>NC_044246.1:7065399-7373046 GCF_003957555.1 Calypte anna | reverse complement strand
TACTCTGTGTGTTGGCAAAGTAACTGAGCTGATGTTCATACCCTCTTAATCTCTAGAGGATGCCTGTCATTAAGGCATGGAGTGCTTGTTTGTTCTTAAATTTATAGGCAGAATCAGTGAATATAAACCACTTCAACTTTCTCACATTTTTTCCCCTTTCATTTTCATTTCTGGAGTGTTTCCCTGCCACTAAATAGCCCTGCCCTTCACGTTATTATATTTTTACAAAGCTTTAAAAGTGCTTAAGGGATGCTTAAGCCTCATTTCCCTCTGATACAGAAAAGAAGTTCTACAACTTCTCTGAGACAAGGAAGATACAGAAGTTGACAGAGACCATGTCAGAGGCAGGACCAGTCAGGAGACATTTTTGACACTGCTGCTAGGCAGATATATGGTAACCTAAAGTATTTTAAGGAATATTTATCAGGTGTAGAGCTTTTGCTTCTGTGCAAACCAAATTGTGATGGAATCATTTCAAACAAAAAGGATTTTTTAACAGTAGACTTTTTGTTCAGTCAGCTATACTGTATGCATGCTATTAACTCATAAATCTCAAGATCCAGATTTAGGAGCTCACTCCAAAGAGAAAATTTCAAGAAATGTGTTACTTTTTTTCACCAAATAGGGAGTTTACAAGAAACCAGAGTGTGTGTACATGATATGTATTTATACACTGTTTCGTTCATTCTTAGTTATAGAGGGACTTTGTCTCATTTATGGCATTAATTTCCCTGACACAGAAGTCAGTGGGACAGACACTGGGGTCTGAAGAATATTATTTGCCATTAGCATATTAACCCAATGTGTTATCAGTTTTTATCTGTCTCTTTTATACTACCTAGACACTGAAGAAAAAGATGAGATTTATAAAGTGTTTTGAAAACTCGAGCCCTTCTACTCTTTGCCTTTATTTCTGCTTCTCTTCCAAGATGAGAAGTATTGGTGAATTTCTGCACGAAACTGTAGCTGTTTTGGAAGAAAGTGCAGATTCTGTTTCCATAGCACCCTTTTCTGAACGTCATTTTTTTTTTTTTTTGTTCTTAAATTCCTCCTTTGTGAAGCATGTTCCTTTTCTTTCAATATTTCTATGGATAAGAAAGTTCCATTGTCTATATGTCTTAACAGAGGAAACACATAGATTTATTAATATTTTTAAAAGTCAGAAGTCCTTTTTGGAGTTAGATCTCAACAGCAGAAACCTTATAGGAAAATGAAATAAACAGTTTGCCAACATCTCGAGCCCAAATAAATCACTCTACAAATTTTTTCTTGACAAAAAATCAACTAGAGGGATTGTAAACAATTTTTAATCTTTAAAAAAAATCTATATCAGAGGTTAAAACTGTATTTCATGGAACAAAAGTCCATTTTTTAACTGTCAGCACTTTAATTCATGCAAACAAGGGTATTGTGATTCAACTGGACATGAGGTTAAAGAAGCCATTAGAAGTTCAAGGTTAAAATAATGGCTGGGATTTGTTGCTACCTTTAACTGGAGACAACTCCAGGCCACTGGAATAGGGTGAAAGTCTCTTTATGTCCCTTTCAATCTCTCTCCTTTCCCTAGCTTGGTTTGTCAGGAATTTGTCTTTGGCTCAGTTCTGGAGATGTTCCCATAGGTCCTCATGGGCTTCTTCACTGGGAATATTCCCACCTCCCTGACAAGTTCCATGTACACAACATTTCTGACCACAGCCTTACAGATGCTCAGCTGCCACTTCACAAATTGCTGAATGTCTGCTCAGGCACTGCAAAAAATAAATCAGCATAATGAAAGGTAAAGTCAGAGCAATTTTTCTTCCTATGTTTTAAGCTTGCAGTTTGCTGCTTCTCTTTAAGACCTGAAAAAGTTCTGTATTCCTGAAAGCTTGTCGCTCCCTACCTGTATTACTTGCTCTAATAAAATATGTTACCTGTCTCTATGAGAATTGCTCCACGGGAGAGTCTTATTTTTGATATTTTGCAATTTAAATATATAATATATAATATATCAGAGTAGAGATTTTTGTAGATATCTGAAACTATGAAGTGTTTGCCAGCCACTTACTTTACAATATTTGATAAAAATTAAGACGTGACTACTTTTTAATACACTTGGGTGCCTGTACTCTTGCTTGAACCTGGATGTCTGGCAAGCAATGTCCTTGTGTCACACGTTGGTTTTTGTTTTGGTTTTTTTGGTAACTGAGCAGCTGGTGCTATTTCAATGCAGATTGACTAACCTTGTTTAATCTTTTTGTTATAATGTATTAAGGATTATTTTTAGGGGTTGTGATGATTATGTTTACCTGTGTACAACCACATAAAATACATTAGAACTGCAGAAGCAAATGCACAGAAAATCAGGATATGCTGGAGGTGTCCAAGAATATTGCCACCTGGCAATGTTTTTGTGCCTTTTTCAAATACATGTCTCAGAGTATTGCTTGAACAGCAAAAGGTCTATTTTATAGTGTATAAGACATTTAATAATGCTAAATTTTCTCTTTGAGTCCATATTTTTTCCCCTTGTCAGCCTGTGTTCTGTTTGTCCAATATTCTTTGTGTAGAGGTACCAGTCAAAAAATGAAAACCAAGTGGCTATAAATATTAATTTCTAAAATAAATGTATTTTAATCCTTCTCATAGATCTATTGTGTTTGTTTCCTCTGTTCACATGGTGGCATTTTATGAGAACAAATGTTTATGTAATGAGAATTTTGGAGTCATGAGAGTTTGGAATGCATGAGCAGACACTGACAACACATCCTGAATTTGGAAACACAAGTGTCAGGATCACTCATCCAGTCAGGGAACAAAAACCAAATCCCAGGACTGCTGAGTAGAACAGCCACAGAGAAGAAATTATGCAGCAAACAGAAAGAAGAGAGGAATGAATGGAGTTTAGGAGTGACGGTAGCTAAATTCATTTATAAAAAGGAATTAATAGAAAGATTTTTTTGTACTAAATAAATAATAGCCTTTGTCATAAGAAAAACTCAGCATAAGGCTTGGGTCCAGCTAAAAATTAGAATTCTTGGAGAAGTGATGAAAGTAAATGATCAGTAACTACTTGTAATGTTTGAGAAGTTCAACAATGATGTTTAAGTTACAGAAGTTTTCAGTAGGGATATTTCAGGGCTATTTGGGCTTGGAGTGGAATTCAGCTGCAGTGGGAGGACATCCTGTAGCTGGGATTTGAGGTAAACCTCCAGTTATGAAGAGCAGCAAGGAGAGCCAGAGCAGAGAACTGGTTCCTATTCTTAAAGTCCAGCTCAGTAACATAGGTAAAAGATTGGGAGTCATAACATGGAAGAGAGAAAACCAACATTTTTAGGAGGCTGATCACTCCTCACATATTGAGAAAGGCTATCTCTGTGAGAATTTGGGGAAGATGCTGAGTGAGACCAGAAAAAATGGTCCTTTTCTAGATCTTAGGTGTAAACCCTGCCATACCATTACCCAGAGAGACATATCTGGGAAAATCAGATGAGCAAGTTGTGAGTAAGTTTTAGAATGATGATTTATTGTGTGATGTTATTTGATCTGAACAGATTGTTAAATTGAGGCTTTGCTCTCAGAAAAAAAAAGTCCCTAGTAAGTTGTAGTCATTGGTGATGTAGGAAGCTGTGATTCATAAAAATCAGGTTAATTGTTAGGGGAAAGAAAGTAAGATGTTCTAAAAAATATATGTATAATCATTTTCTCTCATCTGAGAATCGATATTACTCCTAAATTTCTGTGTTTCAAATGAGATTTCTGAAGGATATATCTTTTCTATTTATGTATAAGATCACATCTACTGTCTCTAATTATCATGTTGCAGCGACTTCTTATTTTAAGACATTATTTAAATGCAAGAGAAAATCGTATTTTTTGAAAATGAGTTTGTAATTTCAGGTAGTAATTTTTAGGACAAAGCCAGAATCATTGTCTCCATGAATCCAGAAGGCATCAAACCTCATCTCATTGCTTAGACTAAAAATTCTGTGACAATTCTGTAAATCTTTGCTCAGAATTTCTGGCTATCACAAATTATTGTAAAATTCATATATAACCACAGGTTGAAACACTGGGACCCAAAAGGTTCTACTCAGGGGCACATGTTTGAGTTGTTGTTGGACAACGCTCAGGGGTAAAAGCTACCTGCAGAAATTATTCAAAATTTTGGGGCCAAAACCAGGTCCATGGGCTATTAGTAGTGGGCTTCTCTCACACTGCTGTTTGCCCCTGTCTGAGGCAGCACTGCAAGCTCAGACACCAAACAACATGGTCAGAATTTCACTCTGAAAACTCAGGTATTTCCACACATGATGATCTTTACAGCATTTGGCTATTAATGACCCAGATTACATTTCTATTTATGTAAGGATTTAATGCAAAAAGCCAATATAAACACCACAATATTTCTTTTTCCTTCTCACCACATTTTGATGATCTATTCTGCTGTAACTGAGTACAGTGTAATATGCATTACTTCATTAGGAAGGAAATTGCATTCATTAAATGCAGAAAATACCTTGCTATTGTGATATGCAATGGATTCACTAAAATCAGTATTAAAAAAAAAAAAGAAGAGAGTATATGGTAGAAGAGGGAGAGAAAACAAACTCAAACATCTCACAAAGGAATATTAATTCAAGCTGCTAAGACTTTTATTCAGACTTTAATAAGCTTATACAATGATAAGTCTAAACAGGAGAAAGGTGTAGCCCAGGACTTCTTAAACCATTTAAATCTTATTTGAAGTAATTTATTTCAGAGGCAGGAAAAGTTTCTGTCTCTTACCATTTGGGTCAAGAGAATAAAAAATCAGTTTTAAAAAAAGGAAGAAGAAGGAATTAAAAGGGTGGAGGGGAAATAAATTTCCCATTCAGAGGAATAAGATTTTATTAGTCCAAAGTCCATTTCTAAGCCATAATTAAAACCCATCAAGCATATAATATGTGTGGGTACTCTGAACTACTAAGTGCAGACACCACGGTGTATTTTTCACTTGCCATTATTGGATTAAGACAACTTTCACAGGAAATATAATGGGCATTAAATTGCTTAGTGTCAAGTTCACACAGAAATAATAGTAGTGTATTACTGCAAACCAACATTAAAGTTCATTAACTTTACGAAATATTTTGTTCTGTCTAATTATTAGCTATTCTTCTTACCTTTTATACCAGTACTTATTTAATTACCGTTTTCTTTAGATAGAATATATGGAATAGCAGAAAGCAACATACTCTCTTTCAGTGTCCTTTTTGTGGCTGCAGGGGAAGAAATGACAGAAGTACAGAATGTTACATGGACATTTTCCCTTCTCTGTCTATAATCCTGTGTCATAAAGGACCAAAAAACATGGTACCATTTGACAGGTGTTGATTGTATGCCATATGCATCATGCAAACCAATGATAATATTAGGCTTAATGAAAAATTAATGTAATTAGCAGCAGTAGAAAATGCAAATTCCATGCTGAATTGTGGTTTAGGGGTTTTTTTGGGGGAGGGGGTTCTGGGTTTTTTTGAGAGAAAAAATATTTTATATCATAGCATTACAGTCACTCACAAGTCCAGGATATTGCCAACCCTGACCAGACACAAAAGTCCTGTAGTCTCCATCTTGTGATAACAATGACCAAAGCATCAAATTTCTTTATTATTTTCCTCTTTTCAGTGAAAATTTCTGATTCACATCACTGGAAAGAGAAGAATGACTGCAACTGCAGCATGAAAATGTAACTTACCTAAGGTGAAGAAACTATTATGCCTCTGGAGTCCAGCAACAGATTGTAAGGTATTTGCATGTTTGCTCTTAATTCTCAGACCTGTTTTGGTTCACATTAAAGTGTAATTCTAATGACTTAAATAGAGGTTCTCCTGGCTGATTTAATCTATTCCTGCCTCATATTCAGGTGCTGTTGGGAAGCCAGAACACCATGCTCTGTCCATAGGAAGAGCCATATTGTTCTGCTAAGAAATTACATCCATAAAAATAAATTCTTCTTGTTTTCTTAGACAGGTTTCATGTGGGACAGCATCATTACAAGGTGGCAGCACTTTACCCCAGTGGTTTCCCCCTGAATAGCAGTCACAAAGTGTTTATAGTGTGTGGGAATGAAATCCTATAAATCATGTGCCCTTGGTACCCAGCACCCAGATCTTCAGAGATTCCTCACCCTGGCACCAAGGGTGCTCACCCTACAAAATAGATGTGATCACCACTGTCCTTTGAAGATTTCCCTAATTTGGCCCTTTCCTGCAGGCAGCCATCCATTTCCTTTTCCCAGACCATTGTGGAGTTTTAGAATATCTCCTCTTTTGGCAGGCGAATGAACAGGAAAAGTGAAGTTAAAAGCAGTGCTCTGCTGGGAATACCCAGTTTATTGAAAGGAGTGGTGAGTGACTGATAACTGCTTTGTGGTCCACCCTGTGAAGGTTGTGTTGCTTTATTTGAAAGCTCTGCTTGGGAATCATGCTTGGCAAAGTTTCCAATTCATTGCTGGTATCAAAGTCTGAACAATTCTGGAAGGTGTTGTTGATGAGGCCCAATAAGTTGGGATATTAATTCAAGGCTATATGACATTTTTTTTCCAAAGACTTTTTTTTTTTCCCTGAAGAAGAGTTTGGATATCAAGCACATTATCTTCACATAGGATGTCCCTGAGAAAAATGAGGAAAGTCTCATTCATTGGCTCCTGTGGGAACAAGGAGATGCATTCTAACCTCAGATCAGGGTTAACCAGTTTATGAGCTATTAGGGATGAAAAGATGCAGCAATTCTTAATGACAAACAACTTTTTTATTCAGTCAGAGTAAAAATAGATTTTTCAACTTCAAGGGAATGATATTGATATTAGTTGAACCTGAAAACTGGAAGTACACAGCACAAGGAGAGGGGGCATGGGTAACCCAGTGTCTCAGGCAGATTTTGGACAGTAGAGAGGGCAACACTGCACAGCACCCACGAGCTAAAACTCCAGCTGTGGGTTGACCAGACTTTGGAGAAAGGTATTCATGAGTCTGTTGGAAAAAGAAAAAAGAGAAGAAAAAAGAGAAATAAAAAGAGAAGGCTGAAATTTTGCCCACACTTTAATGGAGGAAAAAAAAATAATATGGATTTACTTTTTTCTGCAGAAAATATAAATATCAGTGAATGGAATCCTTAACAGTAGCATAATCCTGTCTTTTCACTGTTCTTACAGAGAAGGAGAAATGATTGCATGGCCTAGACTAGTCCTGTTGCTGACTGTAAGCAAATCTTGACGAGAGCCAAGATGAGCAAGTGATCAGTGAAGAAAAAATACTGGAAAGATAAGAGGGACTCCTAGGACTTCAGCAGGAGGAAAAAGATCTCTCCAATATCAGCTGAATCTTGAGTCATTTGCAGTCCTTAAAAGCATACATATTAGTGGGTGCTGCTTCTCCCAGAGATATCTCCCACATCCCAGAGATATGGACTAGCATAAACTAGTCCATATAATACAGTGAAATATATAGCTATATGTAGAAGAAATGGAGTGTTTTGCCATCCATTTTGGGTTTTTCTTTATAAAGATTGGTATATATGATAAAAGCCAACCTGCTTTGAATTTTGGAGTAGATATATGTCACAGTTTTAGCCAATAATCAGATGATAGATTCTCTAAGTTATTCCACCACTGGCCTCCCAAGGGAAAATAAAATGTGAATAAGGGAGAGAAAATTTAAGGTTAGAAGAAAAATAGAATTGATTTAATGTAGTAGTAATAATAACTAAGATAAATTACAGATATACACAAATATATAAATAGAGAACCCACACTCCTCAGCTGGTAGTTACTTTCCAACCAGAAAAGTCCCAAACTGGTCTCTGCAGCAGATTGAGTGCCCAAGTCCAAGGTCCTAGTAACAGCTCACAAAACCCTTGGAGCTGCTGAGCCAGTTCTGCTCAAGGAGACATGAGAAATGACCCATCAGTGTCACTGTCACAACCCCAAGTGTCACTGTCACATCCACAGCCCAGCAGCTGCTGGGAGAGTCCTGGACACTCTCAGGTCTGTCTAGTAACTCTTGTCCTGGTCCTCTCAAACGAGGATGATGAAATACTTGTTACTCAAAATTAAGGCTTTCACCCAAACACACTGCAATCTTTTTTTTCTCTCTCTCCCTCTTTCATGCAGCCTCTTTTGAGAGCATATTTTTTAAACTGTCTTAAAATTAATTCAGAAAAGTCTGTCCCTGAGTGATTGAAATGATATTGTGCCCAGAGGGGAAAAATCATTAAAATGATCTGAAGTCAACGAAGTTTAATGAAAACTAATATATTGAAATAAATGTATTGTGACATCTGATATTTCTAAAATAATTGATTTCCATTTGTTAAATTAAACAATTGCATCTCAGAATTATGATTCACAGCACTCTCTATTAGTTTCAAAGAAGATAGGTTACACTTAATAGATGGTAGTTATCACTGGGTGGAAAATATAAGGCTTGTGGAAGAGAGAAGCCTTCAAGGAATGTTATATTTGTTGTAAGAGATGAAAAAAATGATCAAAATATTCTCTCATGCTAAATTTTAATAACTTATGGTATGATATGTGTCTGCTGTTGAACACTCAAATTTTTAAGTATCAAAAATTAATTCTTTATGTCTGAAAATATCCAATAAAGATATTTAAGGAAAACAGCCTAAAGATACAGTAACTCTTTCTGAACTTGAGATTCACCTGTCTGTGCCTCATCAATTGCTAAAAAATGTTCAGGGTTTGAGCACCATCCTCTGATGTCTAAGCACAACATCCTTGACATGGAGGAGATGGAGGGGACACGAAAGAGACAGAAGGCACAGCATTCAAACCAAGTGGTGTGGAGAAGGGCTATACCCCTGCTGCCACCTTCAGAAGGCTTTCCAGCTGTCAGCCCTTGCCCTCATGTTTTACTAATATTGATCTTTATTTTTCATAAATGATACTACTGGTTTCAGAAAGAGTGTCACCAGTTAAGTGTCTTGTAAGAAAAGGGAAAATGCTGTCAGTAAGACAGGAGAGGGTGAGTATGTAGGGGTCTTGATTTAAAAAAAAAAAAAAAAAAAGAAAAAGAAAAGAAAAAAAAGAAAAAACAAACAAAAAACCCCCAAGAACAAACAAACAAACAAACAAACAAAACCCCCAAAACCCTTTCCCAGAGCCACACACTTATGTCTGATTCTGGGAAACAGAAATAAAAAATGGTTGTGTCATACTTCCATGACTCCTGAACAGCTAGAAGATGCCATGAAGGCTATGCTGGAATGATCATTTGGAAAAAAAATGAGAGGGCCTGGGGGTAAGTAAAATAATTTTGGATCTTTTTTTCTTAAAACCAGGCTAAACTTGTTTGGTTACACTCATCAAAAAACTTTCCCAGCTCACTGACTAACCTGAGTATTTTCCAGAGAAGACAAGGGTTCAGAACTGTTCAGGCTTCTGGTTCAGAAATATCTCCTTAACTTCAATTGCATTTTTATATCTCCTATGTTTTAATTTGGTGGCACCTTTATAATCATCTGAGCCATTCAGGTCCTTGTCTTTGCAGAAATAGTGTCAGAAGGCAACAGAATTAGATTTTTTTTGTGTTGGAAACATACACCAAGCCCCCTAGTCTCATGGGATATCAATCTCTCTGTTGTACACAAAACTGGCTTCAGGAAGACATTTCTTATCTGTTCCTTTTCCAAATCACAGTTATAGCTGTTATATACAGTATAGTTATATACAGATTATAGAAGATACTGTGATAAAATGATGGAAAAAGAAGAAATATACAGGACAAGAAATTTTGTTTACATAGTACTTTATCTTGTGAAAATGGAGCTTGTATCTCTTCTTTTCCTCTGATTGCCTCTAAGTCTATCAATGCTGAAATTCCATAGTTTTAAATTAGGAATAGACTAGAAATTCAAAACCATAAACCAGATGGTTTGCTTTCATTAATCAGAGAAGGTCAATATATGGATTAGCATTTTACCTGACCAGTACAACACCTTATCATTAGAATTAGGGTTTATGTAAAGCAATAGATCAAGCAATAGATTAAGCCAGAAGACTGGGTCTGATAAAAAAAAATACTGTGTTAATCTGGGGGGGGAGGTGTAAGTTATTTTTCCAGACTGAAAAATAAAAGGAAGAAGCAGAATTAAACTAAACCCTTCATGCATGTTGCTTTGCTGCCTCCCAGGGAGAGGTGTTTTTTAAAGATAGCTAAAATCAGGCAATTCTGGCAAACAGTGACTGTGTAATCCCCCTGATGTAACATTCAGCTGAATGGGAATTAACTTATCCTGATTCTGTAATTCAGTGTTCATCTACAGAAGTTTAGTCAGTCACACCATTCAGACTGTTTACAAGCATGGAGAAGTCAGTCTTCACAGACAGCCCAGGAAAGACAACTCACTTATTATGCAAGAGAGAATTTGTTTCAATACCCAGGAAGTTACTTAAGTTTTAATCATATCAACACATCATTAGAGTATATGTTAGGTGGGGAATGAACAGGGTAACTTAATGTTTTTTACCACTGACCTCTGCTGCCCTGAATCACTATATTTAATCTGAATTTTCCAAATACTTTTCCCTTTTTTTTTTTTTTTTTTTTTTTTTGAGGGTTTTCTTATTATGCTGGTAATATGCTCTGTTATTAGGAACCTAGCCTGTATGATTTAATAGTTGGGAGCTGTTTTACACAGTGATTTGTATTTCAGAAAAAGAAAGTTCCGTGATCCATGTTTCATTTTCTCTAGCAATAACCAAAATGCAGCTATTTATTTTCATGACCCAGGATGCCATACTCCAAACAAGAAGTTATGACTATTTCTCACACTTAATACTTGTTCTTGTAAAAATGTTCCTCATTACAATAAATCTTACTCACAAGTCTTTCATTAGGAAATCCCATTTGGCTATTAAACGGTGCTAATGTTTTGTTGTTGCACTTAAAAATGAATAATTCATATCTTCTATGGTAATAAACTAGGATGATAAGTTAGAGGGCAGAACAAATACATAGTTATGTCCTATTTTAGGTATTTTATCATGTGCAAGCTACGTGGGATGTTCTGCCTTTCCAGGATGAAAAATCTGAGCCTGGTTCCTTATTCCAATTGCACAAACTTAGCAATTCACTCTCTTATCTTTATTGTAGTTATAACCAATCACCCAATTTTATTGAAAAGAGATAAAAGTCACTGGAGACAAAGTAAAAGATTCATTTAACTGCTAATAAAAACTGAGTAAATAAGCAAGAGGAGAGGTTTGCCCCAGTTTAATTAACATAATTTGTGGCCCATAGGATTGGTGGAAAAAAAAAAAAAAGATTAATCCTAGAGGAAGTAACGGGGTATTAGGGCTTGATAAAACTGCTGCTTTCAGCCAAGTTTCCTTGTAAGACATCCTTAATTAACACCCCATTATTTGTAAGTGTTGCCAAACACCCATAAAAAGCCAGTTCGAGTTCATTAGAGTTAATTAAACAGAGCTGCTGCTCCCTCCGCCCTCTTTGCAGAGGATGTTGCCACCCCCCCTGCTCCTCTGCCCTTCTCCCCATGGCAGGTGCTCACAGCCACCTTCATCTTCTGGGGACAGACAGGGTGGACTCCTTCCTGCCAGGTTTGCTGCCATCCCCCCTGTGTCCTCAGATGCCACCAATGCCACCCATGTCCCCTAACTGCATCCATGGGTTCCCCACCTGGGCCTGGTCTCCTCCTGGTCCAGGCCTCCAAGACATTGGCTCTGCACTCCGAGGTACCCTCAGCACCACAACAACTTTAATCCCCTCCTGTCAGAGGGCAGAAAGGTTCTGGGAAAAGGGGGAAAAAAAGGTTTTTATTGCCCCTCCTGTGTGTTCTGGCAGAGAGCAGAGGCCCCCGGAGCCAGCCCATGCACCAGGTCTGGGGGCTGTGTCAAGGGAGGCTGAGCAGGCTCCAGGGTGTGCCACAAATCCCTCCTTTCTTTCCAAATGCACCCCACCTGGACAGAGGAATAGCAGAAAGAGTCACCCAAAGGTGAGTACAAATGTTTCCACTTTTTCTCTGCCTGCTTTTCGGCCTGGGGAAGAGTGCTGAGCCACAAAGGTGCAAATGTAATGCCCAGAAAGGGCAGAGCTGGTTGGAAACATCTTGCTGGGTTAATGCAGTCTGCCTCATCTTCACCACACTCTTATTACTTTGTATGGGAAATGTAATTTTCTAATTGAAAGTAGTTCTGACAAAGTCTGTGGCCACACAAAATACAGGAGGAAAAATTTTCTGAAGTGTAGCACAGGATAAAGAAAACAGATCTGCTTGGCTCAGACAAAACTTAACAGGACAGGGTGGGAGCAGCCAAGTAAGGACAACACTTTATTGTGGCTAAAACACCCTACAAGTAAAAGTGTAAGGAATACCAGCTTCTGCCTTCTGAAATAAAAAGATATAATATAAATATAAAGCTTACATGTATGTACAGATGTATGTGTATAACCATGTGTGTATATACACACACAGGTAGAGAAAGCCAGGTATTCTGTCTTCCTTTTGTCCTCACTGTGCCTATTTTCTTTCTTTGCGAAAATAATACTTCAGTGAAGAGTTACTGTGATCTTAAATTATAACAAATAAGAATCATCTAGTAAGAATCATCCATCCTCTTGACATAATCATTGATTTCTTATTGTAGCAGAGGTTATCCCTCTCCAGAACTTCTGCTGATTATGTTATTTTTCCGTAGTAATAAATAATTAAGAGATGCTGGGAGGTATTCTTTGTCATCCTTGTAGCTCTTTCTCAAATTTCCATTTGACAGCACAGTGATTTAGATGCAGTATGTAAAGTTTATGGAAGATCTGTTTTTTCGATGGCAATGTTTGATAACCTAATCTGTTCTGTTTGTGACTCAGAAGGCTGCATTTTCAGTTGCTGATGTTCATTTCTTATGAATCTTGTTTGCTATCTACCCACAAAGAAAATGAAAGAGATGTTGCAGCTAGAACACATTTCTACATCTGACAGTGGTAAATTTCCACAGAAAGTACCTATCTGCCTCCATAGATTCAACAGGATAATGAAACTCTCATCAGTAAAAGTGAAATAATTTCATGCCTTCATAGCAGATAATTGATGTTTGCTTTCTCTTAATCTTGCTTGAAGACAAAACAGATTTCTTCCAGGCTACCTTTTAACTGAGAGCTAAAATAAAGTGAGACAGTTCTAGCTTTTAATCTTAAATTTACAGTCAGAAGGTCTTTAAGGGGAAGAACAGGTCTGTAGAGCAAAGGTTAATACCAACACAGAGGATTTCCATGAAAGATGTATGTCTCTCTACAAAGGGTTCTACAATGCACAAAGGCAAAAGGAATAATTTCCTTGTCTACTAAGAAAAGAAAAAAATATTATTTACTCCTAAATTCACTGGAATTTTTGTTTCTGGCCTGAGCTATTATAACAATAAGCCTGACATCCAATGTATGCCTCTATTCTAGAGTGGTGGAGAGAGGTGAATATAGCTGGCCTGCTCAGCTTCTCCCATAGTTGCTCTTGCAGCTTTTTAATTTGAAAAAAGAAGTGTTTATTTTAGCAGGGAGCCCTTAAAATAGTAGTGGAGACAGAATTAGATTTTCCTCTGAGGTCTTTCTAAATTGGATCAGAAACATATTAACAATTGGACAAGTAGCATAGCTTCTGACAGTGCTGGAAAACCTTCACTGGAAGATGCAGCCCACCTCAAATATTTCATCACCATTCTCAGTGAGTAATGGTGAGGAAAATCTCATTTTCATTTCAGAACAATCCAATTTACTTCCATCCTGAAAGAACATTTCAATAGAGGAATATTAATTTGATGTAAATACTTTGAACATTGTAATGGAGAAACAAGAATCACTTCTTATTCTGAGAATGCAGGCCTAGGGTTAAAGTGTCTCATTTGTGTTAATCAGATTATATGTGCAATTTTTCTTCTCAAGATAATTTCTGTTGATAGTTTAAGAACTTAGATAAGGGATTGTATGGAGATAATACTTACATCTGGTAGATCCAAACCTATCATAAGTAGAACAATAAATAAGTAGAACAAATAAACAAGGTATTTTAAAAGTGTGAGTGTAATACTATTAACTCATGGGTATTAACCAGAGATATAAATATAGGCATGTCCACCTGATATTTAAGATTTGGAACTGTTAATTAATTACAGTGAGGTATGAATGCAGCAAATATATGGGGTTTTTTTTTTGTAATCTACCTTTAATAAATTGACAGCAACATATCTGAATGTATAATCAAAATTATAACAGATAACAGATAACTCTGAGCCCCAGTTGTTGCATCCCACCATATAATTTTGTGAAGAACCAAGTACATCATCAGCTTATTACCAGAAGCATGTGTCTGCAATGGAGTTGAAAAAACAGATTTTAACCAGGGCTGTGTGCTGAGTGACACTGTAGAGAAGATCCCCCCACAGCTGGTGACCTTCTGCTATCACAGCTGGTTTCTACATAAGTGAAAGGGACTCTTAACTGAAAGAAAACCTGAGATCCTTTATTTAATTTGCATGAGTACTGTAAAATTTTCTCCCTGTCCTCTTCTGTGTGCTTGTTACATTCTGCCTGAAGGCTGCAGAAGAGGTCAGGGAAGTGAGTTAGCAATGGATTATGGAGAATAGGTTGATGACAGCCAAATGGGGGACTAGAGACAGCTGAAATCACAACTGGATATTTGAGACCCAATTACTGGGGAAGTAACAGGCAGTGCTAATTTCATCAGACCTGTAAGTACTGACCAACTGCTCAAGGGAGTAACAGATTCTCTGAGCAGCACAGCAGTAAATTGAACAAGAACAGGCATCAGCCCAAAAATGAGGATGTGAGGAAAACAGCTCTGTCAAGGAACAACAATTGTAAGATTAATGCAAAAATACAGCTTTCAAAATTAAGGTGAGTTTATTCTAGCAGAGACAGAACAGATAGGAGAAAACGTTAAATTATTGTAATATGAAATGTAAAACCCAAACAGAATAAATCATATAAAATAAAAGCTTTAAATGTAGAGCAGATGGAATTTGTGGTAACAAGTTCAGGAGAAGGGTTCAAAAAATTTGTTCTTAACAGTTTGAACACTGATACCTACTCCTGATACAGGTTAGGTCCCTACATTGAACACTGATACCTACTCCTGATACAGGTTAGGTCCCTACATTGCAGCTTCCATGACTGACCACAGGAACTGCTGTTATTATTGAACTATAAGGTATTGACTGGACCTTTACCTTACACTGAGGTCCACTTAGGGCTCAAAATTTAGGTATTCCTGTCTTTAAACACTGGAAAACTCTTTCTGTTAGATTATTTTTCTTTTCCTGAAAATATACCTTCAGAATGTATTTTGACTCTGCAGAACATCTCAGACCAGGAATACCCCAGAAACCAGCAGCAAGCTCTCTAGGATTTTTGTATACTTCAGATGCCTGTACTTTTTTCGTTAAAATGAAACATTTTTCTTCATTTCTGTCAACATTAGAAGATATACATTATCATCATTCATAGCTACTTTATCTCCAAATTTTAATGGAGTCTTTCTCAAGGCTTTTGTTGACACTGTCAGCTTCACTGGGCTCACTCAGACCTAGAGGAAACTCTTTCTATATTATCATATCCCTTTATAATCCATTCTTCACTCCACTGTAATGACCACGACCCATCTATGATGTCAACATTTGGCATATCTGAATCACAGTTTCAGTGGCCCATGGCACCCATGGCATTTAACTGCTAAATATGCAGTATAGCACAGCAGATCAAATCCTTCTAAACCAGAGGATAACTGAGAGGCAGTAACACAGATGTCAATACCTGAATCTTTGTTTCAGCAGATCACCTGAAGCTGCAAATATTAAGTTCCTCAACAGCTTCTCAGTACAGCCTACAAAATACATATTTGTGGCAAGGTATCTCTTTTTGCTATCTGACTTTTTTGAGAAAATGTTTATTACACTTGGTCATGGAGTAACATGGGACTGGTAGTGTAGCGGGAGGAGCCATTCTTGCTCCTGAAGCTCGACGAGCTGCTGGTCTCTTCCAGGACTCCAGCCACCACACAGCGCTTCTAGGGTAGAAGTGTAGCGGGAAGAGCCTTTCTTGCTCCAGAGTCTCGACGAGCTGCTGGCCTCTCCATGCCACGTACCAGAGTGAACTGAGGTGCCTTCTGTGGGTGTGTGTCCCACCTTTATTGGCCCCCTGGTCTTGCTCATGCCCAATAGGGGCCTGTCCTAATCAGGCACAGGTGGACTCACACCCACTCTTTGGCAGCTCAAGGCACCTGGTTGACAATGTTTCTCTACATGGTAGCCTGTAACACTTAAAGATGTCATATTCCATTGTATAAAATTTCAAGGAAAAAGGGTGAACTTAGGTCCAATGAGGAAATATTTTGATTTTTGTTTGTAATTTTGAAATCACTGAGTTGAATTTTTTGTATTGTTTTCCTTTATTTTAAGATCTTTTAGGTAGGAGTGTGCCTACTAGCTTTAAAATATATGTAGTGATTTTTTTAGCCTGTAAAAGCAGTTAACATTACGCCCAAGAGAGGCTTCTTTATTTCTCATTTACCATACAATTCATGTTTCAAAATTATCTAGATTCCCACTGCTATGTCTAATAATTATTACTTACTTTAATTAGAGTGGGCAAATGCAAATATATTATTAGTGCTGCAAACTATTATTTTAAGGGGTTGATGTATTCATTTCCTATCTGGTTTTCAGGAATTAGAACAGTTTAGATAAGAATAGAAAAATTAACATGTGTTGTAGAACTAAATTATTATTACAGCAGATCTGTGCCTTTCATACCTGAATTACATTTGGTTTAGCTCTTTTTTTATATATAAATGCACATTAGAATTGACAACTCACTAATTAAGGTGCTCAGTTTTCTAGATTTTGTCTTCTTGGAAATTCTGTTTTAACTTGGTGCATATTCAGCAGCATAATGCTGGGATAGCACTTATTCCTTTCAATTTACACATCCACAGGTAGATGTTTATTTTTTTCAGCCATGCTGATATCTGCTGTCCTTCTGACTCATTGAAAACAGTGGCAACTCAAGTCTATTAGTCCAAATGTATAATAAGCTAAAAGGGAATTTATATATCTCATCTGGAAAATGAAGTGTATTAATTTCTGCTATTACATGCACTGGTTCAACTTCAGAATTTTTATCTGCCCACAAAATGTAAAATATTCACTAAAGGAAAATTCACTAAAGGTGTAGGTATAGTAGGCATGAAAATATGTTGTTCTCTATGAAGAATGCACTCTTAAATTATAAATCATTAGTCAAAATTATGCAAGATAATAAAGTAAGAAATTCATGCAAAGCCAAAGTCCCAATTAATGTCAAGTGTTACAGTTCATTAAAAATCATGTCTTTAGAAGAAGTTGACTGAGTCAGACTTACATGGGAAAAGAAAATACTGATAAATTTCATTGTTAGCCTTTGAGAAACGATTTATGAGCCATGAATATTGCAAAGTATTTTACTAAATAAATGAAATATTAGTACAGGAAATCACTGAAGATTTAAATGTGTGATGGCTTGAAGAAAAGAAACACATCAATCTCATTACTAAAGAAACACTTCAATGAATATTTTTTCCCAAATGTGTGCAAGCATATTTTTCTTCTAAATTTAATATAACCTGTGCATACCTATATATAGCAGGTAAATACACAGACTAATAGCCTTTCTTAAATCCCAACCTCAAAGTTTTTCTTTTATAGATTTATTTTAGTGACTAAACCGGTAAGTACAGAGATTTGTCACTGTTTTTTAACTGAAATTTACATCAGAATTTGCTTATTATAGCTTGCATTCACATCTCTGGATTGCATTTTTCTGGGGAGAAGAACACACAACAAAACAACCAAACAACCAACCCAGATAGCCCCCAATACAAAAAAAAGAGCAACCCAAAACAAAACCAGAACCCACTCCGATTATTCTTTACAACGATTTTGTGCTTTTTAGGTTCTTTTGGAGAATTATAGTTTGCAAAGATATTAGCAGTTAACATATGGTCTCTTATTCCTAACCATCAGAGGAGTCACTCACATTAGTTTACTTTTCCACAGTGATGCTAATACTTGTAGTTGTCTTCTAATATCATGGGGGGAAAAAAAAAAGCTGGCTTTCCTGAGGGGTCTGTGGGAACTTTAACTTAATGTTAGTCACATGGAATTATCTCAGAAGGATTCTTTCTCCAGGGGTTGCAGAGCAGCATGCAGACTTTGCCCTCATCCAACTAGTTAGCATTTATGAATAATTTTTCTTCAATCCTATCCTATGGACTGATTACAGTAAGAGATACTTCACATGAGTGCTAATGTGGAAGATTCAGCTAAACTGAATCTTTGTTTCGAAAAATTATGGCTAGTAAGAAAAAAAAAATTAATTTCTACTATATTGGTATCTTTGCTTATTCACTAAAAAAAAACATTATATAAATTAGATTCTTCTTCTTAGGTCAAGTTTTGTCAAAAAATTATTTTTAAGATTTCAGTGTCCCTGGTTTCAATGTTGTTTTTCAAACAAAATACATTATTCTGGAAAGGAGGAATATATAAAAATCTGATTGGTACAGAGGGAGGAAGTTTTATCAGGCTTCAACATTATTCCTTAGATGGTAGTAAAATTGCTTTATTCATGCAGTTTTTTCTGTAAAAAGTAGAATATTAAGGTGGATGATTTGAAAAAGAGTACCCCAGGGTACACTGAGAATGAAAATTATCAGATTCATAAGCATGGGATGTAATTTACGGTATGGTACTTGCAGTGAGAGTACAAACATTAGTCTGGTGGTGATACAAAACTTTGAATGAGAGAACTGTTTCTAGAATTGTTTTCCAGACTTAGCTGTAGATCAAGACTATTGCATGCCAAGCAAGTATCTTCCAGGAAAAAAATTAAAAGTCTTTGACGGGAAAGGATTTGATTTTAGTTTATATATCTGGATCCTCTTAGTCACCTCCCCCTTCATAAAAATGCAATCTGTTAATTAAAGAACAAAAAGTTACAGAGAAAAGGAGCAGTTAATCAGCAATTCACAGTACTCTGAAATTGTTCACTACTTTAGTCTCAGCAGAGTAGAAAATTCTTATTTTTGCAAATTTTAAGCAGGGAGAAAAGATTATGCATAATATAGAAAAGGTTTTGCATAATATATTCACACTGAAATTGCCACAACAGCATCCTTAATTGATTCAGTTTTACTAATGGTGTTTAATTTTTACATTCACAGTACAAGTGTCGTTAATCTTTGCCTTATAGCTGGGAACTAAAGCTTTTAGTTCATTTTGCATGCTGGAAAAATCTTATTGCATTTACAATTATAAAATAATTGACTTATTTGAATGCTAATTACATTTAAAAGTCTTGCTTCTCTAGAGATAGAAATTCAGCCTTGGCCATGAACTGGTAGTAAACATATTGGGAAATGGCTATAAGTATAAACAAGGACATCAGAGAAGAAACAAAAGCCAATAAAAGATGACAAGATGTGGGAGGCCTGAGGATAAAATAGATTCAGATAACATCAGGTTTGCTTCATGGTCTGAAATGGGTAATAACAACAACAACGTGGTGCTGGGATTCTGCTCTTCTGATACTGCCAGAGATCAGGAATCATTGGTATAAATCCATAAAAGCATGATAGATGGCCATCTTGCTGTGTCTAGAATTTAAAAGACAAATTTGTTCTCTTGCCTTTTCTTTCATTTCTCATCTGCAAGCTTCTAGAACTGCAGTTTTGTCTGGTTTGAGGTAGTCTCTCAGCAGACAGCACTATCCAGGTCCATGGAGGACTTGGGAAAAAGACAAAAACCACCTGAAACTGGAACTTTGACTCTCACCAGAGCAAAGTTAAGGGGGAAAATAATTTCTGCAGGATGGCTTCTGTGAGCTCTGCAGCTATATGAGCAAATTCCTGATTTCTTTTTTACAGATTTTATGGGATAAGCTTTCTGATTATAATTGGATAAACAAAAATGTTTCCCAGTAAATGTATCCAAACATACAAAAAACACTAAAAAGCCTGTAGTTCAAAAGAATAAGAGTAGTAGATATCATTAACAAAACAATATGAAAGCTGAAAAAAACCTTTGAAACAAATAGTAAGAGATTATGTTTGGAATTTATGGGGTTTCTTTATAAATGATGTTTTACTTAGTTCTAAATGAATAATAAAGCACTTGTGACAGAGGAGATGGAGCTGGCTCAGAAAAGCAGAGGATATAGAGAAAGCTGAGTAACTCTTTCTGAAAAACTCTTTCTGAAAAACTCTTTCTGAAAAACTCTTTCTGAAAAACTCTTTCTGAAAAACTCTTTCTGAAAAACTCTGAAGATGTTTGCTGCTGGAATGACAGGAGCAGAATCAGCACAACTTCAGGGAGGCACTGAGCACTCCTTTCTCCTTTATTGCCTCACCAGACCACAAATTGCTGCAATCTCTAAGAATGTGTTTTATCAGTGAATTGTCACAAATGTTTGTTTAGCAATTATAAGCAAAATCAAGGAAGATGGATACATGAAAATTTTTGCTCAAGACTTGAATCTGTTAAAAATATTTGTATGCCAAACATGAACAGGTTAGGATTAATTTTTTCAGTTATACTTTTGGAAGAGTAAAAGGAAAATGCTACAGAAAAGCATCTCAGAACCTTTCCATTCATTTTCTTCTGGAATAAAAAACAAATTTAAATTCCAGATATTTGTAGAATAATAGAACTTCCTTCCTGTATACAGAGTATTTGAGAAGTGAAACTGGAAAGCTACATATGAAGAGTCAGAGAAAGAGACTCTGAGTCTGTTTAGATTTATATTTCTTCTGGCAAGCGCAGGAGCTTGTGACAGGGAGCAAGGAATATAAGGGGAGTAAAAGATCATCAGTGTCACTGATCCAGGCACAATACTCCATGGTCCCTGCACTCTCCTTAGACTCTTGGTGGCTCCTGTGGTTACAGCCACAGCAATGGGCAGCTTTGTTCCCGTCTGTTCCATCATTCCATAATCTTATTAGTCACAAGGAGCAGTATATTCTGACCTCAACATTTTTATTACTTTCCCAAGCTTCCAGAGAGAGCTAGAGCTGTACCAACACTTATTTTAGGCAGGACTTTACATGCAGGGCAGACCAATCAGTGATATTAAGAATCCAGAGCGGTAGTCTCTAAGCATGAGGTTTTCTTCACTGAGTAAACTAATCACCAAGTCCTGGTTTGCTTCAGTTTTTGTTTTTGTTTTTTGGTTGGTTGGTTGGTTTGGGTGGGTTTTTTTTGGTTCTTGTTTTGTTTTGGGATTTTTTTGTGTGGTAAAATCCATCATTATCCCTGGCAGACGAATGATAATGGTACTGCTGAGTGAAGGCACTGTCTAGCAGTGCCTATGGTGTGAACCCTAAAAGAAAGACATTAGGACAGATTCAGTTGGGACAGATAGCCACTATTGCACTTCTGGATCCTTTTTTCATTTCAAACACATCTAAATGTGTCACTGACACTGTAAAAGTGACTTCAAATCTACTGAACCTTACTTATGGCATTGCTTGGGTTTCCATTTAGGATTGCCAAAGTCAGGTATTTTGGGGGAAATATCAGTCACATAAAACTTCATGAAATGAAACCTACCCCCTTGGCCAGAGGAATCCATGGCCTTGGAGGTTCATGATACTTTTTATCTGTTAAATTTGTTACTGAGAATCTGAACAAAATATTCTGAGTATCTCGACAATAGAGTAATTGGTTAAAATGTTCTGGCTCCTTAAGAGTATGAAAGCTCTGACTGCTTTGCCTTCAGCTACTGTTCCATGTAATTACCTGCAGACAACCTGTTTGCAAACAGACAAATAAAGCAAGATTTGTGCTTTGGCAGTAAAACAGCACACTGTAGGCACTTGTGCTTATGGCAGTTTTCCCTAATACTCTGGAAGTGAGAAGAATAGCTAAATATAAATTATGTGGCACTTAGAATCAATGTGATTCAAAATATTAATTGCCTAATTTAGCAGTTGGATCAAAATTTACTAAAGCCAGTGAGATTAATAATGCTTGATTTAGTTTCTAGTTTAGTCTTTAACTAAACTGTGGGGTTTGTTCCTTTTTTTTTCCCATTTCTTCCTTATTTTTTTTCTTCACACAAAAGACAAAAATAAACCAGCATAGTCTATACTTAAATATTCATCAGGAAAGTAAAAAATATTAGTGCTTTATTTGAAATTTTGTCTTAATTGTAAATATAAGAGTCTATTCTTTATATATATCCTTCAGAAAGCCCAATATATTTCACAATGCAATTCAATTTTAGAAAGCTTATCAGAGACATATAATTTGTGTCAAAACACTTTCAAAAAGCATCTCAAAAACCAATGACTCAGTGGTACTACAGAACTCCTGGGGCATGTGTACTTCATGCTTCAGCTGCAGTACATTGGTCCTCATGGATCAAATATGCTTCACAAACTCAATTCTGATCTCATCTGTTCTCTTTAATATATCACCTCCTCTACATAATATCATTCTCCTCTACATAATATCATTCTCTTGTTGTGATCCCAATTACACATGTTGAAAAGGTGTCTGATAAAAAGAGCCTGTCAGCAGTTTTCAAGTTAATTTCAGTGTTTAAACACTCATGCAGCTTAGACTTCTCATTTCTTTTGGGAATGAAGTCTGGATGGTAACTTCAGGGGAGCAAGTCTGATGCTGACTCCTTTGTTACTTTGTTTTTTACCAACTTGTAAAAAAGCACAGTAAATTGTTCTTCCTTTTGGATTGCCTAGTAAATGTCATGTCTACATGAAGTTTTCTAGGGATCAGCCTTATAATTCTTCTCTGAAATAAACCACAGACAGTTTTAATTGTAGAGATGGAGACAAGAGAGTAAGGCATAGGCCTGAACAGGGTGTGTGCTAATGTAACATCTTAGACACAGTTGCTTTGTTCTAAGCCTGGCTGTTTGTTGGTTTTCTCTCCATAATCACTTATTTTCCTGGGTGACAGAGCCTATGAAATTGATTACTCTCTGACAGTGGAGTGACAGCTTGCCAGTTGGGATGCTGCAAGTGGGTAGCTGGTGGTCCCTTCTGGCACTCCCAGCAGCTGACTCAAAAGCTGCTCAGCCACCAGGTTTTGAGGGAATTTCAGGAAGGTGCAGAGTCCAAGCCTGACACCTTCAATAAGCTGTCTCTCATCCAAAATAGACAGCAAGTCTTTGCTAAAACACTCTTGCAAGGAAGGAATTTGTTCGCCAGCTGTGAAACTGCATCTCAATAGGAGGGAAATGGGTGCCAGGTTATGACTAAACACTTGTGTTTTCCCTTCTGTTCACCAATCATAGGTAAATGTCTAGAAGAACCAATAACCTGGTTTTGGGATTGTTTGTGTGTTGGTTTTTTGTTTGTTTGTCTAATCTTTTTTTTAGATGTTTGTTTGATAAGCAAGGCAGTGAGATTTGGTTTTTCAGTTCAACTTGTTTGAAAAACAAAACAAAACAAAACAAAAATCAAGGGTGACTCAGTGTTTGTTTGTCCTGATGTTTGCCAGGAGATGTGTAATTATTCATGTAGTCCATCTTCACCTACTATGAATGTGCAGTTGATTATTCCACACTCTTCAAAGTGTTTTCTCACTGGAGTGACAATCCCAGAGATTTGGTTAATGAGGGAGACATAGAATACCAGTTAGCAAGACTGGCTCCCAGCTCCCTCTCTGCTCTTTTCCTGACTAATGAACCTTTCTTACTTCTGACAAATCTGGCTCATTTCTCTTTTTAATGGGAAATTAATTTATGATCTTGAATAAACAGGATAAGTGGCACGCAGACAAGCATTTTTGTTTTCTTGTTTCAGAAAGTGACTTTCTTAATATCTTAGTGCTGGAATCCACAACTAATTTTTTTTTCCACTGTTTTATATGTGCATAGCCACCTGAAAAAAAATGTATAAAGTTAGTTTCCTTTTATAATTAATAAAAACCATGTTTAATATTTATAAAACCTGAGTTACTATTAGAAATTTTTAATACATTCTACCAGAGGCAAGAGTTTCTTACAATATTTTAAAAGTTTGAGATGAAAATTTTATACCTTTAATACCCTGAGATTCAGTAATTTTTCAAAACCTCAGATGCCACTCTGGAAGATTTGCAAGGAACTATTGATACCTTCAAATTAGTATAAAGAAACTTTCAGACTTTCTCATGATTCTTCTGCATGTGTCAGTATAAATTGCATGAGAAACTTCCAGTAAGTGGCCTTTTTAGCAATATGTTAGTGAAAGGAGATCTCTGTGGCTCTGAAACTAAATCTCAGGATTACAAAGACACTAATAGATTCATTCTGCAATTTAAAAATGCTTGTTTCTAACAAGCTAATTTGAAAGATTTAAAAAATATGACTATGAAAGCATATTAAATCATAGAAACACTTAAAACCCTAATTAAAGACACTGACCCAAATAACAGGGAGGAGTTTGAACACAGTAAGAACACATTCAACTTTTCATCTCATTTAAACACTGAAGTACTACAGGAGGAGTAAAGTCAGAGAGATGTGGAGACACCCCTCTAAGATCCCAAGTAGCAGACTTAAAATTCTGTATCAGAAGCACTCCCTGTTCCAGGCAGTAATTTCTTGCTGACCTCAGCAGGAGCCCAACCTTGAACTTCAGTTTTGCTGAGCTAGGCAGGCACTTCTGCTTCTCCCTGCTGTAGGCATTAGATATCCAGTCCAGCATTCAGTTGTACTTGCTTCAACTTTGTGTAACTTCAGCCCATGGCCAGTATTCTTCTTTAGTATCACCATAGAGACATTAAAAAATAGGCCTGGAGGAAAGCAGCCTGTCATCCTTTTCCATCCTCTTTCCTCATGGCCAGTTTTAAGTGATCTTTAATGGCGCTTGTCTAACCTATTCTCAAAGACTTCCAATGATTTCTACAGCCTTTGGGGCAATTTGTTACAGTGCTTTACTGTATTTATTGTTAAAAAGGCTTTGCTTGCATCTAAAGTGAATCTTTCTTGCTGCCATTTAACCACACTATTTCTTGTGCCGTACATGATAAAGAGCAAATTGTTCCCTTCCTCTGCAGCAGTCTTTTATGCTTTTAAAGGCTATTTCTCCTCTACAGCTTTATTTCCTCTTGATTTCGAATAACCCTGTTTCAACATTTTCCATAAGAAATCAGATTTCTTTGATATGATTTGTCCTCAACAAATTCATGTTGGCTGTTGATCATATTTGTTTCTTCTTGGTATTCATTTGCTCCTGGAATTTTTTCAGAGAAATTGAAATTAGGTGGTTAATTTTTATAATTATAATTTAGAATTGCTGACCATGATCTTTTCTTTTTTCAAGTTTTATTTTGTTCCTTTTTTGGTCATCTAGTATCTCACAATATTCCAAGAGCTCTTTAAAGTGCTCTCTAAAACATCTTGCTTAAGTCACATCTCTAAGTGACACAGAATAAGTTTTATTGTATCAAACAATTTAGAAATCTTTGACTCCTGCATACATTCACTGACCCCTATGCTTTCTTTATTCTAGGCTAAAACAGGATCTTTTTGTCATTAACAGAACTTGTGTCCATCACCTGATTGCAAATGGGTTATTTTGTTCTTTGTTCTGTGAAAACATGGATACAAAGGATGTCAAATAGGTGTTTATCTTCTTTATACCATACCATTTTCCTACAGCATATATTACAGCACACTTTTCCCACAGTGTTTACTTTCTATCAGATTGCTTCTCTTTTATATCCTTCCTAACTTCATCATTTTGTGTCTTGAACTCATTGATTCTGTCCCTTATGTTATTACTCCATCATCTCCCCTCTAATTTGATCTAGTTACTGCTCTCTGTAAACTTGCCTCTTATTTCTTGAAGTCCTTGAAGAACCCATTATTTGGCCAGTCTGATGGCTCCCATTACAGCCTTAGCCTTTGTTTACACTCATTGATGTTTCTCTCTCTGCCTCTTTACTTTTTTCTTATGTCTTAGAATTGCACCCCAAAATATCTAAGGCGCTGGTCATCTGAGATAAAAGAACCCTGCCTTCTTGAAAATGTCAAAGTTTATCTATGTAAAAAATTATTTCTGAACAAATCCATATTATGCTTCTCATAGAGTGGTTTGGGTTGGAAGGGACCTTAAAGCTCATTCAGTTCCAACCCCCCTGCATGGCAGGAACACCATCCACTCGACCAGGTTGCTCAAGGCCCCATCCAACCTGGCCTTGAGCACTTCCAGAAGGAGGCTGCCGCAACTTCCTAGGGAACCTGTTCCAGCATCTCACCACCATAAGAGGAAATAATTTTTTCCTAATGTCCAACCTAAATTTCCCATCTTCAAGTTTCAAACCATTTCCCCTTATTCTCTCACTATACACCCGTGTATAGTATAAAAGCCCTATTCCAGCTTGCTTGTAGGCCCTATAGCAACCCCCTTGGAAGGCTGCTGTAAGGGCAACTTGGAGCCTCCTCTTTTGCAGGCTGAACAACCCCAACTTCCTCAGCCTGTCCTCATAGCAGAGCTGCTCCAGCCCTCTGAGCATTTTAGTAGCACGTTCAAAGAGCTCTATGTCCTTCTTATGTTGGGGATCCCAAACTGGACACAGTATTCCAGGTGGGGTCTTACTAGTGAAGAGTAGAGGGGGAGAATCACCTCCCTCTATCAGCTGTCTATGCTTTTGTACCTGTGGAGAGGATGGATAAATCAGACACAGAAAATCATGTGATAAAAGCATCATTTCCAGCTCTTGTTCTCAGTCTATTAGTAATAAAATTTCTTAAGCCAGATGATAATTTTTTCATAGTGTAGCTCAAATCATCATTACCAGCACTATATAAATATACATGTACTCTGTAAAAATGTGCAAGCACCATATATACAACCTTACAATAAATTGTTTCCTGACAAAATTTACAGCATCTTGTTGGAAAGGATATGTACTGCTACTCTCCAATAAGTATCAAATGTAATCCTTGTTCAGAGGGATATATTCTACAACTAGTCTGAACCAGGTAATATTTAGAAAGGAACTCAGAATCAATTTTAAGAGCTACAGTGCCAGTAACATGTGTTTTAATATGTTTGAAATTAAGAGTCTGTCCTTGAATGGGTTCAGATACCTTGGTGGTAAAGCTCTGTCTGTTGTACTCTGAGAATAAATGGGTTAAATTTTAAATAATTAATCTGTCTTATAGGTGACAAGTATTAAGTTTTGGTTAGCCATTTCCAGAAAATGCTCTGGAGATTGTTTTTTCTAACGAAACATAACTTTTTCATTTTGAAGTAGTGACTCTAAGAGCTCTTAATGGAATATTTTACTTACATGCTAAATTCATTACCAGAAATAAGGTATAAATACTGTTGAATACTCTGATTACTTCTGTGCTCTTAGCCCATTGCATATTAGCATTTGAAAGCTGCGTGACCAGAATCTTGAGTAACTCCAACTAAAATCTGATAAATCCAGTATTGAAGAGTTCTCAAAAGTGGTTTTCTAGCAGTATTCTCAAAAGGAGGTAATGTTTGGTACCAAATGTGGTCATCTCAAGTAGCTCTGTATATACTTCCTGTTCATTCAGGGAAAGTAAAATCTATTACTGAATAATTTAATATATAGTGAGCCTTTACAAGGCATGACTCTTACCTGTATCTCTTTCCAGACGTTGGCAAAAAGGTAAATAATAAGATAATGAAGCAAGTAGTCATAGACTACATATTTTAGCTGAACAGCAGGTATGCTGAAAAAAAGCATGCCAGGAGGGATTTACTCTGCATAGTTTAAACAGATGGGGAGGAAAGACTGAAAAATTCCCAGCCATGTGGTATTTGCTTGCCTTTGATCTTTGAGTGAAAATTACAAAGGGCTGGATCATCTTTCAGACATTTCTGAGGGGCAGAGCTGGTTTCAGGACAGGGAGAGTTGGTTGGTTCCACTTTTCCAAGGATGGCAGGTACAAAGCTAGTCCAAGGTGCATGAGACTGAGAGACTGAAGGTTTATGTCCCTTTACACTGGAAAAATCTAAGACACACAGGCCCGATGCATGGCATAAAACCACAAATAAGCTACTGGAGGATCAGGGCCATTTGTAACATTCCTGAAAGGGAGGACTGCAGGTGCCAGAGAAAGTCAGGATTCAATAAGTTTGAGTCCAGCCCCCCTAAAATTACTCTCTTCACAGAAGTCAATCTTCAAGTCTTTGTAAAGCAAAGACTGAGTTTAGGAATAAGCAGTCACAAAGTACTGCCACCACTGCAACAGTCACTGCAAAGTCAGTGAGTTGAGCATGGGAAAAATATCTGGGAAAGGAGGTTTCATATATTCATATTTCAGACAACTGATAAATTTTTCAAAGAAAGAAAAAATACCAGGTTTTGATACATCCATATGCTGTATTCAGCTAAAGAAAAGGTGAATACAGGCTTTTGTTTTCAGAATTTCAAAAATCATTTGATATGTACGAGGCAATCCGATTCAAAGGAAGTGTGACTATAACTGTATTTCAATTTGCTTCTACTGTAAGCTAAAAAGGAAGGCCTGATTTTGGGGTGAGATGTCAGAGGTTGTTGGTTAAACCAGTCATGTAGCAATAAAAGATGAAGGCAGTACTTCAATTTAATTTAGCTGTAATTCTCAGCACCTAAATTTCACACAGGGGATCTGTTCTCCTTTCCTCTTCTAACCTACAGTTACATAGCACTTGCAGCTTCTTACGGCTTGACAGGACTGGGACACAATAAAAGGAGACACTTTAGAATGAGAGTAAGGGAAGAGCTTGGACTGTGATAGTCTGTTATTGAGACCTTTAATGGCAGAAGGAAATAAGCTATCAAGATTAGCAGCAGGCAAGACATTGAAGTCCCTGGTAGAAAACATCTTGGATAGCATCACTGCTGCTCAAGCCTGGCTGACAACAGCATCTTTGTTGCACAAGATGTGTTAGCTTTAAGGAAATGACAGTGGAACAACCACAGACAATCCACCCAGATCAATTAATCTGCAAGCAGATTAATCTGTAAGCATTTCCTTGTGAAGGTTTTTGAGACAGAAATATTTTTGAGAACTTAGTGACTCAATCAGTTAACACTCCACATTTTTGTTGCTAGAAGCAGGTGCAGAATAAAATAGGATCCTAAAGAAATCCAGTCACTGGGTTGCATGTAGCATGCCAAACCAAACCAGCTCTGATGGAAAGAGAGCAGCACTGGGCAGCCACAGATGAAGTGTTTCCAAGACTTGCTGATGCTACAAAGGAGGTGCTGAGAGAGAAAGTATTTATCACAACACCTCTTCAGTTTACCTGACAGAAAAAGTAATCACTGTGACCCTTTGTAATCTCTTATCTACTACTCAATTTGAAATACTTGAGTTGTGTTATATAGTAGATGACTCCTTAGGTGACCTCTCTGAACATCAAGTACATCTAGAAAAGGCCCAAGCCTTACCAAGGCTGCTTCTTCCCACTGAGTTATAGAAATTACATTAATTGCCTATCTGCATGTTGACTTCCTTGAACCAGTGTCTCTGTATAGGACAGCCAGTGTAGGACTGACTTTTGAGGACTATAAGCCAACCACCTCTTCCTGAACATGATCTGCTGTCCTGGTTGTAGGTTTGATCCCAAGGCCCTGTGCTGGAGCATAACCCTTGATCCTTCACACAGATCTGTTTTATAGAGCACAGATGAAAGCATATACAACTTCATGTAAAAACAGCTGCTTTTTTTCCACCTTCAAGCTCTGTCCTTTGACCATTAGTAACCTTCTATTTGTTAGCTAGAATTTATTCAAGGGAAGTCTGTATTGCTTAGATTTGTGTTGTTCTATCTCTCATAACTGCAAAATAAAAATATTTTCAAAACCTTAGTTATTTCCATGATAAAGGATGCAAAGCCAGGGCAGTGAGCCTGTCTCAAGACTGAGTCATTTGTGCCTGGGTTGTATCAAGGCTCATCTTTGTCCTGGTTTGGGCCACTATAAAGGTAATTTTCTGTCTTGTACTTTTGCTTTCAGCTAAGTCTCTTGTAAGTAGCTGCACTTGCTGAAATTAACAGCAAGATTCTCAGTCAGTGTCTGATTCTGGGACTGATAACACTCAAAGTTTATAGTTCCAACTGGAGAATGGGCTGCAGAGCCAAGGACATTGCTCAGTTCTGAGGAACATTTTGCCCTCCAGAAGGAGAAAAGGAGTAAAAAGGTCACACTGCAAACCCTCTCTTAGGGAGGAATGGACAAGATAAATGACCAGAATTGACCAAACAGAGTATTCCATCCCATACACATCATACCTAGTATCAATATGAGGGATCACAAGGGTCAAAACCCTTCCTTCTTCACCTGTCCCTGTTTAATTTGGCATCCTGGGAGGATTCCATCCGTTTGTCTGCCTGTGGTCCTGATTCATGCCAGCCCATATCTGTGTGTTCCTGCCTCCAGCTCCCCATTGCTGCTGATTCCAGCCTGGACTTTCCCAGGGCTGCCCTGCAGCCTCGGTGGTGATGTGAGAGTTATTGGGGAAAAGGAACATGGTGCCAATTTCCCTGTATACTTGTCCATATTTAGTTTTTTTTTCCTTTTTACCATTACTGTTTCATTAAAGCTGTGCAGTTTAGTTTCCAACCCATAAGTCTCTCTTCCTTATTCTCTCTCCTTCCTTAATCAGGGAGGAGAGGGGGATTAATAGAGGGTATCTGTTATTCAGTTTAATTGCCAGGCCAGTGTTAAACTGTGACAATCTTCCATTCCTTTTTCTCAGCTGTATGCTCAGATGTGAGCAAATCTATTTTTTCAAAATCTCTCGTTCCTGAAAAAGAAGGCTGAAGAAAGGAGTGAAATTTTGCCAGTCCCTTTAATATTACTTTATATCACAAATGCTCCTTTTTAATATTGTCACTGAGGCAAATTATTTATATCATTTATCAATTATAGAAAGAAATTTTTGAAAAAAAAATTGCTCTATATTTAATAGAGTAGATTTTTCTTCAGCAAAAAATACTCAAACCAAGAAAACTTAAACCACATATTTAACTGGACAGGCAAGTCATAGTGGTTGGTGCAATACATAATAAGTAATGTGTCATTTTGCCTCAGCCAGTGAACTAGAAAATTTGAAATCAGCTGGAAAAGATAAAAGCTGAAGCTACATAAATCAACTGTGAAAGAAAAACCTTTTAGAATTTGCTGTTAATGGAGATCACAAAATACTTGAATCTGAAATATGATACAGAGTTTGTTATTGAAATCTCCATATTACTTAACAGTCATCTATTGTTGTTCCTTTAGTACCTCATGAAAAAATAGAACAATGTTGCTTTTATCAGCCCCAGTCCTCAACAAGTATTTCCACAGTGAGCAATTTATAGAATTTATGCAGTTATTGTCCTCTCCTACTTTGTACTTTTGTTTAGAGAATGACATGCAAGCTCATGCCACTGCAGAACATCCTGCAAAAGGTAAGATATTATATATTCAGTCTGTTAGGCTAAAGCATGATCACTATGAGCATCTATGGATGTCTGATAATTTCTTTAAGGTCACTCATCAAAATCACTTTAGATCTTTAGAAATATGAAAGGCATAGGCTGTATATTGACAAGCAGTAGTAAAACCTGTGTGTACCCAAAAGTCATGATTTAGAGGTCTTTCTGAAAGGGTCATAAACAGTCTTTTTAGCCTATGGGATGAAGATTTCAACATTTTCTTTTCAGTGTATGCATATGCAATAACATATAAGGAAGTCAGTAGCAACAGAAATAGCCAGAGAGAGGCCAGGTAGAATCATTTATGATACCCTGATGAATCTTGTCTGGGTGCCACAGAACACCAAGAAGGGGTAATTGTGCAGTTGGACTTTGGTGACTCAGAAATGGGTGAGACTGGACTCATCACAGAAACACTGACGTGACACTGGGATACAAGAGGAGGCAGCAGAGATTTTAAAGACCCTTTATTGGTTTGTCACTTAGGCAGTATTATAAGGTTTTAATTTTATCAATCAGATAGGAGTACTTTCCAAGACATTTTTTTACTTCTCTGCCTGATCTTGAGATTGTTGTAATAAAAGAATCACCATTCTTTTATCCCCTTAGAATTACACCACTGAAATGAGTGCACATGGAGCTTTAATTTCAATCCAGGCAGAACCTAACACTGATTTTCTTGCTGTTTCACATTTGTAAAGATTTCTAAAGGAAAATTAAAATGCTTTTAGAAGATCTGAGTGTTATTATAAACAGAGTATGTCTTCTCATAGCATATTTTGAGTAGGAAATGCATGCTATGGCGTGACAGAAACAATGTTAGTGATTAATAATACTGATGTTTAAATAAAGCATGCACTTGTTCATGGTTGGTCTGCCTCTCATGTTGAGATATATTCTGCCTTTTTTCTAGCTCTTAACCCACGCTCCCTTTCAATGAATATTGGAACAAAGTGTGAGATGATCAGTGGAGGTGGACAGGAAATGGAAAAGGGAAAACACAAAAATGAGAATACACAAATATTTTAAAGGGAACCTGCCTTTTGTTCTAGTTCTTATGGGCTGTTGTTGAAAAGTGACTGACATGCAGGAGCTGGTTGAAGTTATTGACCAAAGTACAGCTACTTACACTGCCAGCTGTCTGGAGCACTTCTATATCAAGCTGGTGTGAAACTTGGTATGCAGTAAAACTTTGTTTCCTAAAGGCAATCTAAGTGAGCAGTTGACAGCAGAAAGATGTTTGAATTAGGGATCATTTGATGTACTTTCTAGACTATAAGGAGTTTATTTCACTGCAAATTTGTTATTATATAAGTTGAAATCTGTTAATAAGCACTCACGTTTCCTGTTACTCTCATCTCTACTGAAATGTTAAATATATTTAGTAGGTATTTGCAGATTGGAAATCAAGAAAGTGGATGTTCAAATTGTCTAATTAGCTATAACATCCAATATTCATATAGGCATAAATAGTCTGTGGAAGATGGTATTTTCATTCATGTTTGGCCAGTGTGAATATGTTTTAATTCACTGCAAATAAAGCGTCTCTTAGTGAAGGCATACTGGTTTTTCCTTGTAAATGACAACCATCCCATCAAATAGTAGTAACAAAAAATTGTGTTGTGATACTTATTTCCTTTTTTTAACATGACTTGAGGCATGAGAAGGAATTAATTATTCATTATTACAAGCTTTGGTAAATAACCAGTGAAGAACAGAGCTTATGGAGGGTACAGTGCCACCACAGTTAGTTTAGTTGTCTTTGGCAAAGGATGGGAAACACACTTAAAGCAAATTCCCGATTGCTTTGCTACAAGTGGAACTGTGTTTTGTATGCTTTTGTAAGTATTGATAGTGGGAGAAACTAGGCCAACAATAAAGCATAGCATATTATTGCCATTCTGAAAATCTTCTGGGAGATAATAAGAAAAAAACGATGCATTGAATATACACATGATATCTGAAAAGATAATTGTCATCACTGGCTAATTTAGTAGGTATTCACTTCTTTCCCCCATGCAACCTTTTTTTTCCCTTGATGCATATTTTTCTCTTTGTGTAGAAACAACATCTTTAAAGTAAAGCATCTTTTCTGTTGCTTTTATCTTACCCTAAAGAACTATGTAAACATTTGCCAAGAATAACTTGTGGGTCACAATTTTGGTGTGGCACAGGTGTCTATACTACTGTTATTCTTAAGGGACCATTCAACCTTATAAACCAGAGACTAGATAAGTACTTTTAGCTGATGGCTAAATACAAGGGAATTTCATAATTTTATCAGCAGTTCTAAGGAATATGAGCTGTTCAGGTGAAGTTATTATCTACTCACTCACCAAGGAAACACAAAGGAGTTAAAATAGCAATGTTTTCACAGATACAAACATTTAAGAGATAAAAAGAAAAATGTTTTTTTCAATCATTTTCCCTTCCCCAATCAAAAAAATGTATAGGAGAATTTAAAGGAAAAATGCTTTACTTGTAAATGAAAGCACATATTTTGATTAGAGAGGATATGTTTGAATATTTTAATGAGATAATAAATACCTGCTGTATTTGGAAAGCTTACATATTTTTCATACAAATATCTTTTTTCTTTCTTGCTCATTTACAGGACACTTCCAGGCATTTTTTCCCATAAGAGACAGAGTAGGTAGACGGAGTCATACTCAGTCGGAAATTGATAATGAGTTGCTGAAATTCTCTCTTAAAATTCTTTTTGTGGAAAGCAGTAGGTCCTAAGTTCACAAAAACTTACTGCAAGCAAACAGTGCTCTGCTTAATGAGAGGGCATACCCCAATAAACAGAGTCCTGTGGGGGAAAAGTAGAGTTTCATTGTTTGAAGTAAGATCTTGAACCTTAATTTGCACATTCTAACCTGTCCTAGAAAAAGAGGGAATTTGACAGAGTTTCTCACTTGTATCCAGGTAGAAATCGGTATTTCTGGAGGTGAAGGTGCTGTTACAGGACAATTACAAGAGAAACTTGTTAGGAATTCCTAAGAAAGTCATAAAGAACAAAATAGAAAATGTCCATATGTGTGCCTGCATATTGAGTACAGGATGCTCATATTGAGTACCTGCATCTTGGTAAGGACACAGTAAAACTGAGAAAGTGACAGAGAAGAACATAGAGAAAGGAATAATGATGATGAGTGATGAGAAGTGACTTAACTTAAAATGAATAATTAAATAGAGACTAATTCTCATTTAAAAATACTGCTTTTATAAATTTTTTTTCACCACCTTACTACTTGCTGCGATGTGCTACTTTTTCATGTCTAGGAATTTTAGGTAAAAAGATAAACAGTTATGATATACTGATTTATTTCATCTTTACTACAGGAGGTTTAATTTTTTCTAGAAACGTTGCCCTCTTCACATATTCTTACAGCTATCAAAGCACTAATTTTACAAATAATAGGAATTTCCTGATGCAATTTAGAGAAGCTTAGAAATTAGAAAAAAATTTAAAACTTATGGTTTGCACACATCCTTCTCTTAAGTCTTTACTTTAAGACATTAAGAAAGAATCCTCTAAACTCATATTATCTAAATATAATCCCAGGTCTCCTGTTGCACCAACACCTTTGTAGCTGTCCTTGGAATTTATCCTTATTAATGTTCCCATTCTTGATAAAGCATTAGGTATTGACTCTTATTGTAATGTCTCAATCTCTCTTTATATGTGATGGCAACATATGCAGTTCTTATTAATAAGTCAAAGCCATATGGTTCACTGAATGCTGAAATCTCCTGATGTATTCTCTGTGACATCTTATTTAATTTTTAAATTGCTTGACTTTAAATAAATCTTGCAGAATAAATAGTGGTGCTTTAATACTAGTTATTGCAAAATTCTCTGATGATATTTTAGCAGCCACTCATATGAGAAATCTTAATCATAGTCTAATTATGTAGTAAAATCCTCCACTTTCATTAATAATATAACTGCATTGTCAGTCAAGGTTGCCTATTTATCAGTGAAACTTTTTAAAAATATTTATACACTAATGCTGGTTTCAGTAGAATCCTAAAAAAAATGTTATAGCATAAGACAACATAAAAGGTTAATAATTGGAGTGAGGATTTTTTTAAATACATTTATTCCAAGAAGCATTTTCATGCTCTGTTGATTTTATTCTTCTTTCCGCAATACTTTGTGTCTCTAAACATTTACAGTAGAATGAGAAAAGCAGTTGTTAATTATTTGTTCTGTATCATAGAATCATAGAATGGCTTAGGTTGGAATCGACCTTAGAGATCATCCACTCCAACCTCCCTATTTTGACCAGGGACACCTCTTATCTAGACAAGGTTGTTCAAAGCCTCACCCAAAGCAAGCCAGGTTTTATGTGGGGCTGGTAGACCTTTTTTTTTTTTTTTTTTTCCTTTCTGGTGTTTCTGTAGCAGTATATGTTGTATAAAAGAGATGTGTTTTCTGATTTGCTTTTTTTTTTTTTTTTCCAGTGTTATTTTTAGAATGTACTTTATACTTTGCTTGGTTTGGGGGGTTTTGTTTGTTTGGTGGTGGGTTTTTTGTTTTTCTCTTGGTTTTTTTGAGTACGTGTTCTTTTTAATCGGGACATTGCACAGTTTTCACAACAGCACACCAGTTATGGGGCACCTTTATTTTTATTATCATTATTTAAAAACATGGTGCTTTTTCCAGTGGTCCAACCAACCGGCTCTACAGTCCTCTCAGGGTCCCTTTTGTGCTAAGGACTGATATTATATCTAAGGTTTCTAGGCTTTGAGACTTGTATAAAGCCTTCAGCACTGGTGAGGCCACACCTCGAGTACTGTGTCCAGTTCTGGGCCCCTCGGTTTAGGAAGGATATCAAGGTCCTGGAGCGGGTCCAAAGGAGGGCAACCAGGCTGGTGAAGGGACTCGAGCACAGACCCTGTGAGCAGAGGCTGAGGGAGCTGGGGCTGTTCAGGCTGGAGAAGAGGAGGCTCAGGGGAGACCTCATCACTCTCTACAACTCCCTGAAAGGAGGTTGGAGCCAGGGGGGAGGTTAGTCTCTTTTCCCAGGCAACTCTCAGCAAGACAAGAGGGCATGGTCTTAAGTTGTGCCAGGGGAGGTTTAGGTTGGACATTAGAAAGAATTTCTTTACGGAGAGGGTGATCAGACATTGGAATGGGCTGCCCAGGGAAGTAGTGGATTCTCCGTGTCTGGAGATATTTCAAAAGAGACTGGATGTGGCACTGAGTGCCATGGGCTGGGAACTGCAGTGGGAGTGGATCAAGAGTTGGACTTGATGATCTCTGAGGTCCCTTCCAACCCAGCCCATTCTATGATTCTATGAAGTATCGATCAGCCAGCATATACTCCCTCAATGATAAGACTGACAGATTGGGAAGTAAGTTGTGTGGGTTCCAGTTAACTGAGAGGCATGGTGATTGATTTGAAGTCCAATTACAATGTCTCAGTATCAGCACTGTTAACAGCTGCACTGTCAATTGCAGGAGAAAAAATCCTGCTGCTCTGAGACTGTAGGAGAAATCTGAGTGCCCTTGAAGCTTACTTTCCCCCCAAAACAGCTTGTAAATTTAAATAGCATGAGACTTCCATTATAATATAATAAATGTAGTCATCTCAGTTTAATTATATGACCATCCAATATATATCTGGGTTACTTCAGAGGAAAAACTATAGAGGTGAAAATAATTATCTTCTTTTTGAATATATGGTATTTAAGCACAGTATTGAGATTTCTTCTTTAGCCCATTCATTGGGCAGGGGAGCACTTGCTTTCCAAAATCTCACCTGCAGAAGATTCAGTTTGAGGTAGATGTCTCTTGTGTCACAGAAATGTCATTTTTTTCATAACAGGGAAGTGGATAGGGCTGGGCTCTGTTCACACTTTGAAAAGCTTTCAAGACAACATGCTTACCAAAGGAAGAGGAGGTTATGTTCTCAATCTGAACCCCTGACTAACACCTGGTGAATAAAGAATCAAAAATTAACTTTGCCACAGGAGAAGATTAAAGTTTGTGAGTGAAGCATGTATATAGATGATCAAATCAGTTGAGCTGCCAAGTGGATGAGGGAACTGAAAGGCAAGGTCTTCAATGTTATAATTATTGCTCTTGTAATAAAAGCAGTAGAACAGAACAGTAACTACTGATATTCCTACAAGATACAAATTCTGTATATTGGACAAAGTCTGAAGTGATGAGTACATAAAGATTGGTATCTTGATCACTGATGTCTAAAGGTTATATTAGGGCTGATCCCCCCAAAAGAACAAACTGTCCCTGAAGAATAAACAGTCAAGCTTTTTCTTCCCTTATAGAATATCGTGTGAGTCACATTATTGAATCTGTTTTAAAAGCATTTGAAAGAGAAAAAGAAATTCTGCAGGTGTACTGTGTTCAAAGGGTTTGACCTCCTTGTAGCAACAATAAATCAAGGGGAATGCCTTTCAGATTATCAGCTGAATTGGTTTGTAGCATCATGAGATCAGAATCATCACTCTGCTATTTAAAGAGAAACTTTTTTTGGAGTACATGATACGGGAACAAATTCAGCATTACCACATCTCTGTAAGAAAGAGAGAAGCAAATCAGAGACTGACTAAAACAGAAAGACAAAAGACTTGAATTTTTTATATCCTGAACCAGGTGGAAGTAACAAAAATGAAGACATTCATATAGCAACAGGAAAGGTGGATTATAAGGGAGAACGAGGAAAAAGAAGTCTCAGTGGAGGCAGTATGAAAGGAAATCTGAGAGAAAAGGGTGAATATCCTATATGGTATAAAATGAAGATCAAATTAACCTGGGGTCAGATCTAAGCATCAGAGCAGATTTTATTCACCCACAGAGTTTTAAAATCTACCAGTAAGCCCATCCAATGCTGACACCTCCTTTGCTATAACCTGGCCCATGATCAAAGGGTTTGCTATCTCCAAGAGCATGACAGAGCCTTTCATCTCCTCTCCATGCTCGTGTTATGCTGCCTCTCATCTTTGCACCAGAGGGTGCCATGCCCAGACAGCCAGTGTCACACCTTGTCATAACATGAACATCTCTGCCCTTGATAAAAATCAATTTTTTTTTTTCTGTGGTGGAATTACTTGGGGTAATAGGATAGGAGGTAAAATTCAGAGCACTCTATTAGCATGGTTAGAGAGAAAAGTGATCAGGGGAAAAGAGAGTCTAGAAAATGAGATGGAGGGCAGCAGGAGGAGCCCCACAGTCTTTGGAGAGCAAAGGCAGGGGGAGCAGAGATGGAAAGCTTTGCTTGATCTAAGTTTTTGAAAATTACTCAATTTTCTGAGTGTCCTTCAGGTATGTGAGGATCCAGCAGTTACTGATTCACTGACTGTACATGCAGAACTCAAAAAATACAAAGATAAATACTGAGCTTATAAAAGGAAGGCAGAGAGAAAGGTAATAGTCCCATAGATGGAGAAAGATACATGTAGAGAAAAACTCAACAAAGAGGCACAGGATGAAGCCCAAAGACAGAGGATCAAACACTGTTCTTTGTAAGCAATTGCAAAGTCAGATTGTGGCAACTGAGTGATCCTTGAGGAGTCATAGAATAAGGACAGAAGGACAGGTAAAAGTAATTATGTAGAAAGAGAAGAATAGAAGATGATACAAAGCAAGCAGAACAAATTACCACAAGGAAAATCAGAAGCAGTGAAGCTGGTAAAAGAAGGAAATAATAATAATAAGAATGGAACTCAAATCCAGCAACGGACACAGATATCTGGCTGTCTCCCTCAGCAGATCCACATTTTAGGTGCCTAGAAAACTGAAATCTGATTATTTTGGAGGTGCAAAGGCCAGAGCTAGGGGGTAAGGAAGTCATACCCATCCAATTACTTCTTTCTACTATTGCAGCTGCTTTCTGGACAGCCTCAAGCACCACTTGAGGCTCTCAGCCTGAGTGTCTCAAAGGATGAGCCTACCTTCACAGCCTCACAGGTCCTACTGCCCTTTCACCAAAGACAGCAGTAGTTGATACATTGCCTGGAGAGGTAGGATCCAAGAACAGCTTCACCTCAGCTCCAGTGCCCATTCCATATTCATAGCCTACCTAAAGACTCACTACACTGGAGTGCAACATCTATTAGGTATAAAATGTCTTTTGATGGTTCATCACAATCACAGTTTACAAAGAGGAGGGGAGAGGGAGAGATTTTCCTGCTGAGTTCAGCTGACTCTAAGATTGACAGTGCTGGAAATGGGCATAGAGATTTGAAATATGTCAGAAATAAGTGCCTAGTGTTTTCTTAGAGGCTTTCTAGTAAGTATGGTATGCTGACAGAAGTACAGAGCTCTGTTCATGTGTGTGCATGTATCCATACAGCTAAGAAGGCAGCTATCTAATGCTGAGTAAATCCTTAGAATGGAAGGAGCCCAGACACATATCATTTTCACCAGTAACAGAATTTGCCTGGTTGTATAAGGAGTGCCCAGGAAGACGTGAGATTTCTTGTATTGGGAAGGTCTGTAGATAAATAATTATTACGTGTCTGTAAAATAATTGAAGAGATAATTCTTGAAGAGAACACATATCTCACCAAAGTGAGAGGATTCCGTCAGTCATCCAGCCTGCCCCTTTCCATCACACCTCTGCGGCCAGTGATACTGTGTCATTCCTGACCATCATTTCTCATACCTGTTCTTGAAAACCTCCACTTACAAAGAATCCAGAATTGCCCTCAATTTCCATATGCATCTCCTTATGTCCAAGCTACATTTTATGTCAATGAACTCCAGTTCCATCAATGAGATAAAGACGCCCCCTGTTTTGAATATGACAACCTCTTAACCCAAGAAATAAAAGAGCTCTAAATGCTAAAAAAATGAAGATGTTAATCTGTAGAGAGAACTGTTGGAAAGGAACATAAGGTGCACATGATGCAGCTGTGTGGTGCAGAAGCATCAGTGACATGCACAGATGTGTCAAGTCAGTGAACATGTAAACTAAAGAATTTCATTCTAAGTCATAAAAGGAAGATTTTGCTTAGAGAAGACAATTTCTACTTTATTATCTTAATAAATCTGTCAGGTGTCATTCGTTTTCATATTGAAGGAAGAGATTCTCATAGCAAGTAGGTGCCTTAGTTCCTGGTGCTTTCGCTTGGCTCTTAATTGCCAAGTGTCTCAAAATGGAAGGGGAAGACCTGAGGAAGCACCACAAAATGAGATTCTTTTGACTCCTTTGTCCTTTTTGTGCCTTGACAGTAATCCAAAACTGCTTCAAAAAACTTCCCAAAACTCTCTTCATCAAATAGTATGAAGTCATCAGAAAATAATCATAACTCAAATCTTTTTTTTTTTTCCTGAAAAAGACAAAACCTGAGCATTCTGCATGCTCTACTCTTTGCACTAAATAAGTAAAAGCAGCTTTTCATCAGATCTACAGATATAAGAGATGAGTGAAAGTCTACTAATTTGTTAAAGATCCAGTACTAAAGTGTATGGTACAGTCCTGGCCACAAGGAAAAGAAAAGATCCTGAGTAGACTGGTTGACTGTGCCAGCTCATTCTTATTTCAGTGAACTTCTTTCAGCACTAGAAAGTAATTATTTTAAGTGTATTTTTTAAGGTGAATTGAAAAATTAAGGTTAGTCCTTTATAGTTAAACTAAATGTATAATTTTCTAATCTACTTATATATGACATATCAGTTTTAAGGATATTTTCATTAAAGCTTTGTAGCTCATATGGAATCGTATAGAAGTAAATACAATTTGAAAGGTTCTGACAGATCTTTTAATTGTTCAGTAGATCAAGACTGGACTGCAGTATTGAGGTACAGAATTTGCAGCAAGAGTACAGGATGTCTCACTGATTAACATGCATAGGAACTCCTAGTCTGATGCTTTCTACTGAGTATAATTAATTTCACAATTTAATCAGATTACTTTTAATGAAGTTCATATTTTATAAACTTACCAAGGATAATCACATGCATGTCTTGGTAGGCACAATTGCACCAGAAGAAGGTTCTCTTATCTATTTTCAACCTTTGCATTTTGATTAATAAGTATAAAATTCCGATTTTGATTACCCTACACTAACAAGAATTGTAATAGTTGGCTAAGTAGCAAATCATGACTCACAACTGAACTGATATGTCATTGAAATCTATCTCTAAGCCTTGTCTTCATATTTTAAGGTTTTTTTCCAAATGAACAAGCTAGTTGGTAATCAAAATGTTATGAAGCTGTAAGAATACATTCTGTGTGTGTCCTTCATCCAATTTTTCCTATGACAGCAGTAGTTTAAGTACTGCAGGTCCATCTGTGCTTTCTTAGCCTGTGGATGTGATCATCTCAGCCCTTGGAAAGTTAAGTTTAAAGCCCTGACAAAGAGGAATGGACTTTGCATGGGGTTAAGGGACTGATCCTCTCAGGTTAAGGATGATTTAAGGTACTCTGATAAGGGAAGGGACTCTAAAGGGGATGGAGGCCTTCAATGTGTGCACATTTTTTAGACCTTTCACTTTGCAGTTTCATGTGAATAAACATTTCCCACCAAGCAATAAGGTTTGATACTTTGTCTTTTACTACATATAAAGGTAGTGAATTTATTATGGCTATTTCGCTGAGCATGCAGTTACAACATTGATTTTCTTGTTTTCTGCTGAAGAATTGTTAAAATTTATTATGCAGAGATACTTCCTTGGAAGAAAAGGACTACATAAACCAGTAGGTTTTTCTAATGTAAGACTTGTGCTGAAAAGATTAGTTAACATAAAAGCTTTGAAAATGGGATTGAGAAGCACTTTGGGGTTGTCTGAAGGGAGCTGACAGCACCATGATACAAAGCTCCTTCTTATGTTTTCATCTGTCTGTAACTGATAGGTCTTTGCTCAATACTTGTTTCTGTACATGAGTTCAACAAATTAGGCAATGCAGAGAGGAAAACATGAAAATTGTCCCAAAAATCTTAGAGCTCTGAAGATAAAGATTTAATGTATATTCATAATATTAATTTTCCATTTAACTTATTCTCTGTTGTTAAAAAAGACCCACGTTGCAATTAGTATTACTACATTATTATTAAGATTATTGTTAAGGTACCTGTGTTACTATTACTATCCACGTTTACTATCAAGATGTCCATACTTGCCTAATTCAGGGGGTGACAAATAGTTAAGCACTATTTAAGAAATAAAGGCAAAATTAATTATTCTATCTACATTTTACAACCGTATTTGGCCAAAGTACCTTACAAATGTTGGCAAGATGACAACATGCTTTCTTGGACAGCAAAATATTATTTTCCCTACTTTGGAAATAGTGAAATTCAGGGCACATAAAATCCCTGCTTCTCCAAAAGCTGGCATGTAAGCAGGTTATTTAGACATTGCATTATAATCAAAGAAGTCAAACTTTTTTAAATAATCAACCTTGTTATTTTAAAACTGTAGGGTGGCATAGATGAAGAAGGCACAAGCAGAACATTGTGTGCTTAAAGGAGTGAGAGAACATCAGCTATGATAAACTAGCACCATGTGTTCTGATCAGCTGATCAAAAAATCTCTAGTCAGTAGATCTTGTATCAGCACCTTATGGCTTTTGTTCTGAAGTAAAAAGGAGGCAGGATGGTTTTTTGTTGGAGTTTCAGAATTCTCTAAAGAACATCAGAAAAGACATGAACATTCTACTGTTGCCTGCCTGCTTAAACTTGGCTTCATTCCACAGGAATATTTTTATTCAGGTTGTCTCTGCGAGCATGTTCTGCTCGTAGAAGCTTTTTTTGCTTTGACAAACAGCACTGTAAAGAGTTCACACTACTTTAAAATCAGCTCTTTTAAGTCTTCCCTCTTTCCCTTTGCTCAATTATGGCTATTTTTAAATCTCAGGAACTGCACTATTCCTTTTACCACAAAAATGGCAGAACATATTCTTTAGAAAGCTCTCCATCTCTTTTGCATTGACAATACTGTAGTAATTATTGCTCTAAGAGCAAGTGCCTTTTCTGTTTCCTTGTAAACTTCCTTCATCTTCCCTACTAACCTTTCTTTATCTCCTGTTCTGCCATGAAAGAACAGCAAATAGTGCTAATGATCAGTTGGTGCATCTAACACATCCACGAAATATATAAAACTTCTATTTTATAAAATGTCTATATCTGGAAATTCTTTTGTGCATATATATCGATGTTCAATAACTATATTTATGAGATTAGGTCTCAAAATTTTTTGTGGTTTTTATGTCTTCTTTTTATACCATGAAATTCACTGTTATTCCTATGGCCTGTTTGAGTCACACTTAACCAATTCAGTTTTTGCTCTTCCCTTCCAAGTAAGGAAGATTATTTTTTTCATCATTATGTTCATCAAAATATAACTGATTAAATCAGCTCAAATGGTATTTATTCTATTATTATTCAATCTCACACTCTTGAAATGAGTATTTTTAAATGTATTCATCCTCATTGATGAATTATTCAGTACCTGCAGCAGAATTTGAAATACTAATTTTTTTCTTCTACAGTATGACTCAGAGGTCAACTGGCCCAAATGGCTTCAATTCTCAAACAGATGAAACATGAATGGCTTCAATCTGCTTGCAAATTAAGACCAGTTTTACAGTCTTAAGGTAATATTTATTTCATAATTATTGTTCATGACAGCAAATCAATAAGACTGAAAACATTATTTCCATCAAAATAAGTTAAAACCCATAATCTTATAATATGAAACATTCAGGTTGATTTTACCTTTCGCTTTTGTAGCCTTTTTCTTCCCTCAGTCCTTTTCCATTTTTTATTCTTTTTCTACGTCATATTTGCAAGGGGGCCACAGCAACAGAAATTAAGAAGGAAAAGGGAAACACTGAAAATCTGAAAAAAAAGAGGTATGGTGGGTTGTTTTTGTAACACATAGTTTTTATGGGGGATGGTGGTTGATTTCTTCTCAACTTTTCTGAACAAAACTCTTTGCTTAGTTCCATAAAAACAAAGCACCATTTTAAATCCATCTTAATTAAACTACCAGTGTCCCTCTTTGTCTTGGGCTTTCAGAAAAAAAGGTTGTACATATCCTCTGATGGGGAGACTTCTGAAAGACCTCAAAGAGGGGGCTTTTGTGCAGGTCACAGACAGACACTGAAGATTATTCACAAGGAAGAACACCTCAGCCAGGTGTGCAACTCTGTCACTAATGTAGGGGAGGACACGAGGCATTTACAACAAAGGAATATGAGTAACCCTCTAGGGAATTACTAGGTTAGTGGGAACTTAGTATGCAAGGCAATGAACATCTTCTTGTACTAAGACTCCTTATGAGACCCTAGTGAGGTCAGATCATGGTTTTCAATGTAAAGTTAATGTTTGACAGCTTGGTGACTCTGTAGAACAGAAATGATGTCACAGCAATGGTAATGAAGAGAATTCAGTTGCATGTCTGACTGGTGAACAGAAATGCACATGTGCAGCAGATGTCTGTGGGGCTAAAAAAATGAATTTAGGTTTATGTAGACAATCATCAAAGGATGATTAACAATCATCAAAGCTTTTTCAGCATGCTGACATATCTGATTTGTATCCTTTTACTTACTCTTGCTAAGCCAGAAAGGTTGTGAGTTTAAGAACCACTTAAGTGTTCACTTTTTTGTGCTGTTTTCTAGATAAAGCTTAAAAAAACCCAGAAAGTTAGTTCTGAAGTGTAATGCTTTTTTTTTTTCTATAATTATTGCAATAGCATTCTCATGTCCATTTGAAAGGACAAACTTTATTAAAGAGAGAATTAATAGGCCTATCGTTATTAGTCTGTATCAATGCACCACAGTACAGTATAAAGCAATGACATAAAATATAAATATCAGTGATAATACCTATGGAAATAATAAAACAGAACCAATCTAAATGGCAAGGGCAGGCCCTCACACAGGCCAGCTTTTATTTAGCATCACCATAGAGCTAGATTCCATACTTTTCTCATTAGATTCCATTTAATCACTACAAGAGCTGCCAAAATGTCGGAGTGTCAGGATGCAGCAGCAGCACCTTTTTCTGCCATTATTTTTGAAAGAAGTTATCCTTATGTATAATTTCCTTACCTGGCTATGTTAAAAAAAAATAAAAATAGGATCTTTGGGGGTTTTTCTTGTGAGGGGACTAATTCCTGCATGTCACAGACAATTCCCACAGGACAGAGAGGATGACAGACAGGTAATTAATCTTTAGAATAAAATTGTTCTTTAGCAGAAGAGCCTTGAAAACATTCATGTCATTAAAAAAATCATTTTAAAAATAGCAAAGCAACACAAGAAAACTCCTGTGCCTTTTGTTCAATATTTCTAAAAAACCTGGTAAAGCTGAGTTCTCTGGGGTTCCATAGCACTTCAGAGGCAAGACTTGTTAATGTGCTCAGATCAGCTTAGCTTAGCATCTCTTAGCATTTATTTAATTGTAAGACATCCTTTGCTTCCTGACTTCTTCATCACACCCATGCACTTGAGCCAGAGAATGAAGTTGAGTGAGAAATGCCAGAGAAGCCAGAGAGTGAAGCTGAGTAAGAAATGCCAGAGAAGCTCCTTCTCTGAGAATGTGACATGAGTAACCAGTGAATAGTTGAATAAAACAACCCCAGAGTTTAAAACAGAACAAGGAATATCAGGTGCATAACTAGATGCGTACTGAAAAGGATGGTCAAGACTGATCAGTATGAAGGACCATGTGAATAATCCATCATATTCTACTAGATAATGTCATGCAATATTGTTGGATATATGTAACCTACAAGTCCTTGCAGGTGCATGGGCAATAATTAGAAGATAATTTCATCTTCGTTATCAATTGTGATGTAAAGGCATGTATATATTTTTGAAGCTGTGCACTATCATCAGGAGTCATAATGGTGAATGATGTATTTGTTACCAATTTCTACAGAAACATCCAAAAAGAATTGATGAGATATCCAGCTTCCTGCTGTAAAGGGGAGAAAATAAACAAGGGTAGAAGTCAGTAATTTTTCTAATAGTATCAGCAATAGATGCAGTACCCTATTCACCTGGTAGTTCAGCTCTGAAAGGTCTCAGGTTAGGGGAGATGACACAATGTTTGAGTCATTTAAATTAGCAAGCACAGAAATATCAGACACTGTTCTTCCTTCTCCTTCTGTCCTGTGGTGAAATTAAATCTAGAGGAAAACAAATTACTAGTCCCACAAAATCAATTAACAGAAAGTTACAGAGCTCTGGCATATGCTTGTACATATTACTTTGCCTTAGAGGCTTCTCTTATAATAAAATAAATGATTGGAGGGTGGGTGGGTGAGTTATTACTTTTCTCACAAAGATATTGTCACAATAGGTGATGATCTGAATAAAACCTCATTAGATAAATAATACCCTGTATATGGTAGGCAGTGTGCTATTTCAGAACATAAGAAGGAAATAACATTAACTACAAGGACTTGGATTTTATTGGAAAGTAGAAGGTGAGAACATGACACCAAATAAGCAATGGGAGCACATCCAGGTAAAACTGGGGGCAGAGGTAAGACTCTCGAGGCAAGATTGTCAGGGGCTCATCAGCAGTAGCTACTGGGAACCAGACCATGCCCTGCAGAAGCAGGCGTTCTTCTGCTGACCAGAAGGGAGAGACAAGTTTTCACCTATTCGCATGATTTTCAAGGGTCAGGACAAGTCTATATCAAACCTAACAATTTGATACACTAGACCCAGGAAGGCAGTCTAGTCTCAACTGTCAGCATTTTATTTACTATTTGTGTCACCTCATAGAATCATAGAATCATAGAATTGGCTGGGTTGGAAGGGACCTCAGAGATCATCGAGTCCAACCCTTGATGCACCGTTGCGGTGCTAGACTATGGCACTGAGTGCCACATCCAGTCTCTTTTTAAATATCTCCAGACACAGAAAATTCACTACTTCAGTGTGCAGCCCATTCCAATGCCTGATCACCCTCTCCATAAAGAAATACTTTCTAATATCTAACCTAAACCTCCCCTGGCACAACTTAAGACCATGCCCTCTTGTCTTGTTGAAAGTCATCTGGCAAAAGAGACCGATCCCCCCCTGGCTACACCCTCCTTTTAGGGAGTTGTAGAGAGTGATGAGGTCTCCCCTGAGCCTCCTCTTCTTCAGGCTGAACACCCCAAGCTCCCTCAGCCTCTCCTCATAGGGTCTGTGCTCAAGTCCCTTCACCAGCCTGGTTGCCCTCCTTTGGACCCTCTACAGGACCTCGATATCCTTCCTAAACACTGGGGCTCAGAACTGGACACAGGGCTCAAGCTGTGGCCTCACCAGGGCTGAGTACAGGGGCAGAATCACTTCCTTGGACCTGCTGGTGACACTGTTCCTGATACAGGCCAGGATGCCATTGACCTTCTTGGCCACCTGGGCACACTGCTGGCTCATGTTCAGCTTCCTGTCAATGATTTACCCAAAAATGGTTAGCAAAATATTCCTCCTCTATCTGACTGACTTTTTTTCCTTTGAAAGTAAGGCTGTCAATGGCTGGATGGACTCAAAGCTTTTTTACACTAAAATTTGTTCATCCCACTCAGCTGCCCAAGTTTTCCATGCAAATGCTGCTTAGCACTTTCTGAGCCCTTCCAGTGAGTTCAAGTATCTTCATTAAGGTAATTGGAATCTGGAGTTATTTATTGCTGTCTACATTGATTTTGTGTAGCACATAGATAAATAATAGTGCTGGAGAAAGTTGTTTTCTGGCAAATCAATTGAGCTGTGCCACAAAAAGTCATCTGACCTTTTCATTTTAAAACACTGTGTCATGGCTGTTTAAACTGTACACAATCTCATGACACTCTAATGGTTTTGGATATTGAAACCATCCCAGCCTGATTTTTATCATCCTTCTTTAAAAGTCATAACATGTGAGAGTTGGATATTAGACACATTACACCTTTCACTTATCCATATTTTTTCCCAAATTGGAATAAAGTTTTCCAAATGTGTTGGCAGGATTCTTCAGTCTCTGTCAGTCTTCTGTGCGGGCAAAAGTCCTTTGAACATCTGCATGCACACTACTTATTTAGCTTTATTTTTTGCAGCCCTCAAAAGCTTTAGGTTTTCATTTAATATTTCATTTCATGTTTTTTAAGATCAATTTAAACTCCCGAAGCTGCCTTAATTTCTTTTTAGAACTTTTCACAAAAGCAGTGTATTCCTACATTGATGGGGCAAGCTGAGTTTAGTGGATCTCTTCTTCATGGTTTCCTATGACCTACAGAAAACAAGGCAACGTTTCAGCACCAGCTGGTGTAAACTAGATTTTTGCTAATTTCTGAGGAAAAAAATGGAAGTTTTCTCAGACTTATGAGGTCAAAAAATCATTTTTTCAAACTAGTCCCCTGTAGATGTATCCTTATTCAAGGGGAGCAGGGGAATCCCTGCTCCAGAACCTCCTCCCTCTTTTTCCTCACTGACCTTGGCTACTCAGCTCAGCTATTGCTCTCAACTTCCCCTTATCCCAGCAGGTTTTTTAGCAGTTTCCTTTTTCTCTTCTTAAATATGATAATTGGGGAATTATCACCATCACTGATGGGCTTGGCTGTGACCAGAGGTGGGTCTGTCTTTGGAGCCAGAGGAGCTTCCAGCATCTTCTCACAGGAGCCACTGCTGTGCTCCCTCTTCTGCTACTGAGGTCCTCCACACCAACTCTTGAAAACCAAGTAGTTTATATCTGGATAATCAAAGTTCTTTCTCTGATGTTTTATTCTAACACAGTTTCCTAATTAGGTGCATAGCTAAGGAGGAAAAATTCCCAAACTAGTTTAAAAAATAGATAAAAACCTATGGGGAACCATTTTGGGTTCCAAAGCCTCATTGCTCACTCTATAATATCCCATGCAGCTATATGTTTTATATTAGGCAATTTGTTAACAGATTTAGTGAGAATGCAGAAGTCTCTCCTGTTGAGATTTATGCTTACAAATTGGTTTACCTAAAGATGCTTATTTTCCATTTGACTAAATGTCACCATGTAGGCTCTTGGAACTCTTTTGTTAATGTCAATAATTATGCATGTGTGTACATATATATGTATGTATATATATATATGTATGTATATATGTATATACATACACAAATATATCTTTACATTCTCGTTAACTGTGCTGAGCTAAATATTGGTTTTATATTATATTGGTTTTAATATTGTTTTTAATATTGTATCTGCACTGATTATCAAATCCTAAATTTACTAAAATTTTAAGTTGCTGATCTCACATATGATCCTAGTAGTGGAACAATTTTAGACTAGTAGTACCCCTTCCATTAAAAATAAAAAATGCATTCTAACTCATTATAGTTCCTCTTGCTTTCTGGTAAGTAGCTAGAGATGTCCCAGAGTACCCCAGAGTAACACCTGGCAAAAGTAATTGAGATGGATCTATTTATTTCAACATCCAATTGCCAATTTCAGCTAGGGTTGGAAAGGAACAAGGAAATATCCCCCAAGACTAATAGCATCCCCACAGGTCAGAGAGCTGTCAAAGCAATGAGTTGCACACAGCTGAGTGGCACCTGGAAATCGTGCAGAGCTTCCATTCAGCAGCCTAGGGAAGGGCTCTGGGGACAATGAAAATAATTTTTTGCCATCTTCTGTTCTCATTCCATAGTCAGCTAAGATCATGGTTCGTTTTGCTGGGTTGTTTTTTTTTTTTCCTGTTAATCTTATCTTCCATTTACAAACTGTAGTGTCAGAATAGATCCTACAAAAACTGACACTGAAATTATTTGTCCTGAGATTTGAATTGGCAGGTATCAAAATCACTGGGCCAGAACTGAGTACATTATATGTTCTGTGCCCAAATAATAGTAGCAGATGCTCATCTGCAATAAAATAACTTGAGAACTCTCTATATAAAATATATTAAACCACACCAAATATAATAAATATTCAGATATTTTTTTTTGCAAAATACTCACAGCAAAATAATCAAGAATGTAATTTTATTTAGAAGAGCCCTTTAGATTATTGAGTAGATAGATTATCAGTTGGTTTTGATTCTTTAATGCTTTACTTACTTATATTAAATTGCTTTAATATTAGTTGAATAACCTCCACAATACTTTTCTAATGCAGCACTGTCCCAATTTTGCCAACAGGCAACTTGATGCAGAGAGACTTTTAAACCAAAAATTCCAAATTTTTCTTCTAAAATCAGGTTACAAAATGTGATTTTAAGTAGTTATTAATCCGTTTCAATCCCTTCTGACTACATATAAATAATTATCCAATGCAATAATAATGCTGTAAAACTCAGGATACATTTTGCAGTAGGAACATGAATCAGAGGAGGAAATTGAAGCACAGGGTTCCTAACATCTTCCTAGGCTCCTAATTTTGCAACCATAGTAACTTTAGCTTATTTTGTGCATGCTGTAAACTGGGGTCACCCTTTTGGTTAGATCTTCAAAGACAGAAACTAATGTTTCTTACACCAAGGATGTGCAACGCAATCAGAATCAGAAAACAGCACATGGTCAGGAGTCAGGAGACAGAACATGCAGTTTTCTGAATGTGTTGGCATCTCTGTGAGTTTTCTTGGAGTAAGTATATATTGGATTCCAGGTTATTTTTCACTTTGCTTTTTTTTTAAATCCAAATGACCAGACAGTACCTCTGTCAAAAGGGATGTGGGGGGGACTTGGTGGAAATTAAGGGTGGCACCTACAAGGGCATCACCAGCAGAAAAATAGAAGACACCATCCCACTCTACTCAGCACTTGTCAAGACACACTTGGAATATTATGTTCAAATCTGGTCTCCACTATACAAAAAAAGATGTGGACAGGCTGGAGAGGGTCCAGAGAAGGGCCACAAATATGATCAAAAGACTAGGAGGCTTGCTGTAAGAGGAAAGGCTGAGGGAAATGGGTTTGTTCAGCGAGGAGAAAAAGAAGGCTTAGGGGAGACCTTACTGTCACATTCCAGTGCTTAAAGGGTGGCTACAGAGAAGATGGAGACTCCTTTTTTACAAGGAGTCACGTGGAAAATATTATCATAGAATCATAGAATCATAGAATTGGCTGGGTTGGAAGGGACCTCAGAGATCATCGAGTCCAACCCTTGAACCACCGTTGCGGTTGCTAGACTATGGCACTGAGTGCCACATCCAGTCTTTTTTTTAAATATCTCCAGGGACGGAGAATCCACCACTTCAGTGGGCAGCCCATTGCTTGATCACTCTTTCCGTAAAGAAATTCTTTCTAATATCTAACCTAAACTTCCCCTGGCACAACTTAAGTCCATGCCCTCTTGTCTTGTTGAAAGTCGTTTGGTAAAAGAGCCCAACCCCCACCTGGCTACACCCTCCTTTCAGGTAGTTGTAGAGAGCGATGAGGTCTCCCCTGAGCCGCCTCTTCTTTAGGCTGAACAACCCCAGTTCTCTCAGCCTCTCCTCGTAGGGTCTATGCTCGAGTCCCTTCACCAGCCTGGTTGCCCTCCTTTGGACCTGCTCCAGGACCTCGATATCCTTCCTGAACTGGGGGGCCCAGAACTGGACACAGTACTCAAGGTGTGGCCTCACGAGGGCTGAGTACAGGGGCAGAATCACTTCCTTGGACAATTCCTACTACAATTACTACTTCCTTAGGGGTAGTGTTACTCCTGGGGACATCACAATTTGACACCAGAGGAAAATTAAACTTTAGGAAGAGGTAGGGCTTCCTGCCCACCCTTTCTGCCTCTCGTTTTTCAGTTTTAGCAGATCAACAGGTGATGTTCAGCTGCTTTCCTCCTCAGAGTCTTCATAATAATTCTCTGTCTTTGTATGGAAACCACAAATTCACTTTCCATATGGGGATGCTGCTGAGGCACAGGCTGCAGGAGCTTTTTGGCTCTCTGGCATCTGCCTCTGCATCCCTCTTCTGTTCTGATTCTCTTTTCCTTTCCTCCTTTTATTCTCTCCATACATGAACTTTCCTTAGTTTGCTTTAGTCCACAATGAAATGTTTGCTCTTCAAATCTAGAAGTCAGAATGATGAGATTTAAGAAAAGAATTTGCCTGCAACCTGTATGACATAGGGCAACATCCATTGTATGTTACATACATGTTTATAGATGCATGAAAGGCCTGTCCTAATCAGAGAAGAATCTGTAGCATAGGAGTACAATTAATCCTGTGTAATCACCCCTCCAAACTTCTCCTTCAGAAGAATCAAATTTTTCCTCTGCATTTTTAATGATGAAGGCTAGGAAATTACTCAATAATTCATGACAAAAATAAAATGGAATAAATCTCAGGCTCAGTAACATTGAACCTCTCAGGAAGCAGAGAGAAAATAGATGCACTGCATCAAATGCAGAGGGAAAAAGGGGGGGGAAAAGAAGGAAAGTTAAACTCAGCTACTGAAACTTCCATGTTGTTGGTGCATTTATTTATGAGTGTCTAATGGGTTTTCAGACTGGAAAAAAGAAGGCTGTAGCTAGGTATCAGAATAGCCTTGGTAATCTCTCAAATCACAGCCAATCACTAACTGTACCACAACAAACTATTCCAAGATCAAGAGCTATACATAACTATGTTAAACTTTATTTTAACTATGCTAAACATATTTTAACTATGTTAAACAGATGCTCTCTAATCTAGCAGCAATGTCTTTCCACAGTTCAGCAGCCCATATAGTTTTATCTCTACGCTGCCAGTTGTTTTGCTATGTTAAACTTCAAAAACAAATAACAGGTTATTTTCAGAATGCAGAAAGAAGCAATAGAACATGATTCTCTTCCTGCTTAGAAGTAAAATGTTTCTCTCTCTTTATTCTGTTGCATAAGATCTAGTACAAAGTTTTCATTTTAACATCAACCAGCCCAGGGGCTCAATAGGACCCCTCCTGATGAATTTCCATGCAGGAATCATGGGTCCTCAGTAAAACTGTGGGTATAAAACACAAATCATTAAACCCATCAATTTAGGCTTTACATCTGTGCTTGAAATAGCTGATAGAAAAAAAAAACCCAGCACAATAAAACCACCATAACATAAACAAAAAACCCCACAAACCAACCACAAAACAAATGAAAAACCCAAACAAAAACTAAACAAGTAAACAAAAAAAACCTCAAACAAAACCACAAAAAAATAAAACCAAAACTAAAACCCTGAACTAACCTGGTTTCAATTCAGGGAAAAAAGACTAGATTTTAATACTCCTGCTTTTGTTTCAAGAGACTGAACACTACTGCCACACACTGCCAAAGTGGAATGATACTTCAGCAGATTAAGTAAAATCACCAGTGAATACCAGAACCATTTTCTCCCCTCTCTCCCTCCCTCTTCCCTTAAACTGCTGAAGAAGAAAGAAAAAAATACCAGGGCCACAGCACCTTAGGCCAGTTTAACAGTGCTGTGTGTAACCAGAGTACTGATCTCCATGGACCTTCTTTAGTCAGTGCACTAACTGGATGCTATTTTCTCTCTCTCCATGTTTTTTTTTCATGTTTCATAAACTATTCCTCCCTACCCTTTTGCCAGGAGCCAGACAGGAGGAGTGACTCATATGTTCTGGGATTTAAAAGGCACTTTCTGTACGCAGAGTTAGTGACTCTTACCTGCCAAAAATAAAGCTCCCCAAAGTTTCTTCAGAGATGAGTTGTCCAGTCTTCCTTAATACCCTGACTTCAATCACTGAATTGGTATTTACAAGGATTTTATCTTCCATTTGTTCTTTTTTTTAACTGCTTCTTGAACTTCAGAACTGCTGCCAAAGTGCAACAGTTTTGCTGTGCTGCCAGCAACAGTAGGGAAAGAGGTAAGGTAGGTCAGTGCCACAGCTGTAAATGACACACAGAAAAGGCCAGAGGTTAATTGAACACAAATGCTTTATAGAAAGTGATGAGAAGTGAGTATATATAGTTGCTCAGTTTTATTGATGCTGGAGGAAAGAAAATGTTTTTAAGGCATTGAATACTATGATAACTAGACCATTAGTTAATTGCCCCTTAGAATCATAGAATCATAGAATTGGCTGGGTTGGAAGGGACCTCAGAGATCATCAAGTCCAACCCTTGATTCACTCCCGCTGCAGTTCCCAGCCCATGGCACTCAGTGCCACATCCAGTCTCTTTTTAAATATCTCCAGACACGGAGAATTCACTACTTCCCTGGGCAGCCCATTCCAATGCCTGATCACCCTCTCTGTAAAGAAATTCTTTCTAATATCCAACCTAAACCTCCCCTGGCACAACTTAAGACTGTGCCCTCTTGTCTTGCTGAGAGTTGCCTGGGAAAGGAGCCCAACCCCCACCTGGCTACACCCTCCTTTCAGGGAGTTGTAGAGAGTGATGAGGTCTCCTCTGAGCCTCCTCTTCTCCAGGCTGAACAGGCCTCACAAGACTGAGAAGGAAAAAGCATTGGCCCTCACCCACTGGTTTTGATGTCCTCTTTTCTGAGCTTTGAGACTCTGCCTCTGAAACATGAACAGAAAGCTTTCCTGTCACACACTGCTGCACAGTTCCCAACAAGGTGTCAGCTGAGATAGCTGGGATATAATCTCTTCAGGGCACACTGCATCTCAGCCTGTGTAAGTTGGCACTCACTTCAGAGTAAGGAAATGTGTTTTTTGGTTAGACTTGTGTGTGAGAGCAGACATCTAAGTCTGAGTATAGTCAAAAGACATCACTCAGCAAAGTAGCAAGGGAAGGAAGGAAAGCTTTTTGCAGGATGAAAATTAAGAAATGTTTGCAGTGGGAAAAAGGTAAAGTTTCTTAAAGTTCAGCTTCAGTACAGTATTACCACCTGTTTATATTTCAGCTAATTTACTGACAAATGTTAAGTCTTACCCACTTTCTTCTCCACTGATGAAAAATTACTATCATGAATGGAATGGTTGCAACATTGTTAAACTCAGTTCCCATAGACCATCATGTATGTGGAGCATCATTTCTAACACATACCCACGGATCTATTCCTACTATTTAGCCAGATATGCTTGTACTGGTTCAGAGGAAGAAAAGCAAAGAAAAGTTACAGATAAAAATAGCACCTGGTATTTTTAGGATAAAGTCAGTGGAAATTTATTTCTCGTGCTGTCCTGCACTTGAGATCATTTTCACTTCAAAGCTGACCTGGCTGCTAAATTAAGTAACAGTAAAAGTTCAGAAGCAGCAGGTGTGTTCTTAATTGAACTGTGGTGAGTACTCACAGCCCACTGTAGAATCATCCTATTGCTCAGTTCCTTTTCTATTCATTTTTTTCAGTTAACCTTTCTTTTTAAGAACTTGGATAATTTTGTCCCAGAAAAGTTGCTTCTGTGTAGTGGGTTGTGTGAAGATGCTGTCATACTGAAATCAGGAAATCATAATGCATTTGCCCTAACATCCCTTGGGAATCCTGTGATGGAAGAGAGATCCCAACAGGGGACCACGGTGCTCTGGCAGACCCAGTGACATTCTCATGCCTTTGGTCACCACATGTGAGGATGCTAGAGTTGAAACACATATTTTCTGTATGAGAATGAATTCAGATATGTCCACTAAGCTGCTCATAAGCAGCTTTTGAAAAGAAACAGGTTGGCTGTCTTTCTGGTGGTTGACAAAAAGCAGTGGACTGACATATGAATCCAGGCTGGGTCTCAGTGTTACTATATGAATGCTGAATAACTCCAAAATGGTGGGATTTGTCCTGGTTTACATTAATTCAGGACAATGTTTTGTGGTTTTCCCTACAAGTTCAGCTCTTTAGGCACAGGATTAATCCAGTTGACCCTTGGGTAGGAATCTGACATAGTGAAAGATATAAACTACTTTTGTTCGTGTTTAGATTTGGTTATTGTTCAAGTCATGGCATTTGTAAGTTTAAAACTGTGTGTCAAGGATGTAATAATAGTATAAAAAAATTAACTATTAATTATCATTTTAACAATGCTTCCAGTGTGAAATTTAATGCAGTTAAATCAAATAGGCTAATAAAAGGCAAGAGTCAAAGAACAAAGCAAATTCTGCCTTATGGAACTGTTTCACCCTGATGTGACATGAAGGACTTTAAAATGCACTTACTTGGCTTTGCTCTCTTTTACTCTCTTTTCCTCACAGGTATCATTGCTGCTGCTAGCTGGTATCAATTTCCTGATCCTCAGGGCTCTACCGTGCCTCTTGCTAATTATTCAACCAGTCTGTCTTGATAAGAAAACAGTTAGCAAACAATAAAGCATTGCAGTTGTATTCCACAGATACTAAATTTGCCACTTGTAAACAAATCCAAAATACAAGTACTCCTGCCTTTTTTATTTTCTGTTTTCTCCTCGTGAGTATTTTAGGAAATGAGAAATGGTAGGGATGCTTGCAGACAGTGTTTTAATCACACATTAAACCTGTCATAATATGAACTTTGCAGTTGTGATCATGGATATTTACACTACAGTGTGATAACAGAATGGAAGCAAACAACATAATGTATGTTCCCAATGAAGATTAAGCAACCCAGCTCAAATATTTGCAACTGTCTCCTCTTGTTTGATTTGAAACCCACAAATTATTCTCTGAGGTTTAATAAGCTACATCTTTATTTTTGACTGCAGAAGGCTTTGGATCAGATCATTACTGCCTAATAACAGCCAAGGCTAATAATGGAATTCATAAAGCCTTCAGGTATGAATCTAAACAATTAGCACGGTATTAGCAGCCCACAAATGTGATTTGAGAAGAATCCCCAAAGATATTCAGTGCTATCAGAACCTATTTCTTTGCTCTTTCTTTCTGGTATCTGTAATAACTTAACCAAAAAGACTGAGAATGAGTGCCTTAGTCCCAAAAGGATAAGTTAAGTTGGCCTCTTCATATAATAAGGCAAAATGAAACCCCATTTGGAACACTTTTATTACCTTCAGAAACACGAACTTAACTCTCATCATTGTGATGGTGACAGCTTACATTTGAAGTAGTCTCAGGACAATTCCTTTTTACACTTCATACTCTCAGCTAATCACAGGGAAAAGTTCCTGGCTATCTGTTTTTAAATCCTGCAATAACTCTTGTCACTGTAAGTGTTCTTGTTCAGAAAATTTTTTTACTTTCCATAGAGAATGTTGAGTTACTGGCAGAAAACACCTGCAAGCTCATATTTTTTCTGCAAAATTCAAAATACTGTAGTTCCAAACTACTGCTGTAACATGCTTGGCACTTTTTCTTTTGGCAAACCCTCGTGGCATCTGCTATTGTTCAGTGCCTTCTGCCCTTTTGATACAGAAAGTGATGTACAATGATGTTTTCCACCTAGAGAAGGCATAGCTAACCCCTGTTGCCTAGCTGTCCACATGATTGCAAGGCAGTTAAAAAAAAAACAAAACAAAACAGCAAAGCCCTGTTCCATTCACCATGCCTGGTGCCAAGCCTCCTAGCCCTAATATTTTTGAACCTTCATAAGCTGCAGGGAGACAACCTGCATCCCCATGGCCTTCTCCAGCAACTGCAGAGAATCTTTGCTCAAGCACCTGGACCACCTCCTCCCTCTCCTCCTGCTTTGAGTTTGGGGTCTGCAGGGCTGTTCCTCTCACATATTCTCACACCTCTCTTCCAGATGCTGTTGTGCAGCTTTTTTTTTTTCACCCTTTCACATTCTTAAATATGTTCTCACAGATGTGCTACCAATGTTGCTGGCGGGCTCAGCTTCAGTCAGTGGTGAGATTCTCTTGGAGCCATCTGGCACTGTTTGTGTCTGACACAGGGACAGCTTCTGCCTTCCTCTCACAGAAGCCACACCTGCAGCCCCTCTCCCCCCAAAACTTTCTCTGGGAGGCTGATTTTTTCATTAAGAACCCCCTTTGACAGCTGTGTCTTCTGCCCTCGAGACCTCCTGACTGCATCAGGTGGGGCTGGGTTTAAACTGGCCAGTTTTTAAGTCAGGTCACTTACAACCCATGTTAAGCAGAAAAGGGTTCTGCATAACCATCCCTTCCTTTCCTTCCAGGCAGGACTTTGTTACCGTTCTTCTTTTCCTTAGTGCAGCATTTTATAAACTCTCACCTGAAGAGGCATGAATGCATTCTGTGGATTAAACAGGCATTAGACTGGGATGTAGGAAAAGGTAAATTTTCAGAGCCATGCATTGAGGACAGATTAATATGATGTAAATTTCTGCTTGTGTGCAAAGATTTTTCCTACTCTTCCACTCTATTAAAATCTAGAAAAGGGCTGTAAAATACATTCTGTTTTTACTAGCCAGTGAAATAACAATAAATTAAATCTTTTTGATGCAAATTTCCATGCCAATTTTAACATTAACTTTGAATGGATTTAAATATTCCACATCACTTTGGAATCTCCCTCCTAAAAATTAATAAATAGTAAACATAATTTTAAATAAGAGGGGTAGACATGTTAATAATTTTACCATTGCTTTTAAGAAGCTGTTGTTGGTAAAAAGAACATGCAACATAAAGGATAACTTATGGAATTCTTTTGCTATTTCTTTAATTTTTTATTTGTAATGCTTTACTTAGTTGTACAGCAGTACTATAGAACAGTAATATCTTTCTCATTTTCTGTGAGGAAAAAAAGAAAGGAGACAAGAGTAAGACTTAACAGGGCTTGTTAAATCTCTGTGTTGTACAGAGGTAGCAGTTCTAGATAATTAATTCAGCATCCAATATCCATAATGCCTGAATTGTTCCACTTAACACCCTGTTTTGGCTGAGCACACCACTGAATTCTGAGTCCTAATTCCTACCAGTCTTCACATCCCTCTCCTCAAATTTCCCTGCTTTTAACTTTTGCAGATATTCTCTTTTCCTCAACTAAGGCAGCTCTTTGAGTGTTAAAGGCACACATGAGCCCTACCTTGCAATTTTATTGTGATTCCTCATGAGTGTGGCTTTGTTCCTGATCTGACAACTCCTCTTAGTAAGCCCAAGGACAGTGGTCACTGAGATTTGGCATTGTGAAGAGCAGCACACAGGAGGCAGCCTTTACTTTTCCTTCAGATGTACAGCCAACCACTTAAAGTACACCCAGCAACCTGGTAAGCCTTTTTTGACTATTAAAATTCAATGTGAAAAGAAGAGTTGTTAAAGGAAATGAAAAGCAATGTTCATTTGTAGCGGGAAGAGCCTTTCTTTCTCCTGAGGCTCGATGAGCTGCTGACCTCTCCATTGCCTTGTCGCACAAGAGTGAGCTCTCCTCTGTAGGTGTGTGTCCCACCTTTATTGGCCCCCTGATCTTGTTCATGCCCAATAGGGGGCCTGTCCTAATCAGGCACAGGTGGACTCACACCCACACTTTGGCAACTCGAGGCACCTGGATGTCTTGTTTCTCTACATTTCCTTTTTTTTTTTTTTTCTTTTTTTTGTTTTTCCTTACAGGATTTAACCCTTTGTTATACAGCAAAGCTTTCCCGGTTTGCCCTAGCTTACAAACATTCAAACATTTACACAGGATTTAAACATACACTTATAGCTTACGGGATTTAACCCTAGCTTACAAACATACACTGCTGCAGCCTAGGCAAACTGTTCAATGTCAGCCCAGGCACTTTTCACAAAGTCTCTGCCTTTCCAACGTGAGTTGTTCTTCTCCCTCCTGTATCTGCTCTTCTCTTGGCTTCCCTCTGCTCAGGGGTTTCCAATCCAAAGAGCTTGCTGGTCATACCTTTCAGGGAGAGTGTTAGCCCAGGCACTTTTTCAAATCAGGGAGAATGTTCCTGTTGCCAGCTCCTCACACTGCTGCTTCTTTAGACGTCTGTATGTTGCCCACATTCTCCACCAAATGTAGCAGGAAGAGCCTTTCTTGCTCCTGAGGCTCAACGAGCTGCTGGCCTCTCCATTGCCTCATTACACAAGAGTGAGCTTGCTCTGTGGGTGTGTGTCCCACCTTTATTGGCCCCCTGATCTTGCTCATGCCCAATAGGGGGCCTGTCCTAATCAGGCACAGGTGGACTCACACCCACTCTTTGGCAACTCGAGGCACCTGGATGTCTTGTTTCTCTACATTCATTCACCCCGCAGAACAGCCCTGAACTACTGAAGTGTGGCATGGAAACACAGAGTGAGATTTTGAAGGTATTTAGACAACAGCAGTAATTTTTGGCATGCAAGTCATATTATTTCTCTGTCTACCAGTCCTTTGGGAGAATGTAACACACTTAATGCCCCGGCTGCCTTAGGGACCCATTGGTCTGATATTTTTGCACCTTTCACAATGAGATCTTGGAGGCTGCACTCTTGTCTTTTCCCATCAATATCCATTATGAAAAATCCATCTATGAATTTACCTAATGCTTTTTGAACCTCTGGTAATATGATTTAGCTTCTTTTCTTCCTAGGTCAAAAAATTTTGGAAGTTCACTCTTCACTGTGAAGTAAACCCTGCATTTAGTTAGCTGTCTTACATAAATTTAGAAATATTTTTGCTCAGTAATTCTTACCTTGTGAGATACAGCAAATAGCATTTCTGCACTTGACTCATCTGTGGCTGACAAGGTTGCCTTGTATATGTATTCTCATGCATATCTATATGTTCAAGAGGTTCCTCCCTCATTCTGTATGTAATTCAGTGAGAAAGTCTGAGTCTTGCTTCAGCATTTCACTCCATTAATCAGATCAAGAAAGAACTAGGAGATTCTTAGGATGCATAACATCAAATTCGTTTAGAGGGTTTATGTCTGAGGGCTTATACTATGGATTTTTTCATGAGATAACTTCTGACAAGATAATCCTCCATAGAGATGCTCTATAGGATCTCTGCATAAAGGCAAACAAACTGAAAGTTTAAAAAAAGTTTTTCAAATCCCTAACTTTACCTTGAGTTTATAGAATCAGATAAAACTCTGATGTTGGAAAGTGCTCCGACAAGTTGAATGAGAAATTGAGATCTTTTTTTTATTCCAGGGCTATTAAATCTTTCTGTATGTATACAGCATACATTTGATTATCAGAATCAAAATATTTTGTGCATAGCATAAGAATGATTATATAAAAAACTACCTTATCATTTTACAAGCTTTCTTGTTTCACCCTCCCTTCTATCTATGTTTTGGGCTCAATCTTTTCCCTGGTTAGCAGCCAAGATCCTTTGTTGCTGGCTTTCCATTGCTCAAGTGCTTTTAAAGATTTTTGTCCCAAGATAATCTCGCTCAAGTGCATTTTTAATATTGTAAGTGTAATGTGATTTGTCTGTGGCCACCCTGCCACAAATATCTATCTCTGTAAGTCCAGGCAGCTTATAGTTTGGGAGGCTACAGTCTTGCCAGACAAAAGACAGTCTTAACTGCAGAGTGGAAATAAGTACTTGAGACCTAAATATTAGAGGCCGGTTTATAGATGAGATGGATATACATAATTCTTCAGAGGAGAACACATTTTATTAAATATTCTTGTATAAGTACTACAGGTTCTTAACCACATCCCAAAAATAATACTGATCTTACTTCTGTCTTTCAGATCTTTGTCTATGGTAAACTGCTGTGTGCCCCTATGAACTAGTGGACCTTGGCACTATGCTACAGAGCTTAAGGCACATAGTTTTAATATTTACACTGATCAAACAGAAGCTGAGGAAACTCAGAATTACTTTCCCTTGTAAGCTTACAGCTTTTCTGTACATCTGACAAGCAACTCAGATTTCATTGGGAAGATTTGAACCCTGCTTCTAACAGCAAGCTGCTTTTCAGATGCATTTACTGCAAGGGAAGTACAGTACTTTCCTGGAAAATTCAAGTTAATCTTTAATAATCTCTTTCATAAGAGCTGTGGAAAATTTCCTTTTACTGAATTTTCATTAGAGGTGAGAAATCATCCAGCATTAGTACGCAACTGGTAACTGTCCCATTTTCTTTCCTTGGTAAAGTTCTTCTGCTTTGTTTTTGAGGTTCTTTTGTTTGCTGCTCCTCTAATAAAGGCATGTGCCAAAGAAAAATTTCTAGAAGAAGAATTGCAGTGTAAAAAGCAACTGTACAAACCCCCCAAAAATCCAAAGCCTTAAAAAGCACTGACACTTTTTCCCCAGACAGCAGCTTGCTCTGCTTTACAAAGTATCTCATAAAGTACCTGGCAGGAATCTTGCTCCTGTGATATAGCTAATCCTGCTGAGATTATAAAAGAGCACTAGGAGAAAAGTTGTGGAAGGAATTTACTGAGAGGTCATAGATTGCAAGCTATCTGCTTTAAGCTTCAGGCACATGAGTTTAATTACTCTGCTGCAGTTTATTTGAGGACTTTCACTCTTTGTTGAGGGTGAAAGAGTGACATAAAATAGTGGCATAGTTAAATGTCTGTCTTCAGTTGGAAAAACAGCAATCACAGCAGGTTCTGGAGCACCTCACTTTCAAAGTGCCATTATTAAATACCGTGCAGTTTCTAGCAGCACTATAATTTAATGGCTGTGATTTAGGCAAGAGGCTCAGTTGCTGTAGTTCTGTACAATCTGGGTTTGTCGTGGAGTATCATACAACTGAGCTGGTGTAGTCTTCTGTCACAGACTCCTATTAACCAATAACATGCACTGTGGTTAGAAACTAGTACAGTAGTAGCATAAAGTAACATTATTGATCAAAGTGTGGCCAGGGTAGAATAGACACACAACACTTTGACTTAATGATAACTGCTGTAGTTACTCACTGCTTCTGTGCCCAAAACAAAACAGGTCCCACTGTGCATTTCATTTGACACAATCAGAGGAGACCCCTGCACATCACATAAGACCTATTATTTAAGCCATCAATGTATTATTATTTTATTTTCATTTCTTATATATGGCAAATATGGACAAAGATTCAGAGCCTACTCAGTGGCCCATCAGGTGATTTAATACAAGCTACTGCATATCAGAGAACATCCAGTTTTATAGTTGGTCCTAAATTGAGCTCAGTCCCTTCAGAGTGTGTGTAATTCTCCCACTTCTGCAGGGACAGGAGCATGTTTGAACCAGAATTGCTCCAATGTAAAAATCCAGATTTCCCAAACTCCAATCCAAAGACTTTGGGAAGAATCACTATTTGTTGCTGATCTTTTCCTTCAGCCAGCAAAAGTAACAGTGAAAGCTTTACTTCATTCACAGCTGCATAGATAACTGCACCCATGGCTGTTATAGCCAGCCAGCTTGGATTTGCTGGTGTTCAGCACAGGGCTGGATGTGTGCTCTAAGATTGACAAGTTTTCATCCTAACTCACCAGGGGACCATTATTTCTCCAGACAAATCTCCAAAATTTTCAACACATTTTGCCATTCCTAAACGTTTCATGCATAAATTGATCTGAAATCTGGGGGGTTTTTTTGTTTGGTTTTTTTTTGTTTGTTTGTTTTTTGTTTTTATTTATTTATTTTATTTCTTTCCAGAAGGCTCATGGCTTGAAAGTAATCTATAAATGGCTTTGACAAACCACCTTTCAGTCAGCTACTTTGGCTTTATCCATGTGTGACTGGCCATTTAAATTATGCAGCATTAGTTAGTCTTTCACACTAGATGATTAAAGCTTTTAAAATATCCATAAAGAATGAGTCATGGACAGAGTGAGAGATGAATACCCATGGAGTTTAAAAAAACTGAAGTCTCTTTCTGTGGATAGGAGCAAAAGCCAATTTTTTCATGGCTGCTTATAGAGAGGGTAAGGATTGCCCTTGTGCTCCCTGAATCCTGTTCAGTAATGACCTCTTGTACTGCCACCTCACCCAGGTGGGAACTTTCTTTTGCTATTGGCTTTTTTCCAACTGCCTGCACTTCCCCCTAAATTTTTCTGCTTTACTCATTGAGTCAAAATATGTCTAACACCACAGTCCTTCCTCTTTTAGCAGTTGCATGACCTTTGGGAATAACTGAGGTAGGTCCAGCTACAGGTTTGACAGATGGTTCACACCAAAAGAATACATCACTCTGTAGGAAATAAACTTATTTTATTCTTTTCCAGAGTATCAAGGCACAGTATTAAATTCACAGAAGTTCCAGTTATCATTTGAAGCTCTCCCCATGACTTTCCTAGGCAGTTGACCCAGCTTATGATCCTACTTTTTTTTTTATTATTATTGAAATAACCACCTAATAAAGATTTCAAAGAAAATTCACATAGATCTGACAGGTTGAGATTATATGAGCCTTTGCTGGGAAGAGTTACTTTAATATACATGAATATTTGGTAAGTATATTATATAAATATTAAATTGCACAGCTATGTTTTAATATCTGCTATTCTCCATATAATAAATCATTGAGCATTGGTTGCAATTATTTATATCTTACCCATACAGAAGGATTATTTTTTTAAATAAACCATTCTATGAATAAAACACAGAAAGAAAAGAAAAGATCTGTAGTAAATGAGATCTTCATTTATCTAGAAGAATATATGTTTATCAGCGTAGGCACCATATGTCTAAATGCTGGGGTTTTTTTGCCAATTTATGATTAATAGGATGTTTTAGTCAATGCCTATTGCTTCTTCTAGATCACTACCAGGGTTTTCTTTCTTCCTCTTCATTACAAGGTAACTTCTCTAATATCTGGGGCATGATTACTATGGCAAGATCAAGTAGTTTTCCACCCTCTTGGTTGCAGGAAGGGCTTCCCCTCCCCATCAGCTAATGTGGGTTTCTGTGAACACAGTCCAGTGGGCTCAGTGCCCCACTAGGAGTCCACCAACCTCAAGAGTGAGTCCTCCTGGGGCTTCTGTTTCTGACCAGTCTTCATGAGGATCCCCATCCCCTGGCCCCAACATCCCATGTCTAGAATAGTTGTTGTCATCTAGGATTGATGCTGTTTCTTTGAGCCAAGTGGAGGTTATAACTAAAGGCAAACTTGATGGGGTGCTGTTCACAGAGCAAAATAATATTTATAATGTAATGTGGATAAATTTCCCAGCTGTCAAAACTTACTCAGAAAAGTCCTATTGCACTTTCTTTTTTTCAGGTAGGTGAAATGAATTTTGCCCTCTGGGAAATGTTCCAGTGGAAAGGAATGACAGTTTCTATTATATTTTAGAAAAGAGTTTTTTTAAAGTGAAAAGAAGCTGAAAGAATGACATTTGCATGAGTAACTTTTTAAGAAAATCTTTAAGTGTGAACTCATTAGTTGAAAAATGGAACTAGAATAAATATTATGCTTATAATTTTTTCAATAGAGAACATATAAATATTGAATACCAGACTCAAAATAGGTGTTTAATAAGCTCATTTATTCAAATTTCAATTAGATGGATTAGGACATTGAATTAAAAAAATCAGAAAAGGTAAGTTTCAGACTTCAAGCAGGCTTGAAGCAACAGAGCTGACCTAAATACTCCATGATATAAATCTTTATAGATTGTCAGTGAACCACAATGGCTCAAATGTAGACAAGTACCCACCAGTGTATTAATTTGATGGAGCCCACTCAGGTGGGATATAATTACTGCAAATTACTGTTAGAGGATATTATTTTTAAAATAAGAACAGTGAGCAATGATCATCCAGTAGACCCAATTCCACTTTCTCTCATTTACTACATTTGCCAACAGTCATATTCATCCAAGGTCAATGGGAGTTTCAGTTTTCTGAATGCAAGACACTGATGGTTGGTGTCGCAGTGCGAGACGGGGACCCAGTTTGATGCAAACAAATGTCCAACTTTATTGAATCAGAAGGCGATATTTATACACTAATCTAAGAGCTAATGCCACGTATACATATTGCTGATTGGTGATTTCTACATCTCGTTACACACGTTTTAACTTGATTGGCTACAAAACCTTTAGCAACAATTAACTAACAAAGCTTATCTTTCACACATTCGAGCTTCTTCGTGGATGTTGCTATCGTGCCGAGTCCCTTAATCTAATCGTCTTGCTTACTCCTTAACCTTCGAGTGTTCTAACGTACTGTTCCTTGTGGTTACAAAATATGCTTTAAGCAGCACTGTCCTTGCACATAGCCCAAAGCTTATGTTGAAATTATCAGCAATTGTTCGGTGCTGACAGTCTGAGGCTGTACTGCCTCAATGAGGGAAGCAAGATTTATTTGTATTTTTTAATTCTATTCCCTTCGTTTCTCAGGTAGGTTGACAAATGCGTCTGTAGCACTGAAATTTTTTAAGTGTTATGATTCAGCTTTTGTTTCAAAACAGTAGAGGTGACTGTATTAAAATGTATGAGATACTATTCAAGCCAGATGCTGCAAGAAAAGTGCAAGTGTTGTGTCAGTCAACTTACTCAAGTGCAAGAGAATGTAAGAAGAATCAAAGCTTGCTGCTCTGAGGTGGGTGCTTGGACTTCTTGACATCCTAAATGATAAAGACTCAGTGAAGAATACTATATGAGGGGTAACTGGGAGATTACACAACAAATGTGAAGCCCCATTATTCTAAGAATATCTGCTCTATGGGTATGTTTTTAATTAATTTAAAGTTAAAGAAGAGTAGAAAATTTCACATGGAGATATAATTTCAGGTATAATGATACCAAAGAGGAAAATAAATGGAATTGAAATTATTGACAGAAAGCTTTAGTATTTGAATTATGTTATCTGAAAACAATGAGAAAATTACAATTTGAAAATTATACAGTTGCTGAGGAGAATCTGAGAAAGTTACTGTAAAGAGGGAATTAATTCTATCAGTCTTTCATGCTTGTTTTTCCCAGCTGTCTGCAGAAATCTAAACACAGACAATTATATTCAGAGCATAAAGGACTGAGTATGTGGTTTAATGCCATCCCAGCCAGTGTTTTTATGGGACTTTGTTCTTTTTTTATAAGTCTATGAAAACCAAGAAGCTTTTCTCTGTCTCTCACCCCAAAAGCTATGGCTAAATGGTGTGTTCAGCTGGAGCCAGACTACAGGGTAAGGATCCCATGCTGGATTATTGCCATCAGACCCAACTTGCTTTTATTGTGTTCATTTTTATGCTCTAGATTTGGGACTGTACAGATGTGTCAAGGAAGTCACCTGTTCTGATTTTATCCCTCTTATCCCTCAATATATCAACCCAAATTTTCACATAGCACAGAATTGCACCTAATTCTACAACTATTCCCATTGATCTCAATTAAATCACTTTAGAGAAACATTAAAGTTAAGCAAAAGAAAGAGAAAGAACTGCAGGTGATGGATGTTATGTCATTTAATATGAGTAGAAAGCACTCTGAGATTTCAGTGCAAGAATCACATGCAGAAGAGCTGCATTTTCAAGGTCTGGGGACTTATGGTTTGCAAGATTGTATTCATCCTCTAAGTGAAAGTGAAATAAATAGATGTTTTCAATCTCATGGGTCTGTTTATAAAAAAAAAAATATTTACTTTTTTTACAGAAAACAAAGAATTTAAGTACTATAATTATGAATTTTCTCCTTGCTACATTTCCTGAAACTAATTTCTCTAGGAACAACAGATGTAATATTCAGGAACCCATACCCTTCCAAAAATGGATATTTGGGGCCAGCTTTTAGAAGGCAAAATGGGGATTATTCCCACAGAAGCTGACAGCTATCATTGAAGCCACCCCCATGCTGTTAGCATCCTACTAACAATTTTTCTTGAAAGCAATTAACACCTTGGTTGAGATGTGCTCATTTTTGTCTCTTCACTCACCTGATATTTTTATGTGATTTCAGTTGGAAGCTTGAAGAAATTCTTCACTCAAATTAATGTGTAGGATGATCACCACCTGGAACAGGACTTTTTTCTATAAGGAAGGCACAACTTCTTTCCAGAGCTGAATTCCCTAAGGAAACAAAGACTGCCACATGGATGTTCATTTTGAGTCTCTACAGCATTGCTTTCTCATAATGTTTTCTGCTGAAAGGCTTCACCTCTAAAAGTTGACAGCAAATATTGTTTTGTCAGAGACTGTAAGGGTGAATTTTACCTTCATCTAAAAGTTCTTACAGACAAATCATTTTATCACTGGCCCTTTTCTGGCAAATGCTTGTCATAAAGGGTCTTTTGACCCATGAGTGCTACTTAGTGTAATATTTCTGGCCTAAAGCATTGCAAGTATCCATGACCTAATGGCTCCTCACTGCCTCTGGATGGATTTTGCTGAGAGAATCCACCACCTCCTCTTCACAGCTTTTGAGGGCAGAGGATGAAAATCTACTGGGAGAGAATGTGGAAATTCTCCTCTGGAACATAACAATGGACAATGAATGTAACATTTTCCTTTCAGTCCTTGGTTTTATTTTATTATTTTATTATTTTGGAATATACAGTATATGAGAGCTGTCAGGCCTGTATAACATAGACTTTTTTTTACTCTTGTAATTCTTCGTACTTTTACAGGTTTTAAAAATGCTGTCATTAAGTAATAACATTACAGAGGGGAAGAAAACAGTTTCCAATTTTTGAATGTTTATTCAGCAACCACCTGAAGCTTCATTCTGCCTTTCTGCCAGGGAGAGAGAGAAGGAGGTGGCGAAAGCAGATAAAGCTCTCACCCTGTCAGCCAGCTCATTGTATCAAAAAGTCCCCAAAGCAAAATAAGAGCATAATTTGAATGGAGAAAAGACAAGAAAACCAGAAAGATGACTTATCTCACTTATTCAGTCTTCAAATGGATGCTCAGGCAATTCCCAGCCTGCATGCTATCTCCCACCAACCTGGGAAAGATAGAACACTTTTTTCCCCAAAAGAGCACATACTTCACAAGCTTCAGGGGGTATTACTGAGCCTGTATTCCCCACCTGCCTGACAGTAATATCCTTTCCAGGACTGCATCCTTGAAACATTAATGAACTGATCTTCCCAAGCCCATTGCAGGGTGGGGGAACGTTATCTGCTTATACAGATGGAGAAGAAAAGCCCAGCAAGATGTGAGTGATTTGCCTAGAGGAAATCTGGAGCAGAGCCTGAAACTGAACCCAGACCTTTCAAATCACAGAGTACCATCCTCAGAGCATCCAGTTCCAGTCTGATTTGCTGGGAAATCCATCAGGCATGGTGCCTCCAGTAACCTTGCAGTGCTCCTGCTGTAGTTTATTGCATGAGAGGTGTGACTGCATCCTACGTGCTATAGGTCACAGCAAATTCTGTTGTCACAGTGTGACATATATATTATATATGGATAAATATATATATATAATATATATAATTAATGTGTTATTAATCTAATGAACTACAATTCCTTCCACTAAAAAAGATAAGACTGCGGTCAGACCTCTTTATAAACTGACTTGTTAGGCAGCAGACTGTCCCTTGGTACTGCTCATTTTCAGAGCTGTTTGTCACTGCTCTTAGATGAATACATACTTATGAGCACGTTTGAAGTTGGGTGACATTTCCAGATGTTCCTGAAAACTCTGCTTTTTAGATTTCTCAGTCAACTCAGTACACTGGCATATAAATGTCCAGTGACTACAAGCTACTAATCCTCTAATAATTTTCACTGCATGAGGCACCACTCATATCTATACACAAAAGCCTGAAGATTCTGTACCAAAGGAGAAAAAAAAAATATGGAAGAAATAGTATGATGTTGAGCAATTTAATGACTGATTTTTAGTGTTAGTGTGCATTTGTAATACCTCATAGCTAAATGAAATCATTATGATAGAGGCACATTAAAAAATAAGCACTTGGCCCTATCTTTCAGGAAACAATTTTATTCCTAGACGTGGGTAAAAATGAGCAGTTTCCAAAGAACAGTTAAATTTGGAAGATAGAAGAAAGGATGAAATCTCTGAAAACAAGTCAGGAGGATTTACTGGGGTGACACTTAAAGAGATAATCTTGGCCCTAAAGTTTAGCCATCAAAAAAAGATAATTTCAAATTGGTTGCAATAGAGCAAACCAGTGGGAGTTTGAATTTAGAAGCCAGAGACATAGGGAGTGCCAGTAGGTCCCAGAATAATATAAGATGAAATGAAAAAGAACACAAGTAACATGCCAGCTCTTGTTGACCCTTACTCTGATAAGTGAGGATGCCCTGGTGCAGCAGTATTGGGCTGAATATTGGCAAATTGGGTAAAATTACTCCGTGGCTTTATTTGAAATATTTTAACAGTGTGAGTGTGGATGTCAGCTCCTGCCCTTCCTGCCTTGGGAAGGGGTTTGAAAAGCATCCCAAACCCTGCAGTAGTTCTGCCCTAGGGGAAGGGGCTTTATCAGTCTTTCCATTCTACCTTCTTCTAAGCAAATGTGAAACATAATTTATCAAGCAATATATAATAATAACCCTAAATGTCTGCATAGGTGTATTTGTGTGTATTTAAACATTTAAGAGGTTTTTTACATAACAGAATATGCATACATATGTACATTGCCTGCATGTACATAGACATATAGAGATGTATACATACATATACATACATCATCTAAAGAAGTTTGCTGACACACATGCCAAAATTCATTGTGGTCCTAATCATTAGGCTGAAACTCCCCCTTTTTCACTATGTACACCCTGTGGTCTATTCAAAGTGGAGCAGTACTAAGAGAAACACTCCAGGGATTGGTTCAGGACAGTCCTCAAAATACTTAATTCAGGATAGAACATTTTGATACCTTGGAGTACCCAGAGAGTACCCAGAAAAAATGTCACTGCTTGAGCTGTTAGACCAAGGAGGACATAACTACCACTTCTTCTGAAAAGCTAACAACTAAGAACTTATTTCTTTGCTTTCATTCTTTGCCACTCCAAGGAAAACATTCTGTTTCAAGTTAAATAGAATGCCCTCAAAAAAAAGAAGAAATTAGCAAAATACATTTTGATTGGATTTTTTTTTTAATAGCTGTTTTAGCTTTACTTTGGAAATGAAAATTCTGTATTTTCACAGGCAGCTAATGGCAGAAAATGGCCAGGTCCTGCAAGTGAAAAATTAAGACCACTCCACTTATTAAGAAAAATAGGAAAACTGATTGAAAAGGGTAGTAATCTATTACATTGAACATGGAAGAGTCCTTAAGTAAAAGAGAGAGGGCAATCAATCAAGTACAAGGAGAACAAACATTGCCTGACATTTGTCTGGCAGGTGAGCAGAAGGATTGACTAAATTAATAGAAAGCAGAACTGGTGAGGCAGAATGCAGCAGGATTGCAGATGGGAGATTGCTTGAGGAAGCAACAGAAACCAAAGTTCATTGGGGATAAGTGAAAATTCTGGCATCCAGGGCTGTAAGAAATCACCTCTGTATAGGGTGCTAAGACACAAAATGCTGAATGCAAAACTGGGATACTAAGGAGTTTTAAATGAAGAGTTTTACCTCCTGTCTGTGTATTCTGAACAACCTCTCTGAAAAAGTACCTGCAGAATTCATGTCACAAAATCATATTTACACCTGTGCTAACACAGACATCTTGTTATGTAATGCCATTTAAAAAGCTCCTTCTCTTGTCTAGCCTGACCCTCCAGGCATTCAGCAGACACTTTTTCTTCCCTCATGCATACTCCTGGATATATAAAAAGTAGTATCATCCTTGCTAGATTTAATTAGACTATTATAAACAAGCATTAAGCTTCTATGTTTTTGTATATGTATTTACATCTTTGCTATAGCTCTAGTTACACCTTCTTGCATGGCAGGGTCTCAGCTCTGATGATCCATCAGTTTTAAATAACATTTCTGTGGTAAAATGAGAAGGCTATTAGGGCAACCATACTTGTTCACAGCATTTTACTTCTTATCTTGTCTCCAACTGTGGCTATCAGTGGCCAAGAAGAGAAAGAGAAAAAAAATTTAATAGTTGATCCTTTCCCCAACTTATCTTCCACTGTCTCTTTACAGCTATGTTGATTTCTCAAGTCACCTGCTTCCCACTTGTCAACCCTGAGTATGTCTCATCCAAGCATTTTCCAACCTGTCCCTTTCCCTAAAATACTGAGTTTGATTTGTTCTGCTATAAGTCACTATCTTAGTGCTTAGAGTCTAATTTCAAAGAAATTTGCATTTGATGATGATGTTTAGCACCAGGTCAAGTAAAATTTTTACAGTGCTTGCATTTATAATAAAACTTTTATATAATTCCAAAACAGTCTCATAAAACTAAGGAAGGATGAATCAAAATTTAGCCCAAGGTAGTTCAAAAAGCTTACAAAGCTTTGGTGTCCTTTTACTGTTCTCTTCCACTTTGTGAGCATAAAAAGCTTTCAAAAATAAGTGAAATGTGAAATGTTTTGATAAATAAATATCTTCCTAAAATAGTAAAAAAATTCATATTTTTATGTTACTGTATTTTTCTCAATTACCATATCATTAATACTGCAGTGTTTGTTCACTTGTTACCTACAACCATAGAATGAAGATGCAGACAAGTAGGGAAAGAGCAAAAATTTTTTTCCTCATCAGATTCTGAGAAAAAATATGACATGTCAGGACCTTCTCTTGCCCAAATTGTTCTCTAATTGCTGTACATAGTTATTGAAAATTCTACCAGCTTGTGGGTTTGCTGTGCAGTATTTTTTTTTCTCCAGGCTGGAGCCTGCCAGCACTATAAAACCTTTCCAGAATTCAGGGTACTTAAAGGTTCTTGGTTCTCTTGGAGACATTTGTGAAGAAATTTTTAATATCAGAAAGGAAGCTGTTTACACTGATATAACCTAAAATCTAAGAACTCCTTCTTAGAGAGCAATGTTCAGTGTGCTGCTTCAAAATGCTATTGGTGATAATAAGGAAATATCAATTTTTTACATAAATTTGTCATAGAGATGAAGCCCATAACAAACTGCAGTGCTTGAAAAAGAACAGCAAAATGTGAAAAAAAATCTTGTAAAAAGGAGCCTCTTTAAAAAGACAAAACAAGATTTTACATTTACCTTTGATATTCAGGATGAAAAGGCAAAGACATTCCTAAATTTCAAAGAGCACCTACAAGACCCAGAGCCTATAATGCTAATGAATTCAGGCACTGTTTCTGTGCTTGGTGCTGCTGCTGCTTCTGTGCCACTACTTCAAAGTTATGTCCATTTTCAACAAATATTTCACATTTTCTGAACTGTTTGCTGGTGCAACGTATCCAATAGCTATGAGTAGTATTACTTGACATGAGAGAGCTGAATAAAGTAGTAGCCTTAGCAAAGCACATCTTGCAAGAGATAAAACAGAAAGAAATTTCAGGAAAACATTGCTATCAAAGGAGTAGTATTTCTAGGTATAATTTTCTTTGAAACTTTAAAGAGAGCCTCTAGTATAAAGTCCTCAAATATATATCACTTGAAATTGTCTTAATATTAATACGATCCCCTGCTCAGTATTTCTCATATGAGTCAATGTTGAAAAATCAGGCTACAAATCAAGGAAAGAATAGAAAAGAAATGTCAACATGATCTAGAAATTCTGTCCTCCTACTCAGCTTCTGCTGTGGTTGATACCATTCAGAAATGAGTAAAAGTTTCCTTACTTTCCAGGAAGGGTGACAGAGAGAGAATGAGACGGTTTGCCAAGGAAAATTATGAAAAAAACAGCTAGAAGCATAAAAGTCATTAGTTCAGAATTAATGTACGTGGAGCAATCACTTTCCTGTCTCCAATGCCAAACAGGTATTGGCTGACCACACTTCAACATTTCCTTCAGATTCCTCAAAGTAACTCCACCTATTACCTCGAGGGTTCAAAGAACATGATTTACTGATGCATATCTTGCATTTTTATAGACTTTGATACAGATTCAGATACTTGTGGTATACATACATGCAGAATACAGCTGATGCTACAGCTCCAGGGTTAGTGTAAGACTGAGCTGAGCTCTAGGTTCATGTAGGAACACCTGTAATACCAATATTTTAATGAAAATCCAGTATACAGAAGAGCAAATTTTAAACTGCTGAAAGCAATATATTGTGCAGCAGGTATAGATGACAGGTTACCACCTCAGCATCCTTGCTAGAGACGATAATTATAGCTACAGGTCTGGGAAAAGCAAACAAACCCTGAGCTGGACAATCCCTATCAGCCACTCACATTTTTCTTCAGGAATAGTTTGAGCCTATTCTTAATAAAGCCATCAGAAAGAGTAATGTTTCTGGGTTGAGCACACTGTCAGATCTTAGGAATTTATAGGTCTTTGACTACTGCAGATCTGTCCTAACTTCTGCAAAGGGCCCAGCCCAGTGGTCACTTTAAAATATATGATGAGATGTGTAGCACCTGATAGGAAACCTCAGTCACATTTAAATGACATTGGATACAGTGAGCAATACAGGAACAAATGTTTCTTTAATTCTCAGCACATCTTTAAGAACCACTGACAATCTGGTTTAATTCACATATGACATATTCTTTAATGCATTTTTCACTCTCTTTCTTGTTTGGCAGTAATTTGTGCTCACTGTATGATATTTTGCATATATTTCATGCTGGAGAAATAATTTGTGTAATGCTTCTTGCTAAAAGATTCTGAATCAAACCTATGGCACTATACATCTGAATCAAACCTATGGCACTATACATTGCATTTTCAACATAATGCTGACTGTGGCTATCATTCAAAATGACAAAACTGCTTTTTTTGTTTTGCTCTCTTGTGATTGTTTCTGATAGACTGCATGGAATGACTGCATTCTGCAAGGAAAACTGCCAAATACAAATATCTTACCTATTTGTGTGCATTACGTTATATAACAGGAATATTACTAATATGTGAAAACAGGCAGTCAGAAGTTAAGAAAAGCAGTATTAAAGATGCATGTTTAATTTTAAAGGAGTTCTTTTCCCTTGTAAAGAAGTTAATTACAGTATCACAAAATGTGTGAGCCTTGCTTTGCACTGCCACCTACAAGAGGACAAGTGCAAAACCATCACTTAAAAAAGTTTATGAGAGTTCTGACTAAGTTTTTGAGTTAATTTAACCAGAAATGTAAACTGTAACTCAGTTTAGCAATCTAAGTCTACACTTGTATTTAGGTCAGTATTCAGATTTTAATATCCATGAGAGCACTTGCTGTTTGTAGAGTGTTTGACTCCTAAATGTTAATATTTGTCAAACATACCAAGTTAGTGGAAGTGCAGAGCACCCAGTCTAGGAACCAGCAGCTCTTGTGTCATTTTCACTGGAGAAACAATTAGAAAACAAATGGATGAAAGGTGGGAGAACTGGATAAATTTTTATTTTGTTCATATTAGCTATCAAAATGGACTGTCATCCTCTGATCTCCACTAAATGCTACAAAGTTGCTATAAAGGCTGAGATAAATATGTCTGGACCTATGTGAACCTAAAAATCAAAATACAAACTCACTGTTTTCCCATCTGTTTTCTGGATTGAAGCAGAAATCTGGGATCAAGGTTTGTGTTTGTTATTTATAAATTTGAAAACATTATTAAAGGATATTTCTGCTGTCTTGTGGTGCTGATATACTGTGTCTGTAAAGCAAGTATTGGGGCTGTTATAAACCAAGTAATTGATTTAAAACAATATGTTACCTAAATTGAATCAAATACAGGAATAGCTATTAAGATGGGCCAAAACTGGTACACTCTGTCTCACATACCTGTTAGATAAGGGCTGTGTTAGCTTTTTGCTGATTGAAAAGCAATGCTTTGTCTTTTGTTTTTATTCAAATGTAAGCACAAATATGCACATACAAGAAGCTATTTCAAAGTCATGAGGACTGGTTTGGATTATTTCTATGTTTGCTGCTCTGGCTTTACTGAGCTGCTCTCATTTTCAGCCAAAGCATTCAGCAAATTTTACAGAAGATTTCTGAACACAAAAGCTTCTGGAAACAGATTTGAATTTCTGGTAAATTTTAGGCAAGTAATTGAGACAAATTGATGTCTTCTGAAAGAACCTCTTTTTGTAAGCATTTGGATTTCCTGAGCCATACTTGACTACTTGCAAACCCAAATGACAGAGCACACTGGAAAAATTACAGAGTGCAGATAGAATTAATTTGAGAGATGAAAATAAATAAAAGAAAACATGAGGCAAGCTACTAGCAGTAACAGAATAACAGGAAAACACTGGAGAATAGGGAGTCCTTTGCTTCAGAAGCTGTTCTCTTTTTGGTGTAATGTGTTAAGAAAACAAACATTATGTTACACATGGAATTGGAAACACCCAGAACCACAGGAAGGATGTGCCTGCAATGTAGTTACATCACAGTGACCATAATTTTATCATCAGTACTTAGAAATGTCTAACACTATAAGTCCCAACTTTCTTGAACTTCAATTTATTTACATATGGATTCAGACAGTACTGCTTGTCAACTTCTAAGTTACTCTGAGTTTCAACAGAAGTTTGGGAACTGTGGACCCCTACACTTCGAAATCTTCCTATGAAATGTAGTGAAAAATATTTTCCCCTAATCATATGACTGTGGTTCTGTCTGGAACCCTGTGTCCCTAGTATGAGAGACCTGACTCTACCCTGTACGATGTGGACAGAAGGCTAAGAAAGGGTCATTGCTAAACCTCTACTAATTTTTAAACCTACCCAACTTTCATTTTCTAAACTTAGAACTGACCTTCTCTAAAATTTATCACCTCTCCATGTCATGCTAATACTTCTCATAACAATAAAGTATACATATAAATAACTGTATAGAAGCTTAACACTTTAAATTATCAGAGGTCACAGACCTAGAAATGTCCTACCTTCTCTGGTCTTCCAGTTTGCCTCAGAGACCCAGCTACTCTCCTAATCTCCTTTTCATCCTCATTTATTTTCTCTTTTCACTACCTTCTCTATGCAGGGATGCACTAACAGATATACCAGGCCTAAATGTATATAAATCTAAACGTTAAAAAGGAGAAAACTACATTGAGATAATCTCTCACAAAGCAACAGGCTACATATAGAAATAAAGAAGCCAGCTGGCACATATTAGAAATCTGACACTCGTTTCCCTCATTCATTGATGGGTAAATTTTTCACTCTGAAGGTCTTGCTCCAAGGGCTGTTTCATGTGGTCATTAATTTTACAAATGAGAGCAGTTTGGCTTACCACAGGCTGACCCATTCAGGCATCCCTGCACTTCACCCCTTCTGGTCTTTGCCTCATCACATTTTTGATTTTCACCCTTTTGGATACCCCACATCAGGACACATCCAGTTTTTCTATAGCTGTCATCCCATCTTTTGTCTCTTACCTGCTCTACTTGCCTTGCCCAGAGACCTTCTTTTACAGTTCCATTTTAGGCATTTTCCAACATAGATCAAACTCACACAAAGCCATCTTTTAGCTGAAATCTGCATGGATTTCTCTTCACCAAACTACAGAACCTGGTCAGTTTCATCCACCTGGACAAGTAAACTGTCTTAGTAGTACCTCAGAATCATAGACTGGTTTGGGTTGGAGGGGATCTTAATGATCACCTGGTTCCAACCCTCTCTGCCATGGGCAGAGAAACCTCCAACTAGACCTGCTTGTTCCAAGCCCCATCCAACAACTTCCCTGGATAACCTGTTCCAGTGTCTCACCATCCTCACACCAAATAATTTCTGCAAAATATCAAATCTATATAATAATATATAATATCAAATGTAACATATAATACATAATACCAAATCTATAAAATCTCAATCTACCCTCTTGTCCTATCACTCCATGCCCTTGAGAAAAGTCCCTCCCCAGCTTTCCTGTAGCCCCTTCAGGTACTGGCAGGACTATAAGGTCTCCCCAGAGCTTTTGCTTCTCCAGGGTGAACAAGCACTGAGAACTCTCTCAGCCTGTGTTATTTTCCTTAAAACCAACATCACAAAACCAGACCTCTGGGTCAGCCCCATCAATCGTGTACTGAAGAAAGTTCATGAATTTGAAAGTCGCCAAAATAAAACAGCAGAACAATTAGGATCTGTGTCTATAAAAAATAGGCCAGACAGACTTCCTTTGTGCAGAGCAGTAATTTATTTGAGCAGTTTAAATAGTTTAGAAAATCAAACAATTTTATCTTGTTGCAGCATATATTCATGACTGCCAGTGGAAGGAAGAGATGGAAAAATAATCAGCTGGACATACTGGGTAGAGTATTTTGAACTTCTGAGTGATTTCAAGCCCTGTCTTGCATTAGTAATCAGAGTTATGGGGGGGCTGTGACAGATGAACCTTGTGAATTCAGACAGGGCAATTTAGGAGGCTGTTGTCCCATCTGTCCACCCCACTTTTCTGCCAAACAGCACTGCAAGAACAATGGCAGAAAAAAGGAAAAGATGTTCCTGCCTGTTGTGTGATTTTAACCACCAGCAAGGCTGGGACTGGTGCAGTAGCACAGGCAGTGAGAGGCACAGAAACCACCTTTGTCTGATTCCCTTTCCCAAAATGTCCCTAACTGGATGAGGATGGAGAGAAAAGAATTGTGGCCTGGCTGAGCAGCCTGTGCAGAGGCACGATGCAGCCACCAGCAGACTATTAGCCCATAAACTAATTATTGAAGGTTTATCCTTTACACAGTTAAAAAATGGTAATGACTTGTAAACAGCGCTAATTAATCCTAATTTCTTTATGTGCTTGCAGTCATTAGTGCTCATTGCTGAGGAATTCATTATCTACCTATTAAAACTGCTCTCCTGTTCTTGGCAGGGAGCAGCACCAGATGAAAGGTTAATTTTTGCATGTTTAAAGTTAAGTCAGGGGAATGCAAGCACAGAAATGCACTTTGCCAGCGAGGCAGCAAGACACCAGCAAATTCTGCTGCATAACAATGTCCTTTACTCAATTTGACTGAGAGGAATCCATCATTTCATGGGACGAAAGCCATTGTTTGACCTATTCTTGTTAAATTCTGTGCTAAAAGCTCACCTGCACACCCACAAAGGAGCACAGAGGCACAAGTGTTAGCAAGTCCTTGGACACTCGTGAAGAATATTGGAGTCAGCTCCTGCCTACCTCCCTGACACTGGTTCAGCTTTCTCTGTGGTCATTAATCAAATCTGCCTCTCCAGATTTTACCAGTTATTCTCTTACGTAATTTACCATCCCATTAAAGTGAAAGAGCTTCCACTCAAGATTTCTGTCTCCAAATTTATTTGTCTCAAAGTGCCTGTTTGGCATAACCCCTAGCACAAGCCATGGGTGGAGTCGGTAATAAATCACCCTGGCATAATTAAGAAAAACTCATACCTTGTTCTCTCTGAGTGTTGATAAGAGATGTAGGCTTCCCAGATGGATGCAAGAGTCTGAGACAGCCCTGCAAGGCAGCTGAGGGAAAGCAGGAGGACTCTGCTTGGGGTTCTGCACCTCCTAAAAGAGACAGAGTTGATCGCTTGGAAGCCTTTTCATCAGAGCTTCCAAAAGTGTGAGGATTGAATACAAATGCATGGGGAAAAAAAATAAAACTGAGGGTGAAGAACAGCCATGCCTAGACATTTGTTAACCTGACTAGTTCTTAATTTAAGCCAGTGAAATAAATCAATTAGCCAGCATGTGAGAAGTGAATTGTCAAAGCAGTAAATGAAGGCGTCTGAGAAAGGACTTGGAAGAAGCAAGGCAGCACTGCACACAGCAAGGAAAAACGTGGCTGAAAAGAGAAGCTTTGGGTGGGTGCTGAATTTGAACAGTTTATTCTTGTTTTCCCCAAGCAAGTGTCATTTTGAGAAATGAAAGGGTTCTGTTTATTCTCAGTGTTGCTCTTCAGTTCATTTTCATTTTATCACATGGTATTAAGCTCATATTGCAGAGCTCCTGAAAGAGGTCACACAGTTCAATGAATTAATTTTCAAGCAGAAAGTAGAGACTGGATTGCCTTTGCTATGATTGCTGGAACTTAAAAAAAAAACTTTTCATTCTGTTTTTCCTTTTTTACCTTTTTCTAATTAGGAAAATTAAGCACTCAGATGTCAATTCAAAGGAAAGCATTTTGAAGTTCAAGAGCTATTTGATAAATGATAGAAGAGAATATTTGAACTGCTCTTTTATTTCCCCTGCAATCCAGTGCTTTCTTTATATATATACTAAAGAGATTATTATCACTAGGCATCATGCATGCAGCCCCTAGCATTTGATTTTCAGGGAGAAAAATGGAACATGCCAGAAATACAGTTATGAAGAGCCAAGCTGTGCTGTGTAACAAATACTTATCAGCCTTTTTGCTTATATATAATCTAATGCCCTGAAAATGTTGACAGTGATTTTTTATACACTTGTTCTGGTAAAAACAGCAATATAAAATACAATAGCATTAAAAAAAGACACTGAGGAATCAAATAATCAAGCAATCAAGCTGTCATGATGTGCCTGCATTTCTTGGTGAGAAACACAAGACATAGCATGTGAGCTTTGACTCCTTTCAGGTATCAAATTGTCTGTTTGTAACAATCAATTTCTATGCTTCTGTATCATCAAGGTGGAAATGTACATTACAATTAATTTTTTTCCCTAGAAAGCAGCTACAATACTCTGGTGCTGTTTGCCTAGAAACTATTGAACACCACTCTGTGATTTCTGTGGGATGGGGTTATTAAAGTTTTATTTTCATACAGGAAAAAGACATTTAATGGTGGGTGGGAATCTGGTCTACAACCCAGCCATACATGAGCCCACAGGCAATAATTTTAGTTCCTGCATTTTTCATCAATACAGAGGCACTGTTTTGATGAAAAATTTTCCTTGGATTTTTTTATCCTGAAATCTAAATATCTGTAAAGATTGAAAGCAAGCAAACTTCCCACTGCTCACTGCTGCTATCCAAAGTTTTGACACTTTCACAGTTATTATTAATGTTCCAGTTATACCAGACCAAAAAAAAAAAAAAAAAGAACATGGGTTGGAGATCTTCCTTAAATATTTATAGCAATAAAACTAAATGTGTTTTAAAAAACATTCCTTTAAAATAAATTTAATAAATTACACAAGCTTTAAGGAAAGTATAACAAAGTTTGACAATGGAAAATTTCACTCTGGTATATAAATATTCCTTGAATCCTAAATGAACTTGGGTTTGGGTTGCTTTTGTAAAAAATGTAGCCAGCAAAAAGCAAGACTGAAAATAAAAGCAACATTTTTCAAAAATCTTAGAATATTCAGTCCAATGGATCTGAAATATTTTATTCCAGATATATTGAAGAGCATCTTGGTTATTTGAACTGGAAAACTAACATTTCAGTTTAAATTGCACTATTTTCCTGAAAATATAACATAAATGAAAATTATCAGAGAAAAAAATAATACTAAAGCAAAATAAAACATTTTTTTCAAGTCAAACAGAAGATATATATTTTTTCCAATGAGATGCTACTTGTTTTTCATTTCGAAAAAACATGTTGTTCATATAAAAGTAATAATGTATTTCAAATATTTTTTTTTTAAGATTTCTGACTCAGCTGCCTAAGAAAAAAAAAACAAAACACAGTAAATTCATCCCACAGTGACAGATAAATGGAATTAAAAATATTATAGTGAAATCTCAGTATTCTGATACCTGATGATAAAACATAACTAGCAATTCAAGCCTGAGAATAATCCATAATCTCAATGTGTATGCCTGATATCAAACAGCCTGTTCCTTACCAGTGTTGTCAATAAACTATTTTAACATTTCACAATGTCAAACTCTTTTTTTTTTGTTTGCTCTTGAACTGTTTGAAATTATTAATACTTGGATGTGTTTCTGAAACAGAGCATCATCATGAGAACCAACAGCTTGAAAGAACCAACCACCACTCATCACTTACATCTTATTTCCACCATCTCAAAAATGTGCAAATTAGCAACCTCCAGACTGTGCCAACAGATGTCTGAATGTCTCAACAGGCAAATGTTTGCAGAAAATGTCAAGTGTTAAATGGAAGGCATTACAGCTGATACTGGTACCTTCAGAGTTCATCAAATCACTGCTTCTACTCTGAGTCTGGGGGACATTTATGGGGACTTCAGTGTCTGTTGTGACACTGGGCACCTGGAGGAGGATGAAAATAGGGCCAATTAAAGTCATATTTGCATTTAAGAGTGGCTTGGGATGCCTGGCCAGGTGGAAAATCTGTTCCTAAGTGAGACAGGAAGGTTGCAGATATTGCCTGTTCACTACAGAACCCACCAGAACCAGCTTTTATGTGCTCCCTGGGAAGGATGAGATCCTGCAGGCACTGTGCTCTGCTGAGTGCAGAGCAGATGGCCTTCAAACTTCTATTCAGACATTTATAGGAGTGAGATTAACTCCCCAACATATTTTGTCTTCTGTAGTTGTGTGCAATTACCTTTGGTTAGTCAACAGTTATTTACAAGGATGATAAATATAATTTTATGAAGGACAACATATAGGTATTTGATGGGAAATAGGAGTTCTATAAATAAGAAAGTCAAGGTTATGTAGGAAATTTAACATTATAGTGGCCAGAAGTGTAACAATAGGGGGTTTTCTGTGTTGTTTAGGCTTCAGGTTATGTATGTGTTGTTTTTTTCACAAGATAAAACACAGATGAAAGAAAACAAGTAAAATTCAAGTACAAAAGAGCAGCAATCTCCCTCTCCTTCTACAGCCCACCCCATGTACCTCTTGATCAGTGGTGCAGAAAGAACACGGATCTTAAAAAAGGAAAGTGTTGGCAAGCTCTCCCTAAAAGCTTTTCAGCAGTTGAACCGATGAGTAGCAGAAACATTGAAGGTCCATGATTCATGGGAAAGTCATCAGGCAGCTCTCTGACTAGGAATTGGAAGACTGGGCAAATAGATTAATTTACCCTTCTGCCTGAATGGTATTTTTATAGCATTTTTTTTTAATAGATTTGGAAGCAACAAACAAATCAGCACTTATTCTACAGAAAAAGCATGAACATCTTAATGAAAGGAGGCCCCAAGGTGGCCTTATAACACCTTTCCAACATCTGAAGGGGCTACAGGAAAGCTGGGGTTGGGCTTTTTTCATGGGTGAGTAGTGAGAAGACAAGGGGAAATAGTTTAAAACTTGAAGAGGGGAGATTTAGGTCAGACATTAGGAAGAAATTCTTTAATTTGAGGGTGGTGAGACACTGGTTGCCCAAAGAAATTGTGGCTGCCCCATCCCTGGAAGTGTTCAAGTCCAGGTTGGATGGGGCTTGGAGCAACCTGGGCTGGTGGGAGGTGTCCCTGCCTATGCAGGGGGGTTGGAACTGGAAGAGCTTTAAAGTCCCTTCCAACCCAAACCATTCTGTGATTCTATAAATGGAGATCAATCTTGTTGCTTGAGATTCTATCCAAACAGAAGTGCTGCTGCTTTTTAGTCAGTCTGTGCATAAAGTTATTTATATTATGGCAAAGAGAATTTTCTACAGGGTTAATTTCTAAATAAATATTTTGCTCTTCCTTTTGAAAATGTCTGCCCAAGTTATTTCTAAATGAAATGAAGGCTAATGAAGATATAGAGAGGAATTTAAATCCGATTATGCTAAGATAGCTCAATAGCTAAATCCCACTGAAACCAAGAGGAATTATGTGCATTATTGCTAAGTCATTGTTCATATTTCCACTGATATTAAAGAGTCAAACCTTCTCAATAATTTGGCATTTATAAACTCAAATCAGCTAATGCAAAAGCCCATACAGCAGCTTTATAATGTCTCCAATATAGAGATTGATAAAAGGTGAGAAAGTACCATTAAAGCTTTAATATGTATTCTATGATCAGATATTAAGTTTGGACAAGAATTAAACAGCAGTAGGGAATGTATTATTGACAATGTTTAAGGATATATGAAAGAATTCTTATACTTTCATCTTTCCTTTTTTGTTTTCATCAATAAATAGAGTGTGCATTTGAAAGGACATGCTAGAAACTTCTCCCACTGAACAGAGGCTGGTGGATCCTAGGAGCTGCTGTAACCCACCAGGTTTCTAGAGCGGTGGAAGGTGACTACAGGACTGAAGGATGTCCTACACTTGAGCAACGTGGAAGAGGAGGGACAATTTATAAAGTGGAAATATATTTATTTTCCCCCTGCAGTTTCTCAGTCTTGCCAGTCACTTTATAATAATAAAAAAACCAGTGTGACTGCATTCTAGCAGACTATTGACTTGTATCATCTCCCCTTAGCAATCCCTTTAGCTACCCATCTTGTTCCCACTGAGTCCTCTTGGCTATCCTCTCCCCTTACTTTACAGATCAAAAGCTGAAAGAAATCTAAGATGAGAAAATCCAATACCATCTGCACTTCTGCAAAGCTCTGAGGTAGCTGTGATTGCTGACAAAACAGTTTCACAGGAGCAACAGAAAAATACAGCGAGCTGGTGCTTTGGGTTTTTTTTCCTGAAATCCCTGTGAAATGGATAAAATAATTTTTTGCATCTCAAACAAAAAGAAATTAAAATAAGATGGATTGCTTTCATACCCACTCTAAGAGGGCAAGGGCATAAGAAAGTGTCCTTATTGCCTTTGAATAACTGAAGCAAGGAGGTAAAACAGGTGAGTTTGTCCCTCCTCAGGTGCTGCACTCCCAAGCTCTCCAGAACCTCATGTGTTCATCTTAAAGAAAAATTCATCACCTGCAAATAACGAGCCAAAAAACAGCCAAAACCAGACTTGAAAAGATTGCTGACAGAGGGAGAGTTAAGTATTTGTGACCTTCATGTTGTATGTTGTGATAATCTGGTCTTACTCTTAAGCATCACATTTGATGCATCATAAATGTCATTTGTTCTGTTAACTTAATATATTTCTATTGGTCTCTTAAAACAATGCAAATATCATGTTGACAGGATTTTTTTAAGGTAAAACTTTAAGATACTTAAAGTGATTAATTTAAGTGTCATAGTGTCCTGCAAGTTCTTGACAGAGCATCATGCTATTTAGTGAATCATTCCTATTTCTTCCTAGCAGACTAGGACATGAAATTAAAGTACCTCCTATCTTCATAAATGAGTTTTTTACTTGTCAAGTACACATTTGTAAGAGCTGCTGTTCATTTAATGTCAAAAAGACTGGGTTTGAGTCTGCATGGTTTGGATAAGCTGTCTCTATCAGACACACATATAGCTGAATAGCTCTGTATTAATGGAACCATTTATGCATTTTGACTTTTTCAAGGATTATGAAGGAGTTAGATTCTGTGGAAAGCTTTAACAGCAAAATTGTTCCAATGGGTTTTAAGTTTGCTTTTAGGGTTCTTTTAGCCCTTGAACTGATTTTATCCATGAAGAGACTACTATGGGCTCTTGTAAAACCAGATTAAAAATGTCTTTCCAAAGTGACAGGAAATAACTAATATAAAGATCACTATAACTGCATCAGTATGAATCAGTCATTTAACAGAAACCCCAGGAAAAGTCAAGTTTTAGTAGCTCCTTGCCCAGGCATGCTCTGATTTTCACTGTCTTTCAGTGGTCTCAGACTAAACATTATTTGGACACCATTTCCCTAAAACTAATGTTCTGTGTATAAAAAGTAATTGCAGTTTCATTGGTAGAGATCCCAGCTGAACACCATAATCTTGTATGTGTTTGCAGAAAAGCTATGGGTCTAGTTTTATAAAAGTGGCCTCACTTCTGAAAAAACAATTTCCAGAACTCTTCTAAAACAAATTCTTCCTCCTCTATGAATTTATCTAGGTGAAAACAATTCTTTTAGAATGGAGACATATTTTTCAATTACTCATTATAGCCCCAGATGCTTGTCACAAGCAGAACTATCCTATATAGGGATTCTGAAATAGCATACAAAGGGGGATATTAATAAAGTTTTATTACAGTTGCAATGTTTGGGCTTTCACAGAATCACAGAATCCTAGGGGTTGGAAGGGACCTCGAAAGATCATCTAGTCCAACCCCCCCTGCCAGAGCAGGGCCACCTAGAGCACTTCGCATAGGAACGTGTCCAGGCGGGTTTTGAATGTCTCCAGTGAAGGAGACTCCACGACCCCCCTGGGCAGCCTGTTCCAGGGCTCTGTCACCCTTACAGGAAAAAAATTTTTTCGAATATTCAACTTGAACCTCCTATGCTCCAATTTACACCCATTACCCCTTGTCCTATCACTGGTCACTACTGAGAAGAGCCTAACTCCATCTCCTTGACACTCACCCCTTACATATTTGAAAACATTGATGAGGTCACCCCTCAGTCTCCTTTTCTCCAAACTAAAGAGACCCAGCTCCCTCAGCCTTTCCTCATAAGGGAGATGTTCCACTCCCTTAATTATCTTAGTAGCTCTGTGCTGGACTCTTTCAAGCACTTCCCTGTCCTTCTTGAACTGAGGGGCCCAGAACTGGACACAATACTCCAGGTGCGGCCTCACCAATGCAGAATAGAGGGGGAGGAGAACCTCTCTTGACCTACTAACCACACCCTTTCTAATGCACCCCAGGATGCCATTGGCCTTCTTGGCCACAAGGGCACATTGCTGGCTCATGGTCATCTTCTTGTCAACCAGGACCCCCAGGTCTCTTTCACCTACACTGCTCCCCAGCAGGTCAGCCCCCAACCTATACTGGGACATTGTGTTGTTCTTCCCCAAATGCAAGACTCTACACTTCCCCTTGTTGAATTTCATCATGTTTCTCCTTGCCCAACTCTCCAGCCTGTCTAAGTCTCTCTGAATGGCAGCACAGCCCTCTGGTGTGTCAGCCACTCCTCCCAGCTTAGTGTCATCAGCAAACTTGCTGAGGGTACATTCTATACCCTCATCCAAGTCATTGATGATGTCCAGTTGGTGATTGATGATGATGTCCAGCTTTGTCCAGTTGGGTGCTATACCACCCTGTGATTGCAGACCAAACTGTCTAAGTAAGATTTGACCTTTTGCTATAATTTCTTCTCTTTCTTCTTGGGCTATTCATGAGTCAATGTCCCAGTATGTGTCCTCTTTAGGGATAATGCAGACATAGAACTACTGCTACAGCTGAAGCTGAAACAGGGGATCAAATTTAGCCCTTCAGCTGGCAAGACCATGTTCCAGGTCAGGTCTGAATAAGATCTAAATTTTTTACTGTAAGTCACAATAGGAACACTTATCTTTAAAACCAGCAGGCCCTTTATATGAATGTGTTTCAAATAAGTCATATTTTAGATACAAGACAATGAGAAAATATTTCTGTTCTTCTTTTAAAAAACTTTCCTCAGTCTTTCCAAAGTCTTAACTTTTCTTTAGCAAGTATGATACAAAAGGTAGAGAATAAAGGAGTGTAGGTATAAATAAACAATAAAACAGAGCATTGTCCCACTTTCCCATTCCCTTGGTGCAGTTATTTCACCAGTTTTGCACCTATTGAATCATCCTTCCACTTTGAGTGAACCTCCCCAGTTCACTTGTGAGATCATTAGGGAAAATAACACCAAAACTCTTAGAGAAGTTGAGTCATTCACAAAGCCAGAGGTTCAGTAGTGTCTCAGAGGGAAAGCAGATCAGCCCTACAGACCTTTCCATGTCTTATCCATGTTGACTTTTAGTCAGCTCCTTTCTTTTTCCTCTAGGCACTTATGTACAGGATATGTCTCAAAAGTCTCTGACTGGAAAACAAATTACTCAGTCTCATCCAGCTTGTGACTGAACAGCTGAAGAGGGAACATATTCAGAGGCAGATTTGCCGAGGAATGGCTTATTGTTAGATGACAAATTCTGAATGTTCCATGGACCATGAAACCACCTAAGCCAACCATGACTGTCCACAGCTTCAGCGAAGCCATTGTCTAGTCAAAGAAATCATATTAAAAGCTTGTTGCAATTATTTACAAGAACTCAACACTCCTGTCCATTGTAATTTAAAGCTGAGAAATCCAGTAAAACATAAACCACCTCCCAGCCAGCAAAGCATTTCTACTTAGTTTAAAATTATGGATGAAAGTTCCAGCTTGAGAAAGGGACTCATCCATTAGATAAGCTTCTCACATAACGAGATGGCATTTCTTTGCATAAATGAATTTCTGAAAGTGTCAGTAGTACCTGTCACTCAAACAGGTTGGTTGGTGAAATATTCATACAAAGGTTCCATAATCCTGGAACTCTGCAAGTCTGCTGAATTTTCAGTTGGTCAACTCACTGACTTCTTCCTGGAAGGAGCTACAGGAAATACTAATGAAATCAGGTTTGATTATTCATCTTAAACACTGCAAATTGTTGATTTTCTCTGATACAGCTAAAGTAATTTAGATTACTTTAAGTAATTTTAAATGTAAATGACCAACTTGGACAGAGCCTATCGTACAGACTATGACTTCTACATAAAATTACCTATACATTCTTAGATAATCTATTTCTGACCATAAACCAACAGTAATTTAAACTATTATAATATTATAACTTGCCAGAGAATAATACCAAAGTGGTCAATAGCAAAGTAGCTCCTAATCTTAATATTCACATTTTCTGATAAATATTCCAGCTCCACAGGAAGGAGCCATCTTGCTAGAACTAAAATAATTTTATTATAAATCATTAGCTCTTCAAATAGATGAGCATTAAAATAGAAAATCCATGAGTCTGCAGGCCAGAATATTTTTATTTCTAAAAGTGGAACTGAGAATTGCTTTTAACTTTACAGAAGGTCTCCAAAGGCCTCCACGTGCGTCCTTTCTCCACCCTGACTCTTCTGCATGCACGGAAGTTTTTTCACCTGAATGGTCCCTGCCACAGCACTGGGGCTGCAGAATCCCTCCCAGTTCAAAAGACAGAGCAGGAAAGCTGCAGAATTTGGTCCATTTCTGGTCCTCTCCTCTTAATGGTTTGCACCTCCAGTTAAGTCAACAAAGAAGTATGCTTGCCCACTTTTTCTCTCTTTTGAAAAGACACTGCCAGTCAATGTGATGGATTTCATTGCCACCTCTACCAGCTCGTTTTTAAGGTGTTAAAATTGGTGCTTACATTATCACTAATATTTATAATAAATATTATAAGTATAATGATACTTCTACTTTAATGTGATAATTTTTTTTTTCAGTGGGGTATCTCATCTTTCAATGTTGGTATCTCATCTCTAGTTCTACCTCCAAGTACCGAAACCAAGGCAGAAGGTATCAGCTAAATAATTTCTGAGAAGCCAGGTTTTCCAGGGTTTCCAGCTAAATCCTATCAGAAAGTATTAAAGATTTTTTTAAAAAAATGTTATTAAAGAAATTAATATTATTTTAAAATACATTAAATAGATGCATCTTGTTTTCTACTACAACTCATTCAGAGAAAATAATTAAATTACTCATGTCTTACCCTCTTTTTGGTAGTCAGAATGCTGCTAATACAAAAAAATAGGATCTTTCTGATTAATTACATCTAAATCCTCAATTCTGAATCCATTGAACTTCCTCTGGATATATAATTATCCTAACTGGAGGCTTATAACTAAGTTCAAGATAGGATTTCAGAGACAGCAAAAATTGAGACTATGTAATGTTCCATACCTGGTTGTGAGCTTTTTTTTCTCCCAGCTTATCTGATAGCAATGATGAAGAAAATGTGTAACCCTACCTTCAACTCCAAAATGCAAATTTTATGTGAATAAATTGGAATTATGCAGAAACTGTCTGCATAATCCTGTGAGAATCAGTGACTATCAATTACTCCCAGGAAGATAACATACCTTGGGAAAGTAGCACTGTCAAGGCTACTTAAATGATCCCATTTTTAACAGTAGATGGAAAATACTCAAGCTCCTGAAAATTCCTTTTTAGATACAATTTTTCATTTCATAGGAATAAAACCCAATTGAAAGATAAGAGCAAAGATAGGAAAACAGGATTGAATTCCTCCAGTCTACTGATGAATTTATTTTCTGCATTTCTTCTGGAAGTTCAGAAATCCTGAACCTTAACTAACAGGCAAGAGCACAGCTAAAATATGGAGGGCACCCTGTGGAAAAATGGCAAAATTTCTTGCTATCCAAAGCACTTAATGTAAACCTACAATTCTACTGAAAAAGAAAAAACTGGATTTAAACACATTCTCAGGACTAAGCACTTGCTTGAGTGCTTCCCTGAATTGAAGCCAAATTGAGGGATATAAAAAACTAATAAAGAGGGAAACTCAGAATGATTTGAAATCCATCTAGCATGCACTCCTGGAGGTTTTGTAAAGACTCAATTTAATACCTATATTTTTCTGACACCAATATAGTAACACCAGAAAATAAACTTGTGAAAGCCAGGAAAATGAAAGTCTAAGACATAGATCCAGCAGCTGAACAATAGCTTACTTCATGCCCTGGAAAAGCCAACTCTGACTTACCTGGGCTAGAAACATCAGAATAGAATAAGGGGAAAATTTAATAGGAGATTTCACAAAAAGCATGAGAGGGGTTGGATACTGTTAAACCTGTGACCCATGAAATGCAGGATTTTTATTCCAAGAACTAATCATTTAATGAAGAAGCACATGTGTGTGTGATTAGTTATGGCTGATCTAAAGATCTGTCTGATTTTGTGTTAGCTTATTTAACCCTGGTTATGTGGTAGAATTCTTTTTTTTTAATATCCCTTTGCCCACTGTCACTTGAAATGGTGTTTGTGCAACCTGAACACTTTGAAGAAGAAGGGAGCAGCATACATCCCAAGCTGCTTTCTGATACCAGATAAAACAAAGGAAATTTTTTTCCTCTCAAGCAGTATGCTGCCATGATGCTGCCTCACAGCAGGTCAGACACCATTGTCAGCAGGGAAACTGAACACAATGACTAAACCCATGAAGTTTATACTGATGTTTTATATCAATATTTTACTCTTTCACTTGCTGAAAGGAGCCATATGTAAAGTTGTATAATCTCTTTCACTCCCATTGGAAGTTTCTCCCCATTGGAGTTTCTGGCTCGCTTCCTGATGTCTCATCTCACATGGCAGAATTTCACAAATTCTCTTTCTTCTGCAAGACTCCCACATGCTGGAGAGCCCAACAGCTGCTGGCAGCAATGGAAACTGAGGAGGGTTGTTTTGGTTGGAAAGAATATAAATAAAAATACAATCTGAGGCTGAAGCTAGGAATTGCACAGTCGTGTAGGATCTTTAAATGCTTCCTGAGAAAGCAACCCAGAGCATCCGTGTCTCTTGGTGGACAGCAAAGCCAGTTCAATGAGGGCCATGATTCCCATCACACTTGGAGTTCAAAACTCCATACACACCCCCAAAAATACTACCTGAATTTCAAGATGATGTTAGAGGGAAAAAAAATGTAAAAAGAATAAGGCCAGCATGCTATAAAAATTAGACCAATCAATGGAAGTGATATGATGTCTTTTTCTATCAGAATAAGAAGTCACGATTTTGGCAAGTTCACCTCTAGCATCTCTGGTTCTACTTCTGCCACACTCTTGTAGCAGGAAGGAAACAACCCTACTGATTTGGGCAGTAGTGATGCTATTTTCAATGCATATCCCAACATTTTCCTCATAGTGCTAGCTATATAACCAACTTCTTGCAGAGCTGGCAACGTGACAAACCCCGAGAAGCTGCAGGGCAGTGGCTGCAGCTCAAGGCAGAGGCTCAGAGCGTGGCACCCCAGTGCCAGCACCCACAGCCTCCTTCTCTTTACAGTGATACAGCTCAGAATACTCCACCGGGGGAAAAATACCACATCAAGAAAACCAAAATACCACAAAAAAAAAAAAAAAAAAAAAAAAGTCTAGCCCTACCAATTTGACACTGCCCAGTAGCCTCAGGTGAACTGGGTGGGTAAAGCAGCTGAGACTGACTGAGCCCCTTAGAGACCATCTCCCCAAGGGCTCAAGGCACTGGCATTAAATTAGTTTGCCTCATCCCAGTGAGTTCCCTCTGTATGTAAAATTCAGCATCACAGTTATTCCCAGTAGCAAGGCTTTTGCCTAGCTGGGAAGTGTTCACTTTATTCCAGGAAACCACTGTTCAACATGATGCAAAGCAGCCAGAATACAGGAGAGCATCACACTTTGGTTTCAATTGCCTCACATTAAGAAAAAAAAGCAGCTTTGACTAGAGTATACTTATGGTAATAATAAAAGACCAGTCCAGACTGATGGCAATTTATACTAGACTGCAATGCACTGTAGAGTAAATTTCTTCCTGTAGCTTCAAATGTACTGAAGCCTCACAAAATATTTTTAGAATTCCTTGAATATAAACAGCCCCACTCAAGAGAAATATAAGGAAGACTAAGAGTTTACGGTTCATTTAAACAACATAAGAAATACCTTCCTAGCCAGGTACTCTTAGCAAAACATTTACAGAAACTTTTCTTGTTATAAACCTTGTTAATCTCTTATCCACATTGCTGGTACTCAAAACGGTTTTAAGGACATGTTACTTCCTGCAAATAAATCAGTTCCATGTGCAAGTTAGAAGCATGATTAGCATGAAATAAACACCAAGCTGTTCTCTTGATTATAGGAAAATCTGACTGAATTAATTTGAAAAGTTGCCTTGTGAGATACAACAGGGGAGCTCAGAAGCAAAAATCTGCCAAATAGCAGTAAAACAACTTTTTTTGTGTTCCCCCTGAATATATAGGATACCTCCAAAACAAGACACATTTGTCTCTCCCTGTTAATAAGAATTTAAGAATATATTACCATAATAATAAATAATAAATTATAATAAATGTGAATGAAACAGGGAAAAAGAGGAACACACAGAGTCTAAAATAAAAGATTGGCTTCTTTTGTCCTTCCTGCTCTCTTGCATACTTTGACTAACCCAATTTACCAATGGCAGTGTCTTAGTTTATCTTTAAAAATAGAAATCAAGACATGTTGAAAAGCTCCACAAGTCCAAAGTGTATTAGACTGTAACAGTGCAGATTTATTCCTCCTCAGCTGTAGCATCACTGAACTCTTTCCAGGAAAAGCTGTACCATATTAATTAATTAAAAAAAACCCACCCCAGAAGCAGCTCTGGGTTATCTGTGGTGGTCCAGGTATGGTTTAGCCCACTTGAATTTTCTTCCTGAGTATAAGCAATAGTTTGCCTCTGGGACAGCAGAGCAGAGAACATTTTACAACCTCCCCAGCTCTCAGTGAGCTCAGAAGCTGGACCTGGAGTAACAGTAAGAAACAGGGCCTGCCACAAGAACTTGACTTTTTTATTGTTTCTCATTCTCTAAGAGAATTTGCAAGAGACACATAAAAGCCTCTGCAATTATTTTTTCCTGGTTTGTTTTGGGTTTTTTTGGGTTTTTTTTGGTTTTATGCTGACTCCTTTTCATGGTCTTTCTTTCTAGTAAGGAGTGATTGGTGTCCAGACCATCCCTCCATCCTTCCTCCTGGACTGGGCAGCATTTCCCCCTCCCACTGCTCCTTCAGGCAAAGCCATTGAGCTTGGAGAGGTGAAGTTGGTGTTAGACATAGAAAATCAAGAGGTTTTGCAGACTGTAGCTGAAAGAAGCTTTGCCCTGCCAGTTTTTTCCTCCTGCTGTAAAAACACACTGTTTAGAAGGAGCTTGGGCCTTGAAGAAACCTTCAATAAAGAAAATTTTATGTAACAGTCCATGGGGTTTTTGTGTGTTTTGTTGTCAGTGCCTGTGCAATGTGGGTACTATGTAAACCATCAGTCTTTTCTGACTGCACACCCTGAGTCAGCCCTAATGCTTGTGACAAAAATGTTTAAAGTGTTCATAATCATGATTTCTTTCCCTTACTGCCATCTCACAGTGGTTTGTGAGATAAAGCAAGCTGAGCACAGCCAAGATCAACCTGAACTCAGCATACTAAGAACTGCAATATTTCTTTTCCTCACCATCTGTTACTGTCACCAAGGATGGAAATAAGAAAGAATTTTCCTTAAAAAAATTAGAATAAAAATTAAAATCATAGATTGAGTCACAAAGGCAACAGCTTCCACAGATCTCTCGTGTTTTACCTGATAAAAATTGTACTGACCTCATGGCAGCAAGGATATCAAGAAAATACAAATTCCTCCACAGTTTTAGTCCCCCTCCTTTGTCTTCTTTTTAAGTGCTGTAGCCTAATCCTCTATTAACAGCTCTTGCACAGATCAGCTGCACAAAGAGGGCTGAAAAAGACAAGAGACATTTTTTAAAGACTCCCTAAATATTCTTCTTTGTATTTGTAAAATGCCCCAGACGTGATTTGGAGTCACCACTGAGAGAAGGTAGGGCAAGGAGAGACTTGCAATTAGAAATAAGAAAAAAGCAGAGGGTTTTGTGACCTTGTAATAGAGAAGGAGACAGAAAATAAAAATAGTCCCACTGAACTACTCGAAGAATAAAAATACTATTATGCTTTAGCATTTTCCTGTTTCATTTTCATCCCAGTAGGAGCTGAAGAGTAGTGTGACAGGGTACAATAGAGAAAATTCTATTTCTGTTGTTATTACAACTGCTACATAATAATTGCATGGAAAGATGGAAAAGGAGATAGATGCCAATGAAGAACACTGCTAGAGCAAGACAATTTCAGCACCATTTTGATATAAAATAATAACAATCTCCCTGTATTTATGACAGCAATGAATTATCCCTTGGCACAATTGTTACAAAACCAAGCAATATTTTTTACTTCAGCTTCAGTTACTTGCATAATACATCATTATTTGCTAAGATTTTCACATGTTTTATAGGGACTAACAGTGATTAATAAATGCTTCCAGACTAAAGCAGATTTAATGCATTGAGTTAAATAATTCAGTGTATTCCATAGCCAGGTGATTACATGAATTTATTTAAAAGAATCTCAAAAGGAAAAGATAAATAAAATAAAAAAGATGGAAAAGATGGAAAAAAACCAAAAGGTAAATTAAACCAAATGTATGTTAATTAAAACAAATGTTAAAGATATTGGATATTATTAGAATGCTAAATTAACCTGGGATTGCATTCTTATATTTTACTGTGAAGCCTGCTACATGTTGTGATCTGGAATCCTAATGCTTTCTGGCCCTTGGACAAGCAGTAGGATTTATTCAGTCAAGTGAGAGATGTAGTAGAGGGAGACAGCAAATAAGAACTTTACAGATGCTTTTATTTTTAAATGATGCAAAGATTTGCTGTAAGGCATCCTAGATCCATTATTTCCACCATATACTAAAATTACCAATCACTTGTTGCAGGTGCCCATTTAGGATATATCAGGAGGTATGTTTGTAGGATTCAGAGGTGCCCCAGGTAGTTCAGGACAGGGACATCTGCTTGCCAGCAGAAAGCTCACAAGAGGTTTAATGATGAACTGAAGAAAAAGAACATTCTTCTCCCCTCTCACTGCAACTTTTAGCCTGGTGTCCATAACTGACATAGCCAAAACTCCTTTTTTTTTTCAGTCCACTTTCCCCTAGGCTGTCAGTGAAATCCTCCAGGACCAGCTCCAGATCTGACAAAGCTTTGCAGTGAGGTTGGTTCACTTTTGGCAGAAGACTTTCTTGAGTCAGATTCTCCCCAAAGCATTCACTGACAAGGATGTCCCTCAGCTGTCACCAAAGGACTCAGCTGTGGATGAATGTTTGCCAAGCCACTTCCAAAGGAACAAGTGACACCATCTGAGCTAGGGAAAGAATTGCTCCTGGGTCTCTTTTCTACTTTTGGCCTCCTCTTCCTCTCTACCAAGCTGGCCCTGCAGAGGGCAGGGTGGTGCCATGATGTTTGGGTACCCAGGGAGATGAGTGCATGGGCAAATTCAGACAAATTGCAGAAATGTGCTTTGAAATCTATTCTCTGGAAACCTTTTCTCAGGAAACTGCAAGAGCTGGAAGTTTGTGGGAAACAACCCCAAATTTGATGTCCAGGTAATTGAGCAAAATTCATTGTAATCTAATAAATGGGGAAATATTTTGGCTACATTAACTCCATCTGACAATCATCATGTCATCCAGATAAAAATAAGCTAATAATACAACCTAAAAAAAAAAGAAAACATCTTTAACAGTCTGCACGAACTTCAGAGGCCAGTGTTTTACAGTATTTCCATTTATTGCATGATTTAAAATTCCTATTCATGAACTTCCTTAACCTCTCAAGGTTGTAATTCAGTAGGATGAATTTCAGGTATTTGAAACCATACTCTGTGTGATTATTTTGCCCTCCCAGGCAGGTTTTTTCTTCACACAACCCCTGACTTTCCCACTGCCTACAGCATAAGCTGCCTGTAGCTACCAATACCTGCCTGTGCTACAGCTTCTTGTTGTCTATTGAATTGTGGGTTTGCAGGCAAGAATCTATCTCAAATACCTGCCTGCATGTTTTTCTGCTTCTTGTAGGTGAATTATTGAAAATGTGAGGGAAATATTAGTATTATACAGTGAACTAACAAATATTACTAGGAGGTGGATCAGGAAGGTCTTAGCTCAATTCCTGTTTCTTCTATAGGTCACATAATTTCCCTGCAAATGCATAACCTGCCTCCTATGCTCCATATGCTGAGATAGTACAGCAGGAAAACAAACCCTTATGGAAGTCACTGTAATGATGGAGAAGAGTTGTAGTGTCAAGAAGTCTACAAGATTTCTGATTATTAGGGAAATAGGAGCAGCATTATGCAGAGCTTTGCTTCTCCTATTAAGAACCGACTTCTAAAGAGGCCCTGGACAAAGTGCAACATTTAAGAGAGGGAAGCAGAAGTGAAAGAGAAAGTGGAAAGCTAAAGAGAAATATTTTGCTACTAGTGCTTTCTCTCCTGATCCCAGAAGGATGGTGTTTCCAGAGAAATATAAACTAGCACCCTATGAGCTGAAGAGTGAGACTTAGTCCTACAAGGTGACAGAGGTAGGGAGCACATGTACTCAGCACTTGCTGTCTCAGCCCTTTCCCAGGTCATACCCATCAGGAGCTGGAGAAACTGAGCAGCTCAGCTTGCAGCTGCTGATCCCTGGGATCCCCAAGCAGGAGCTGGGATGTGCCTGACAGTGTGGAAGCCAAGTGGCCACCAGGCAGCCCAATTTGCCACCTCAGATTAGCAGCCTCTGTCTGTGCCCCACAGAGCTGAGTTTCTAGCTCTCCCAGTTCAGCTGTGCCTAGCAAAAGGAGGTGTTTTTCTTTACTACACAAAAGAACTAAGGGAGAACCTCAGGGATATGGTTTAGTGGTGGACTTGGCAGTGGTAGCTTTATGGTTGGACTCGCTGATCTTAAAGGTCTTTTCCAGCCTCAATGTTTCTGTGATTCTATAAAAAAAACTGTGGCAGGAATACCTCAGCAACCTGAGCTGCTGCAACACATCAAGTGTTTTCTGCTTCTGAAAGAGATCCATGTCCTATTCAGTCATCTCCCTTGAGAACTTCAACACTTTTGCCCTGCAGAAGCTCTGACAAGCTCCTATTGATGTTTCTCTGAAGTGCATCAAAGACTGAATACACTAGGGGCTGATGTGAAGCCTGGCTTCCTTTTCCCCCAGCCTAACTCTGGAAAACCGAAGAGAACAGAAAGCAAACACCAAAGCAAATGGACCCTTCTAAGATGAGACTTTCTGCCTTTGAAGACTGAGTCCTAAAATACCACCAAAACCACTGCCAAGTTGTTTACAGCAAAAGGTAATGCTTGTTCATTTGCATACATTTGGTAGTAATACCAACAATAACTCCATTCTGATTAGTTAAAAATAAGTCCCAAATTTGAATTTTATAAGTCAATTAATGAGTCAGTGATCAGCACACAGCTGGAAGGGAGATCAGTTTCCCTTTGCTTAACCTGTTTGCTTAGGTCAAGACACTTATTCAAACAAATGTTTACAATCAGCAGAACTTCTGAAAGCAATTTCTAATGTTTCTGCTTATTTTCCAAAGAAATGTTTTATTCCAGCTCCCTCACAGAGAGCATTTTTCAGCCTTTAATGATCTCTACACATCAGGCAGTCCTTTTATGCCTGGAATTTGTCTCAATTACTGGTCAGATCCAAACCCCTGCTAAGTCATATCTCAGCCTCTGTTTTCAGTAATCAGTGAGAATAAAAATAAAACAAGAAAAACATCAACCCATATCAGTATCTTTGTTATCCAAGTGCCAGCTCCAAGAGACAGAATGAGATTTTCCTATTTGCCAGTTTTACAGGTCCTGATTTACAGTCTGATTTTTTTCCTAGGTGTCCATGGTAGGCCACACCTGACCTGGATGGTAAACACATTATAAAAGTGAGTTTATGAACTTATGAACAGATGTGGAAAAAATGAGGCTCTTAAACACATACTTCTCCTTGTAAATCAAAGAATGGAACAAAAGGATCCAACCAACAAAAAAAAAAAATTAATCAAATGGCTTAAACATATACTTAGGGATCTGTTACAGGAGATTACACCATGGCACTGATTAAATTAAAATTCCTATTCTGGGGCTTTTCTTTGCAGAGGTTGCAGCTTTTATTGCTCTCCCAGTCCTAACATAGTTACCAACCACCCCATTGTTGATATTTTTTCAGCATGGTTTGACAATTTTCTATTTGGCTCTTCTCTGCATGGGGGTATCTTAATATCAAATGGATGGCAAAGTAAGAAATAATCCAGGCAGATTCTCACTGCATGATTGGAACCATGTTTTTTGCCTTTACTACTGCTGGGCAAGGCTTTGAATCCCAAGCAGAGCCCAATGGCTGGCATGGTGCAGATGAGCAGATGAGAGCCTGTGCCCCAGCAAGCTTGCTGAGCCAGTGGATACACATTGTCATCTGGCCAGTGTGCCATCTAAAGGGGTTAAAGCTCCCAGGTCACCTCTCTTGGAAGACACTTTTCAGCCACATCTGCTGACCAGCCTCTCTCCGAGGCAATCAGTCTATAATTTGGTTTAGGCAAAATGAATTAGGTTGCTTTAAGCAGCCCGAACAAGCAAAAGCAAAGCTATTTGGATGAGAGCAAGTTTGAGCAAACACACAAGCATCCTCCACTGGTAGCTGGGATAACAGTGATTTCTGAGAGAAAACCTGATGAGCGAAGGCAATAAGATGCAGAATAATATTCCAAATTTACATAATCAACTCTAAATAACCACAAATCATCACAAATTGCCTTGAAGCATGTGTGTGGGAGGCAGGAGATGGAAGCTGTAACTGAGGTGCTACCTTTGCCTCAGCATGTTCCAGAGGTCAGTACTTGGAAAGCATTTAACCCTTTCCCAGCCACCCATCAATACAACGCAATAATCAATGTAACACATGAACAGCCCCATGCCTGGGGACCTCCCTCATGCAGAAAAGGCAAGATAACAGCAGAGGTTCTGACCCAAAAATTAACTTACCAGATCCAGGGATCAAGCTGCCCATTTCCCAGCTGGAGGTCAGGCTCTGCTTTCCTCTGTCTGCTTGCAGAGAAGTGGAGAATGACAGCCCTGGGTATGGCCTGTGGCTGGACTCTTTTTACAGCAATTATAGTCAAGGGTAGCTTGGTTTTAAACAACTGTAGGAGGCTCTGAGCAGTCACTCTGTTGTGTCACATCAGCTGCAGCACAGGTGTTGGCTTTGTGATACCCGACTGTGCTTTTGGGTTTGTTTTACCTTTAGAAGTAATTATAGTAATAAAAGTGCATGCTGGTCCAGTTTTTCCTTTAACTCCTGGCTGCTTTCTGCTCCTCTAGCAACACAAACCTGCTGTACACCCTGACAAAATAAGGAGCAGCCAGAGCATACTGATGAATCTGATCCCTCTCAGTAAGGTATTATTTTCTGTTTGCCAAGACTAACCCTGCCCTAAATACAGACCATGATGGTTTTGCATGTGCTGTGGTACATTTTATTCTTTGATCACATCTGCAATGGAAAAAACTATTTTCTTCACAGAAATCATGGAACCTTGTATGTCTCAACTCTTCCATCTCCCACGTAGCTGTGTGATTACTGAGGGAACATTTATCATTAATATAATGAACAAAACCTCAAAATCAACACTTAAGTGTAGTGGAACAAAGCAATCAGACGCCTCTGACTACCGAGAAGTGGGTGTGAGCCGGTATCAAATCCACCTGTGCCCAATTAGGGCAGGCCCCCTATTGAGCATGTGCAAGACCAGGGGGCCAATAAAAGGTGAAACTCAAAGCCACAGACTAGCTCACTCTCAAGCACTGTATTACCTTTATTGTGCCACTAGCGCTCATCGCCTCCAAGGTGAGGCTCTCGTGGTGCAGCTGGTTAAGACCCAGTACTGCAATGCCAAAGGCCCTGGGGTCGAGACTCCACAGAGAGCCTTCCTCTACTAGACCTGGGCATACACAGAATGCGGTCACACATCTTTTTTCCCTTCAGAACCAAGGCTATTAAATCCTACCCAGACCTTGCACAGAATGTCACTGACTCAGATTAACTGTCCCCTGCCAGCAGTGGCTGAGACATTTGGCCATCTGGCCATGACAAGCAGCATGTGGAAATAGACACTTTTTTTCTCATTTATCCTCTCTGGAGATCACCAGGATGGGTAGAGAGGAGATGAGTGACATATCCTGGATTCAAAGAGTCTTTCCAGATCACACCTCCATTACACCAACTGCAAATCTTCAAAGAATGGAGCTGTTTTCACTATCACCATGAAAATCAAGCAGAAGTAAAAGACATATGAAATAGAGACTAAAGGAAATGCTGGTGCAACAGTAAGGCAGTGAGTCTATTTTCTCTGAAGAATCACTTTTCTTTACTTACAAGCAGTGTCTGATATACATCTTTCCCAACAGCAGACATGTTGCTCTACAAAAATTTTCCATTTCTTCAAAATGGGAATTTTTTTTTATCACTGTCAACATTAATCAAATGACCTGGATTTGGGTTCAAATACATTTGATCAAATACATTTTCTTGTATTAAGTACATCCTTTATCACTGAATAAAACAAAAAATATTTCAAGTTTTCGTCCTTTAAGAATATTTATCCAGTGATTTCTCCCAATCTTGTCAAGTTTCAGCTACTCACTGTACAAGATTCACATTCATGTGTCTTGGTAAGATTCACATCACACTTGGTCTCTCATGGTTGGTTTGCTATCAGACCAACCATAGCTGGTAACCTCAATTTTCTTCATTGTGCCTGGATTTGGTATATACAAAAATTTACTTGATTATCCTTGGTCATCATGTGAAAGGTGATCTGCAGCTGCACGAGAAAGGCAATGAAGAGGATGAAAATAAGGCCCCTGCAAGACCTTTAACTTTTAGAGGATAAGCAAAAGTCTTACATAAAAATGATGATTATTCCAAATATGCTTGCAATTAATCATGGAGTGTTGCAATATTGTTTCTGCTCACAGAGACTGACTCTCAAGCCAGATGAATTAATGGACACACTTCACTAGATTAAGACCAGATACTTCTTAGTCCTGGGTGCTTTTGACTGCACCTCAGTCAACACCCTTCTACATCCAACAGTGACACTTAGCAGTGGATTTCTCAAAAAAAAAAGCAAAAATCCAACAGGGGGGAACTGTAGGAGATGGGAGGAGAAACTCTGCATGCAGTTTCAGCTGGTAAACCAATGAATCTTTTCAGCCCCATAGTACTGACCTCTCTTTTCCCTCCATTCATTCATACTCAAAAAAAGAAGCATCTTTGAACTGTTTACAAACATCAAAGACTCACTGTAAAATATTTTTCCACTCACTGCAGATAACTCCCTCGTATGCCTGCCAAGGAGTATCCCATTGCCAGATGGATTGTAGCTGTGGAACAAGGCAGACAGAAAAGACAGGATCCTGGTGATTTAAGAGGGTGTGAAATACAAACAGTTTCTCTTAAACTGTCTCTCCTGAAGCACTGTGACAAAGAGCAGGCATTGGAAGCAGCCTGGCTAGCTTGCCAAAATGCTGACAGTTCACCCTAGAAATCAAAACTATTTCAATGTACTAATATTTGATTACATAATTGTACCAGAAGCAGAAAGTATAAAACACATATATACACACAAAAAAATAAAATATGTAGCTGTCATCTCTTGCTCACAGTTTGTAAATTGCTGTCACCTCCTTCTTTAATTTTCATTTTATAGCTGGCATAGCCTTTATTTTTTTTCTTTTTTTATTTAATTCCTATCCTACTCCTATAGTTACCTCTCTCCTGCTTAGGATTCATATTGTTCTGGTTTTCAGAGCTGGCCTGTGCTCCAGGCTAGGATAGCTAAATCAAAAATGAATGTTTGAATAAATTAAAAACTAGTTTGCTCAGAAAGCCATATTTTATGTGGTCATCACCATAATTCCTCAAGACATTGCCCAGCAGCAGCAATTCCTGCTGCCCAATGCATTGGCAGCTACCAAATGGCACCACACCTTGACTGCTGCATCACAGTTTATCCAGCTTCCTTGACCTCAGGGAGTGGTTTTCCAGTCATACTGGCACATACTGGGTCTTGCTGGGACAAAAATCTCTTGAAAGATATACCCTGGTTGCATTTGTCACCATGACCGTTCAGCTTCCATAATTTAAACTGGAGAGGCACTGGATCAGGTTGCTGATTCTCACTTATTCCTCCTGTAGTATCAAGTAAATTTTAACATAGCTCCAAATCTGGACTTAAATCTTTCGATTCTTTTCCCAAACTTGCAAGTAACATCAGCACTGGTTCCATACTTTGGCAGCTGAACCTGGAATGAGTGAAAAAACTCTGTTTCCAATTCAGTCAGCCTGCCTATTTATTTCCCTCTCTCTGACAGATAATCGAGGAAGCCTGACTTCTCATCTTCTCCCTCTGCTACATAAATGAAAGGTAATTGAAATGAATCAGAATGTCAGAATAACAAAACCACAGAAGAAAAAGAAGCAGCCCTTGAGAAAATAGAAACTTTGAGTTTCTTTAAGGGACTGGTCTATGAGCATGACCATCCTCACAGCAAATCCCTTGTAGAAGTGCATTCCATGGTTTCTGCTTTCTGGTCTATTACAGGCTGTGATTCACAGCTCCTCTTCTGGAGATTTGACATTCTCATCATTTTCTCATGAGCCTAACCTGTGAGAAGTATTTTTCAAGTGACTGTTTTAACTTTTCAAGGTTTGAAATGCAGCCTGATAGACAGGAGGTGGGATTACATGACTTCGTTTTTCCCTTGAGTTTTTTCCTACCAAAATATATTTTTAAATATGATCCCCTGATTTTTTTTTCTATTCAATCACTGTTTTGTTTTATTTTATTCCTACAAGCAAACTGTAACAGCTAAATTACACATCTGAAGCAACAATTTGCTTTTTTCTAATGATCATTTCAAGTGTTTGGAAAAAGGAAATCAGGGAGGACTCTGGTTACAGAGACAGCCTCAAACTACTTTAACAGAAAATTCCTCACAAAAACATATTCTATGTAAACCAGGATGCAATCCAAACCACAGCTTCATGACAGAAAGTGGGAAGACCTAGATCAGCACATAGCAACATTTATCACTGCAATTCAGGTGCCAAAACAAAGCAGTTATATGGCCATTCCAACACACTTTACATCAGTTTAATCCATATTTCTTAAAATGAATTTATTTCCTACACAGTTTATGGGACAGCTAGTGCTATAGCATCTTCCTCCTTCAAAAAGTCTTTTATCCATTCAACTTTTCTATTTTCAGTATGGTTCTCCTGTATGAGGGATGGGCAGTTTTGTAACAGAGGTCCTGAGCCTGAGCAGTTTTGTACTCTGAATACCTATAGTACAAGTGGGTGTAAAATACCTTTTATGTTTAGTAATGCTGTCTGCACACTCCATAGGATGAAGATGTGCTTTAAGGATGTGATTTTGATTTCCTGAATTCACTACAGTGCCTCCTATTAGCATCTTCCCATCAGTGGTACTTCTGGAAAAAAACAATTTTTAAACCACAGCCTGCACTATGTCATAGTCTAATATTTTAGAAGGTTATTTCAGCTTCTTGGTTATTAATTTCTCCTGACTAAATACTCTTATCAGTATATTGGATTTTGTAACAGCTGTTTTTCCTCCAGTTCCTTAAAAATCATAAAAAAAAACACTTGCTTATATCTTGTTCAGTTTTCCTTCAGGTTTCCAATTCTTTTTCAGTCTTCCTTCAGCAGCAAGACTACTTTGCTTTCTATTCCACCTTTGAATTTTCCCAAACAATCTAGAAAAAAATTGCATTATGTTTAATCTTCCTAACTGGTAATGTTCCTACATTTTAGGTACAGGCTTTTTTGCTTTGGTTGGGGTGCTTTTTTTTTGTTTGTTGACCATGAACAGATAATTAACAAGTTGATTAAGTATCTGTCCAAGAATCAATTTATGTCTGCAGCATTTTTATATTTACAGAGTAAAAGAAAAAAAATCATTAAGCCAAGTAAGTAGAAGTTATTGAATTTGAAGCTGCTATTGACTGAAGCAGGATTATTCTCTCCAATTCAGTGATAGAAAGTTCCATTAATTTTCCTACTGAAAAAAGTAACCAGTTCCCATGCCTTCCAGGGGAGAATTTGAGGGTTTTAAGATGACTTAATAGGACACAGTACTCACAAATCCATTTGTTCATGTATGGGAAGAAATAGGGAAGTTCACAGATGATGATGCATCTGGTAGATTTACACTGAAAAAAACCAGCAGAAAAATTCACTGTAACAATCTCTGAGCTGCAGATGTAATTTCATTACTCAATAATTACATTTCATTTAATTCAGACTTGTTTATGAGTCTATTACTCATAAATACAGCAAAAAAAAGAGCAACTGAGGAGATATGAAAGAAAATAATTCCACAAATCTAGATACCTTTTCTCTGATGTTGAAATATATGGGACAAATTACTAAGGTGAAATAAATTAGCATGACTTCATAGAAAAAAAATAGCCTTACGTTCTCTTGCATTAGTTGAGGCTGAAATGCATTCACTAACACATTGGAAAGAGCTCCATTTGCAGTAAAAAGCATCATTTTATTAACACAATTTGTTTTCAACATGTATAAATCAGAACATTGGCTTCTTGGCTGTATGGATTATAAATTGTTACTGAAACACACGGTGGTAATCTTGAGGATAATTTAAACCAGGGTACTTTTCCTGACACTTCAAAATATAATTATTCCAGTCTATAAAGGCAAGAAACTGCTTGCCATAATCTCAGTTGCTGTAGTACCTGAGACTCCTAATATTTAAGAGCCTGTAGAGCAGCTCTGCTAATTTCAGTGTTTAGTGGCCTGAATTGAGTCCATGTCCATTGCACTACAGGACTGAACAAATCACACTGAAATGTCCTTCCTGTAGTCTTCTAACCAGACAAGTCCACAGCTCAGTAGTCTCTGTAGCCAATGGGAATCTGGTATTTTGGGGATCAGTTGTATAATTCTGCTGCTGATTAATTTCTTTATATTTCTGAAATGAACTCTCCTCTCAGGGCTGCTCAAAACGACAGATCCAAGGGAAATCCTGCATATTGCAGGGAATATTCAGCACCATCACAACAGCTGATCCCAAAAGCTTGACCACACATGGTCTTAAAAAACCATATGCACTTGGCCCCATCAACATTTGAGCCAAGAGCCAGCAATGCCTTTCCCTGAGGAACAGTCTCATGAACAGATTGTATCTCTCTCTTTTGTCCAGTATGACAGAGAGAAGCAGGAATACAGACATTTAGCAGCAATTTCACTCACTTTTAGTATCACTATAGCTCAGACTATAACCTGACAAAAATTTCCTCCCACCCTCACATTAAACAGATTTCAAATTCCCAGACCAGAAGGTGTGCATGTCAACATTTGCTCTTTGCCTTGGCAAAACTTACAGTATCAAATGTTATCAAATAGGGAAAAATTCCAGTAGTTTTTGTTCAAGTATGCTGGAATGTTCCAAAACTACTGAGCAAAAGAAGCCTTCCAGATTTTTCCTTTTAAGTATGTTAAATTGCAATGCTTTGCAAGACTTGAAGTATAAACCACCTCATCAAACTCTCCATAATTCTGCTCACCTCAGAACATGTTCCACAGAACATGTTCAGGGGCAATTCTTCATTAAATCCTGGGCTGTGGAGTCCATTGGGAAGCTCAGCTCAGAGGGCAGAGGGCACTCCCAACAATGTGCAGCATTTCCAATTTAGTAACTAATTCAAAGTCTTGGATCTGGGCTAAAACAGAACAGTTGTTTTTATTTTCTCAGTGTAAAAGCTTAGACTTTTGTTGCACTTTCCATGCTTAAGAAAAAGAGTAACTTTCTTCCTACCTTGATATTGAAGCTCAGTTACATTATGGGGCATGTAACCATACAATGAATTTAAAGATTAATATATTTCAGAATTGCCCTTTATTTTTCCTATTTGGTATCTTAAAGAAGTGCAATAAAAAAGCAATGCAAGCCAGGCATTTAATTTCAGACATGGATAACCAACAAGCTAGACAAATGTGGCTTCTAAACTAACAAGCGCATTCACTTAACCCTATTTTTTAGAGTACAGTTGTATTTACAGATAATTTTAATGAATTTTGTTACTTTGCCTCATAACATTACCAGCCATTTGCTATTTTGTGAGTAGAAACGGAAGTAAGGTTGCACATTTGAGGACATCTGCTCCCTTAAAAAATCCTTTATAATTTTTTTGCAAAACTCCTGCTTAGCTCAGGACTACACCAGCTTTGCAGGTACTGGTGTCTCTCTGTCAAGCTTGCAGTGAGCACAATGGGATTGCTGCAGATGCTGATACAGATTTTGACACTAAGATGAAGAATGGGCTTCATTTTTGAGATAGAAGACAAAAAGGGAAGGTCCTTGGAAGTTGGTCATTCCCCAAAGCCAAGCTGCACTTGAAGGCTTTGACTCCTCTAGGTTAGTCCTGACTTATTCAAACTCATCTGGATTATTTGTTCCATTTTATTTTTTATTTTCTTGTTCCTTATCATTTCTTAAATCTTTATTGCATGTATCCATACTGCATCTACTGCTTTGATACAGAGAGCCTGATGTCCTGTTCATTCATTGTCATGATATTTTTTTGTTAGGGCTTCTGGTTCTCCCTTTTTACCATTGTAAGCAAAACCTGGCCTTTGGGCAAAACTATGAAATTATAGGAAATTTCTGACACAGACCCCCCAGAACATCATCGAGCTTGGAGAGGAAAACGTTTTTCCACTCCATTCTCAGATGGAAGAAATGTAATGATAAATTCATTAATAAATGCACTTAAATTAACATGAAGCATCTAGCTCCCTCTCAAGGAAATGCACAGTCTCTAACTAATAATCACTTCTTCCTGAAACAGGCAGTTGCCCTTCCAAATTCAGCCTTCTGTGAGACCAAAAACTAAGGACAATTTTTTCAGACAAAGTCGGAATGAAATTTTAGATTATTATTTCAAAACACCTTACATTACACAGTAACACATTGACTGAAAACTCAGGTTTCTAGATCAAGCCTCTCTTTCCACAGCTGTGACCCTGTGACAGAGCTGGTTTCAACAGATAGAATTTGGAAGGAATATTTCACAGTTTGATCCCACCCTAGAATTCAAGGTATGCAGATGCACAGTAATGCCAACATCCTTTAATTATTTAGACACTGTTACTTGCAGTCTTGAAGCTCTTGGGTTATATTTGGATTTAATAGTCCTCTTTTTCAGCCTGAGATGTTGCAGTAAAATGTAATCATCATGTACTAAAGAGCAGAACTACATTTATGGTTCAGGTCTTTTAATTTCCTCAGCCACAAATTCTCTCAGTCATTTCCTACCTATAGTAACACAAAGAGATTACTTTAAAGAATTTGTTCTCTTAACAAGTGTTATATTTTATGAAATTGCTCATATGATTTCTAGATCATATTTATTTTAAATAAATTTACATGCATTACCAGATTGTTGTGATAGTTAACTTTAGATAGTTAACTTTTAGAATGAGCAACAATAACTTTTTCTCATCAGTTTTGAATTTCTTACACTTGACTGAAGAATATAACAGAATTTTTCTCCTCACATTTCTGAAAATAAGGAGGTTTGGATGACACTTGAAACTACAAAAGAAAATACAAAATCAATGAACATTTTTGCAGCTACTGCTAGATTTTCTGACCAAAAAAATGAACTTTCATGCAGATTCAGTATTTTTATCTCTGTTTGGATGACAGTGGGTGTAGAATAATGATGAATCAAACTGCTAAAAAGACAGGCATATGGAGCACAGCAAAGAAATGAGGGCAAATCATATAGCATATGTCAGTTTTTAAAATTAACCCATATTCAAATTTAGTTTTCTAATAAGAGCTTTCATGATCAGTAATATGCAATCTAATCGCCTCACATTCTAAAAATTATTGATGCAAACCAATACCTCTGATATTCTGCTGACCAGGCTGTATTCTTCAGCTACTCCCCTTAAACACTTCACAAGTAAAATTAGCAATACAAATGTAGTTGTGCTGTCATTTTCTCGAGGTGTTGTGTTGTCACTGTGATAAATGAATACAAAAATAGCTACATTTAGTAGCTAAACAAGATAAGTAAGTAGCTAAATAGCTACTTTGCTTTTCTTTATGAAATGTCTTCTTTGAAATGTCTCTGGTTTTAAGGCAGCAGTAGATGGGCTACACCTTTACACAAAGTATGAAACCAATATCCTTATTTGCAGATGTTACAAGTCACCTCACTATATATTACTACTTAGGAAGTTCTTCTGGAATAGTCCAATGTTCTTTAAAAAACACCAGCAGAACATTGCAGCAGCAAGTATGAAGCAGATGTAGCTTGGTAGAGCTCCCTCCACATGTTTGGTGTCAGCTGAGCATCTCCTCAAACAGACTCAAAATCTGAAAACACATAGCAAGTGCTTTTCTAAAATATGACTCCACTTTTGATCCCATTGAAGTAGAAGGAGCTTATTTGATCCTTCAGGATCTGCATAACAAGTTTCCTCAAGAGGCTTCTCAGCTCTGCACACACCATCAGTGTTATCATCAGGAGCACAGCCTTTCTCACAGTGCTTAGGAACTTGCTTTGCTATAGTCAGGAAGGGAGGTGCTACAAAAATAACACAAAATAGGAAAAGTGACTCACAATATATCATTCTTAAAAGATCCTAGCAGTATTAAAAACAATATTAACCTTCTATCTCTAATAACCAAACCTTTAATTTAGGCTTTGACTGAATTTATGTCATACAAACTGAGTTCTGAAACAGAGGATCATTGCTTCTGCATCTCTAATATATCCTGTCTGAGGGTTTTGTTATGCTACAGAAACATATAATTCACTTTTGAATTTCCAGAGCTACAAGACAAAAAAATATTAGCTAAAGAAGAAATCACTTCAGTCTTTCTTCCTTTCTTCCCTCATATGCTGCAAGGGATGTCCCATTTGCACTTAAACAGTGTAAATTTAAAGCTCCTGTGTGTCTTGTTTTCATATACAACTGTGTCAGAAGGATGAAGCAATAAGGTCTTCAATTTTTTTTGATAGGTATTTTAGCAAGATAAAAGACAGGAAGAGAGTAGGTAGATAGAGACCATAAAGAAGCAGTTTAATAGAGAAGCATCAATTCTGTTACTCCATACCAGTTTGTTTTGTTAACCGGTCACCTCCAGCATTTTGTTGCAGTGTCAAAAAATTCTTGTGGTGTTTATTCTAACTGAAAATATACTCTCTCATCTGAATAATACGTGTGCAGATCTTAAGTTCAGCCTGGATAAGCCTCTAATGGAAAATTTCCAGTCCACTTAAGGCACCTAAGATTAATAGGTTAATATTCTCCTCTGCTGCTGCTGCAGCAGCTTGTATTGGTGCCTTCCCAGGGAGGCAGAGCCAGACAGCCAGTTTTAAACAGTGGTTTCCAAGAAATCTTTGCCCTGAGAATAGACTTTTCTCCTTATCTACCATGCTACTTGTTCTTTCAAGCATCCCAGTGCCCTAACTCTCACAAATTATTAAGGAGTTCAATGCACTTGAAAAGTTCTTTGATATTATTCTGAGTAATTGCAGCTAACTCCTCTTAGGGAACTTAAACCAGACAGCAGATCATTTAAACACATGCCTTACTTTAAGCACAAGCCATTCCTTGTGTCTAAAGGAACTAATGAAAGACAAAAATACCTCCATGAGTGCCCTGAGAACTCAGGACCTGTGGCTTTCTGCCTCAAAGTGCAGAGACATTGCCTCCTCCCCAGCCAGGGAGGGATGGGGAGATACTCATGAGCATTTCCAATCAACTCATTGACTTCAATGAAATGGATAATTCTTTAAATTGTGGATCAGCTAGACTTCCTCTGTTGAAAAGAGAAAATTAAAAAAGATCTCTAGAGTCCTCAGTTAGACACCTTCAGCTCTAGCTATGCAACTCCTAGAATTAGCTGAGCTACAAGGAATGTCATAGAGTTTTTCCACTCTATCTGCAGAAGGAATAGAGAGTGGATAGTATGATGTGCAACCAAAAAAACCACCAAAAATACCATGCACACTGACTGTATAGCTGCTTAGAACCAGCCAGGAAGAAACAGGAGGCCTAAGGATGTGTGTTTGAACTCCCATCCCTCTCATTAGGATTTGAGTCCTGACTCAAACCCAGAAATCACACACACTGGAGAGGCAGCCCACGGAGCACCAAGGACTGGGCTGGGCACTGCAGATCTCTGACCACCACTGATCTCTCTATAGCCCTGCCTGGTAACAAACAAGCTTCACCTACCTGTGTGCTCAGCCTGGAAAGGTTTTGTGTGATGCTATGCAGCAGTTGGGTTGGGCCAGGTAGCAAGAACCATGTCTGTGCAATACCTACCACAACCACACCAGGGACAGTGGGTGGAGTTCCCAGTCAACCCTGTAACACCCAACCCAATCTGCCCTGCAGCTCCTTGTATCTCAGCACAAAAAAATGCCAGACCTGTGGCTTTTTACGTGGGCAAACTCAGCTGTAGCTGCCAGAGCAGTGCAGAAACTACATTTCATTGTAAAATTGGAAAATGTAGGAAATAGAAAAGTGCCTGCACTTCTCACATTTCTCTGTTGAAATCCATCAGTCATTCCATTGCTGAAGCCTAAGAAGGATTTGCTGCTGGCTAAGAAATAAAAAATTCTATGAAGAGGTGATGGTGATAAAGGACAAGAGGTCCTAAGTGAGGAAGAAAAATTGCATTTAAACTTAAAATCAACTTCTCACTTGTGCCTTTTGAGTGAAAAAAATTCCTCTCCTGATCCTCAAGTCCTTATGGTTTAGAGCCAGAAAAATATATTCTCTCTCTCTCTCTCTCTCTTAAAACTCCCATCTGTCAGTCATTGAGAAAAGCTGAAGATCAATTCTACTTACAGAGATGCTCTTCAGCTTTTGGAGCAGATCCTCTGGAGGATCCAGACCCAAGGGGATGAGGTGCTGATATGTGCCATATTGCTTGCAGAGCTTGCTTCAGCAGGCATGAACCAGGGGTCATGGTTTATCTTCTACTTCTGCAGCCTCAGAGGAGGAGGAGATCCACAGAGAGCCCAGATTGCAACAGACTTGCCAGTCTCTTCACCCTTTCTCTCTATATTGGTGTTTTTTCTTAATCATCAAGAACTTTCTAACATCACTTCTTAATCACTTAGCTTAATTAGTGCTCTGCAGACCATAAATACTTTCTTTTTTTTTTCAAATACAGCAATTAACTTTTAGATATTAATAATATTTCTGATGTAGAAAACTAAGGAGAGTGAAAAAGTACTCACAAGTAACTGAAATGTGTGATAAAACAGTAATTATGTTTTTATACATATACAAACCATATTAATGAAGGCTTGATTCCATATGCTTTGTCTTCAAAGCAGAATAAGCAATAGAAGAACACTGGCTACTCTTATTTTGGTGTGACTTAATTTAATTTACTTAATGAAAGAGACCTGAAATTGCTTCTCTATCACAAAAAAAGAAAAAAAATTAAAAAAAAATATATATATAAAGTGCAGGATAACATTTTATGAGTAATACTAATAATGACCATAATGACCATCTATTATACTTTTCTTTTCATCAATAGGCATCAGGGTCAGACTTAACTTTTCCTGTTTTTGAGAAGAGAAAATAAGGCACAAAAGGTGGAGTGACTGCCCAGGGTGATCCATCAGGCCAGCACAGCTTTGGAAACAAAATCCAAGTTTCCTGATCCCAGCCCAGTGTTCTGTCCTTACCAGTAACTGGTTGGTTATCTTAACCACCAGAAGACAACTTTACCCAATCATTCACACGTGTCTGAAACCCTCTGGAAAACACAAGGTATTTGCAGTTCAGGAGTTTCTGCAGTGTCTGACACTCCCAGTGTTTAGAAAACAATTTTTTTCATACAAATTAGTGAGAACAAGAGTGAGAAATGTCTGATCTCAATAATTATATCATGCTGTAACAAAATTTGCTACTCACAGTGGATGTTTTCCTACATCTTAGTACATTGCTGAAGCTTTAGCTCCAGAGGAGAAGGTATCTAGCCATTATTTTATAGGAAACATTTTAATTCAATAATAATACTTCAAGTGCAATAAAAGAATTGACAAATGAAGTGTCTGTGTGAAACACACAAATCCCACATGGGAAGGGCAAGCCTGAGGCTGTCTGAGAAGAGATTGTAACAGCAGTGTGACTTTGAAGATAGCACTGCTGAACCTTTTGGAAAAGTATCTTTCTTGATGAAACAGTAACTTCTAGTCAGTTGTTTTCACATTTTTAAAGTCTGGAGACAATTACTTTATGGAGTAATTACTAGGTACAAAGTTATAATCACCCTCTGAACCATTAAACTGTAGTAAAGGTGACTGAAGTAATCTCCAGACCCAAGAGCTTGTTTAGAGCCTGGATATTAAGCAGCAGTAATTAAGTAACACAGTAGGGGTGTGAGTCCCAGGGGCAAACATCTTACAATGACAATTTTATTACATCTCTCAATTACTTGTTCCTATGCACTTCAGTTTTCTGCAGCAGGAAGAAATCTGCCATGGTTTCTGGTCTCCAGGAGCCTGGAGCAGGACACAGATGTCCTGAGCCCCTTCTGTGGTCCTGAGCCCAGCTGGCACAGTCTGCTCACATCTACCCTGCAGCTGTAATCTTGGCCTGGAAATAGGATGATCATATCCAAATTGCCTCTTAATACCCTCTCACACAGTAATTCCTAAATTATCCCAGAAAGTGTCTGCTCATTAGCCAGGACTGTGCATGGGGCTCTTTGGAAGAGTTTAACAGTGCAGGCTGCCTACTTCTGCACCTCTGCCTGTGCCAAAATGACCTCCTAGAAAAACCAAGATGCTTATGTTAGATGAGATGGACAAAATAGGCAAAGGATGGACTAAGAAGATTGACATATGAAAAGGGAAGACAGGGCCAAAGTTCTTAACTGGGAAAGCAGTGAGTTCACAGTATGGTAGATACAAGTGGGCAATGCAGGATGCAAGGAGAGAGGATGCTGCAAAAATCAAGATAGGAAAGGATGAGGGATGGAGCCAGCTGAGGGAATGGAGCACTGTCTGCATTTTAGAGCTACTAGGCAGGAGGAATTTTTGAAGGTCACAGACCAGGGCAGGGGCTCAGCTGAAGCCAATGCTGAGGTGCAGGGAAGGTTGTGATGATATCACAGAGCAGAAAGGAAGGAGTGGGGAGGGCTAAGGAGAGGGTGTACAGTTGGTTATTTCACCACTCATCTGGATCCCCAAGTTAAGCTGTGGAATTAGCTTACACACATGGCCTGAAATTCAACTTTTCAGACTTAGATAGCTGAGCAGCTGATAGAGAAGCCTCCCAGAGGTGAGGAAAAAAGCAGCTGGGAAGGAAACCTGCAGCTTATCTTCCAGATCATCCAGGATTAACATGCTTCAGTCAGAAAGGAGCCAGAGATGTGAAAAGAAAAGCAAAATGTCTAAAGAAACTGCCCAGATGGAGAACTGTGTTACCCCAGTAAACTACTTTAAGCTGGCCATCTCCTACCTTACTGATGTGCTGGTGAGGCAGAACTTCAGTGTCCAAGCTCATGGGGTTATAGTAGGTGCTAAAATCACCCAGAATGTTCTCTTGGCCAAGCATTTAGGTGTAGAGGCTGCAGGTCCAGGATCCCCAAATCTACCAGGAGCCTCTCAGAGAGAGAGAGAGAGTCAGCTAGCCAGCAGCTGACATTTTTCAGTTTTATGAATACTCCAATATGTACGTAATCACTTGTTGGGGGGGGGGGGGAAATATGCTATGATACTAAACCTGGCAAGGTAAAGTGCAATTTAGTGTGGTTTACTCCCTTTCCCCACACTGCCAGATAATCAAATGGGCAGGCAGCATGCTGGGGATTTCATTTGTCAAGAATAGTTGGTAATGAAAAATATATTAAGGACTGAGAAACTCTTGGAAGCTTTTCACACTATGGGGTGCCAAAAGGAGACAGGAGACTTCACAGATGGATCCCAAAAGGGCCTGAGTTGGTAGCTAGAATGTGACTCCTGGCTTGCTGCTATCTTTTCTCTCAACATGGATACAGAGTCCTCATGCTCTGCTAAACCAAAAGGAACTAATGGGTCTCTGTAATACTTGCTTTTCATACGTATTTTTATTTTATCTTGGTATTGTTATTTACTGGCTACAGCCACCAGTAATGATAGGAGGAGCTGTGCTCTGGTACTGCCACATCTAAATTAATATATCTACATGTATCAAAGGTGATAACATCTCTGAGGATGGAATATACAGATTACATCCACACATTGCAGCTACAGTTCTGCTCCCAGTTGTCACATCTCTGAGCCTTGAAGGGCTCTGCTCTCCAGTAGCTCTTTTCCACTCTGGGTAGTACCAATCACCCTGTTATAGAGGAAAAACAGACACTTCAGGGACAGCTCTGTGCTGCTGTGAAGTATTTCACAGTGTCTACATACATCCAAAAGAGAAAACACTGTTTGCTTTTTGTCTCTGAAGAGACACAAAGCAACCTGATGGACAGGCGGTCAAATGCTATTGACTGATTGCACCAGGGTTTCTTTGTGTTTATAAGAATCTGCAGCCACAAAATTAGAGATTGATCTCACCTTCTCTCTAGAAACTGGGAAAAATCAGGATTAATGTGAATCTTACAACAAATAATGTATCAAACAGTATCCTTAAGGAAAAAAGGTGACTGATTCAAAAACCTCATGTGTATTATATGCTTCAGTCTAAGAAAATCACTATAATTTATAGTGTATTATGAAATAATGGTAATACAGAAGCTTCCAGCAGGCTAAGGAGGCACTTTTATGGCTCCAAGGCTTATTTGTAATAAATATTATTTATTATCCCCATAAAAAGCTTTTATACCATTAACATGCCTGATTTTTCTCAGGGACCAACATAGACATAAATATTTTCTGCCTTTTAATGTATATTTGGGATGAAGTTCCTCCAAATGCAGATACTACATTACTCTCTCAATATACTTGTGCTCCCTATCCCCCATCCCCATCCATGCCTCCATTACACATGTACAGGACCTTGTCTGAGGGACAGTTTTCACTGCAGAGTATATTAGGTGGAGGAGGGAGTCAGAAGAAAACTAAAAAAGTCAGAAGATGGGCACTACAATAAGTGCCACACATGAAACGAAGCAGCAGTTTGAAAAAGCCCTATATTCTGATTTTTTCCCTATATTCTGATTTTTTTTTTTAAGTTTGACTGTTTCAACCACCTCCATTGCAAGAAGTTACATAACAAAATGTTCTCCTGGCCTTACACAGGGCAAGCTATTATGCCTCTTTGTGTTAAAAAACAAACAAACTAACAACAACCACAAAAATCCACCAAAAAACAAACAAAAAAACCCACAAAAAAACCCAAAAAAACCCAACAAAACAAAACAAAAAAAAAGAAACAAACAAAACCCAAAGTCAAACTTGCAGCCACTTGCCATTTTAACATGTAGTTAAATCCTCACCTAATGTTTCTAGAGACATAATTCCATGCCTCAACGATGTTTCTGTGTTTGGTGTGGGAGGATAACCCAGCCACATGCCCAGCCTGCAGAGTGATGGGAATGCTCAGAGTTAAAATGTGCTGGTCCAGACCCACTCCCTAACAACCTCTTGGTAGAGAAGATAGGGCAAATGACTATTCAAAAGCTGGCAGATATTTTTCTTACTATCTGGATTCTAAACATACTCTAGAATAAAGATATTTATGTCTACCAATTGTATCTGCTCACAGCTCAAGGGCATCTCTGCTATTAGGCAGAACAAAATGCTCAGAGCTTTCTATCCACTAAATTACTTTCTTGCCCAGAGGAGGAGCAAAATGCAAATAAAAGTGACATAGCAGACCAGCAAATCCATGAGAAGACACCAAAATCCCACTGTGACTTATAAAAGAAAGAAAAGCAAGCAAACAAACAAAAATAAACAAAAAAACCAAGCAAACAAACAATCCCCAAATCTTTAAACTCAGAAACAGTGCAGCCTTCTATCTGACTCACTGCTATCTCAACAAGCTTGTATCTGCATTTCTGGTATTTTATTTGTCTTTATGACCAGAAGTTAAAAAAGCATGAGAATTATCAGGGAAAATAGTCCTGCAAAGAACCAAGTGAGTCTCCACGCTTTGTCTTCCATGATGAGAAAAAAAGAATTATGCTGTAATTTTTAACTCCATATAGGTAAAGCAGGATACCCAATGAGGCATCACCTCCTCCCCAGCACCATGACTCTCCCAGATAGGAATAAAAAAAAAAAAATCAAGAAACTTGATAGAACAAAAGTAATATGTTCCTGTGGACAGATAATCACTGCTACCACTGCTAGAGAGTGGCAATCAATAATGGTCTTAAGTGGAGACAAGGATTTCACAGCATTGCTGATAGGGCTGGATTTAACATGAGCCTAACATGGATTTAACATTACCACCTAATCACACCAAGCTGGGATATTTGCAGAAAACAATCATGTCAGAATGATCACATTTTCTCCTGAACAGAAAACAGAAGGAACCCACCAAAGCCTGGATATCTCTGTTTAAACCACTGCTCCATGTGGCTGGAATTCCTCATCATCCTCCTGGGGAGCTCCTGCAATTCCCTGAACTCAGGAATTACTCCAGGCAGCAGTCCTGCAGTATTACATCTACACATCCATCATATGCTACACAGAATATCAGGAGTTAGAAAATAGTTTTTATTTCCATGTCCCGTGGTTTTCTGCACAGCTTTCCATAAAAAATTCTTCCTCCTGCCCATTTTTAGTGACTAGCTGATTCCATTCTGCAGTCACAGCCTAAATTGAGGATTTCAGGTGGGTTGGTACCTTTTTTCTGAGTTCATACTGCAGCCTATAACACCATCCACTGGTGTCCTAATGAATTCCCAGTCACACATTCTTGTCATTCCCAGAGCTTCCAAAACAACAACAACACATACACACCTTGCCTTCAGTTTGTGCAAAATCACCTGAAAGATATGGAACAAAGATATGCAAATATGGCAGGCAATGCAATGACACTATTGTCTGAAAACAAATACATTAACATAGTTTCTGCCAAATCCTCTTCCTGGGGCAAATCCTGTAGTGAGACAGGACCAGGTGCCCTGAGTTATTGATGAGTGAGTGTGGGTTCACCTGTGTCTGGCCTCCCTCCTGAGCATGTGCAGGAGCAGGGGGCCAATAAGAGAGCAGCTGACACCCACGGAGAGGCCTCTCACTCTTCAGTGAGGATGGAGAAGCCCATAGCTCGAGGAGCCCCAGGAGCAGGCAAGAAGGGGTAGATCCCGAGGCCTCAGGAACAGCCCTAGGACATCATCCAGGAATGGGCTAAACCCCGAGTCCTCAGGAGCAGCCCTAGGAGCAAGAAGGGCTCCTCCCGCTACAAAATCCTATCTTTTCAAACAAAGAAAATGTCTCCTGGTTCATTTATTTTTTGAACAAAAGGCATTTACAGCACAGGATTTCTGAGTCATCATAGCTAAATTTATTAGAGCCTTTTCTCTCCTACCTCCTGGCTGTTGGGCCAGTACCTGGGAGCTGGATGAGGACACACATAAATTTCTGTGTCTTTCAACTCAACTGGGCTGTGATTCGTGTGAACAGAAAATTGTCCAGTTCAGAAAACATGAAAGAGAAGAAAAAAAAAGACCCATAGCAGACTCAGAGGAGGGTGAAGAGATTGAAAAGGTCTTTTGTCATAATAAAACACCAAGGTAAAAAACATGAGTATGTTTTCACCAGCCAAGCTTGTTGCACACCCTTTCTGTCTTGGGGCAAAACCAAGGGTTTCTGGTTTCACCAGGTTTTCTTAAGGGCCTGAAATTGGGGATGCTCCAATGACAGACCCAACCCAAGGAAAAGCAGAGAACACATGCAACCAGGGAACTATGAGTGTATTATTTGGTGCAGGACTAAGTGAAGAACAAGTTCCCATTTAAGTGCAATCTCCAGCTCAGAAATATGAGTGTACACCCTGGGAAAGCACTGGTTCCCAGATTCCCAGAGAGCACTGGATCTGTCTGCATTGACAATTCACCTGTGGGCATTTACCAGCACCTCTGCCATCAGTTGTCAGACAAACAGGTAAAAAAAAGTTGAATCATTCTCAAATAACTAACTTGTCCTTCTTCCATCCATGCAACAATCCAGGCATAAACAAAGGATAAGCAGCAGGATAAGGGTAGAGGACAAGTAAAGCTTAATTTCCATTTTCCTTCCCAGCTCCTGAAATTATCCACAACCAAAACCTCTTGGACTTGGCAGAAATCTTTCAGCCATGGACTATGATACTTCCCCAAGACTTTTGTACCTAGGGTTAGTCTAATCTTACACACACACATAGAAAGGACACTTTTTAAAATACATATCTATAGAAGAAGTCAGGGCACACTGTAGAAGTTATTGGAGGTTGTGGCTTGTTTTTTATTCTTGACCTATTTCACTCACATCTACTTTTATTTGATCATTCAGTCTTTGAATATGCCTGACTGGTAAAGACACACCATAATACCAGCAGCATGATCAAGCCTTACACTTTCTGCAGACCTTGCTAGGACCTTCAATGCCCAAAAATTTAAGTTCCATTTATAAAAATTAACTCTTTCCATGCAAAATAATTGCACAAGGAAGAAATTGGTTTAATTAGGAGTGGCCTGAGGATGTGTATTCATGAATTTTGAGTTTGATTTGGACTTGGAGAGACTTTAGCACTGGTTCATCTATTTGTACCAGAGGCTGCATCACTGCACAGATCTCTCTCACTTGCCAATGACTTTCATGGCAATCCTTTTGTATCATACAAAACCCATCTGTTTCTACCTTGGTACAAAAATCCTGTATGACAACAGATAAAACAAAACGTTTGAAACATACAGAGCTGCTTCATTCCTAAAAAGCCTTTTCTGGAACCTTTTTTATAACAAAGATCTGAACTAACACCTAAAATATAAAAAAATCCAGAATCTTCCACACATCCAACCTATGAAACTTGGTTTAGAAGAAACCAGCCCAAGTTGCAACAGTTCTTCCATCTTTGCTGGTGCTCTGGGTCTGAAGGTGAAACCAATTTCCTTTCTTGTTTTTCTTACACTAAACCTCCATCAAATTAGTTGATTCATGTAGGCCACAAGAACTAAGAATGTGAGATGTAGGTTAGACATGATTTAATCTGGAGTGCAGCTAGGCCAGATATCAGACTCACACTTTTTGCTTTTTGAATTAGTAAAAATGGTAAAAATAAGACTATGGGGAAAAAAAAATAAAAAATACATATATCTTTTACAGACTATATAAATACACCTTAAAGGAATGTATTGATAGAATAAATTATTGCTGATGAAAAATAAAAACTACTAGAAAGAGACATGGTGGGAAATAGTGGTTTGTGTGTGGAAGGTGAGCACAGGTGGGATTGCTGCCATAACAGAAGATTTAGGATTAGGAGGAATTTACATGGACAGATTCCTGTACAACATACCAGACTGGATTACATGTTCAGTTTATGGTGAATCAGGCCAAACAAGCTCAGAGTATGTGTTCAGGTAGGTACAGAGGGCTGCAATGACTGGAAACAAAGGATGAGAAAGAGCAGAGGTCAGACAGGACAGAAGCTGGCAGGCAGTGAATAAGTGCCCTGCATTGGCAGGCAGGGCAGGTGATTGGCATTAGGAAGACAAGGAGGGAAAAGCCATCACATTTTTTTCTTTGGATGCCTTTTTTTGCAGTGTTTGCTTTTCATTTACAAAGTTTTTGGGACTTGATCACTTAGTGGTTATAGGTTAGTTATTTCTCTCTCAAGCAATATGTTTCTAAACTTGGTTAGTTAGATTTTTTTTCCTGTTTGGCATGGGGCAAGATGAAGATGCAAGATGACAGAAGAGGTGCTGCTCTTCAAAGGAAAGCAAAAAAAAGGAGAAAGGAAAGACAGCAAAAAGAAAGGAGAGGCAGTCAGTGCCAATCTCAGCTGTGAAAAAGAATGGCATCTAAAAAATCTGTTTATATCTTTTTCATAAGGGTGTAAATTTTCTGCAGTATTTTTTCAAATAAACAGTACCCAAGTACTCATACTTAAAAAGCTATTTCATCTTATGGTGTAAAAAAGGCCCAGAAGGGAGCATAGGTTTTATGAAATATACAGCTAGGCCTTTAAATTTGAAGACAAAGAGAACAGTTCACTCAATATCCCCATAGAGAGATCAGTCTAGCATTAGTTATTTCAGCCCAGTCAAAATCTGACACAAGATAAAAATGCATTGAATTAGACACATGCAAGCCCAGGTAAAATTCTGTGAACAGAATATAAATTTTTTTTTTCCTTTTTTTAACCACTGCATGCAAACCTCACATTAGTAACAAAAAATCTTATTTATTATGTTAAATTTCCAGTTTTACTTTAGTGATCTTGGAAATAACATCACCCTGGTTTAGGAAGCAGGCTGAAAAAGAGGAACAAAGAAATTTAAATTTGATTATATTTTTCACAATATATTTTTATCTCATCTTTAGTGCTCTCTCTTCTTGATATCCTCTGAGTATTTTCTGAAGTCCAGAGATCTCTTGCTCTTATTTAATAATTTTTTTTGCCACATGTAATAAACCTGTAAATTGAACTGAACCAGGTCTTTTGGTATTTTGGTTGGTTGGTTGGGTTTTATTGGTCAAATGTTTCATTCATAGTTCATAAACAAACTTAGTGGTAGCATTTTTGCTTAAGCTAATCTTCTTGTCAACATAATAATTATTTTTCTTAGTACTGTCAGACCTAAACTAATTTAGTCAGTTTAAATGACAGCAGGTTAATGGTTTGAGGTTTATTAGAAAGTAAGCTTAGAAATACCCAGAAAACTTGAACATGCATGACCAGGCTGGACTGCATCTATTTTTAAAAACTATTTTTCTAGGAAAATATAATTGCAAGCTCAATTTTTTATGTGGCTGTAGTGAGAGAGTATTATTATAAGTGAAGTTAGAAAGCTAATAAATGTGGACAGAGCAAAATGTAAAGGAAAAATCTTCCTGCTAACAAGTAGTAGTAACTCAGGCAAATTATCTACTCCCTTTGCCAAGTCTCTGGCATCTGACATCAGTGCCTATCCTTATTTTATTAGAATGCCAAACTATATGGTGTCCACAACAACCTCTTCCTTCAGGAAATATGTGGAATAGGAAAAAAAATAGGAAAAAAAATGACACACCATTGAAAAGGATCTTAAGGGAAAGGGAAAAAAATCAAAGAAGAAATTGCAAATTTTTCCATCAGGAAAAAAAGAAGTGCCCTACCATCAATTTAAAAAGCCAAATTACCAGCGTCCTTTAAAAAAAACAAAACAAAACAACCCAAACCCACAATAACAAAAAAAAAAAAAAAAACCAAATTAACAACTAATTTCCAGGAGAGAACCATACAGTAATATACATTGCACTTCCAGTTGGTCATGCATAAATTCTAATGGCTTTTTAATGTAAAGAAGGTTATTTGGGGAACAGAAAGCAAATCCACAATGTTCATAAAATCTACACCAGAGCCAGAATTATTAAACAAAAATTCTGTCCCATCACTGAGAACAGAGAGGTAAATTCTAATCTGGGATATTTATCCCGGATCAGTCACTAATTCCCTCAAGAAATGTGAGTACTATTTCTGTTTTTTTAGCTGATCTATGAAATGGTCTGGAGAATCTTTAAGTGTGATGCTTTCCCCCAGCAGGGACCAGGCTGGTGCCCCAGGCTCTGTGTGGGGTTTGCTGGGGCTCTCTCAGGGCTGATCCCAAGGTCTGCTTGCAGCTCAGCCACAAAATTCTTCCTGTGACAGTAACACCTTCAAAACTCTGTACAGAGTACAGTCAGAATGACCTGGTCTTCCAGACCAATGAAGAAAGAATAAGGTGTAAAAGCATGTTAGAAAGCATATAAAAGTTACCCCTAGCAGATCCTCAAGTGAAGATGAGGAAACCATTCAACATCATCCCCCTCCCAAGCCAGGATGCTGATGACTTGCCTGACTGCTTTACTGCCCCAAACACACCTCGCCATCAACCTTACAACACAGAGGAACAGTGGAAAGAGGAGCATAACTTACCAGAAAATATACATAACTATTTCAGTTCTATTTTCCTTGTTGAAACATCTTCTGTTGCAATAAATGCAATGGCATTTATTCCTTTTTTTCCTCTGTTTCTCATAGATCTGTACTAACAATAGTTATTTTACTAGAATGTTAAAGGGTCAGATATAATAATTTTTAGCTTTATATATGATTTTTTTCTTTTTTTGACCCAAGCAAGACTTTGAGTGTCAAAGCAGGCAAAAGAGATTTCCCAACTTGAATAGACATTAACTACAATTAGCAACACACACTGTTTCATCTATTGGCTTTGGTAGCATGTTGTGATCTGTAAATCAGGATTGTACTGTTTCTACCCAGAGATCAGTCTGAACCAACAAGCTATTTCCAGATTATTCCAACCTGGTATTACAAAAATCTCAAACTGATATATAGACCTGGATCAACTGGTTGAAAGAAATGCAGATACATTTTGTGACTCAGCCAGCCCCTAGCTTCACAGCTCAAAGCTTCACTCCAGCTATTTCCAATCATCATTTATGAGCTTTTGGATATTAACACTAATCAGAGCAAGTGTGGTTATCCTGTGCTTTATGAAAACACTGAATCCCTTGTTGAACTGAAAATTTATGATTATCTATTGTTAGTCAGTGTGTAGACATGAAAAACCACAATGCTCTAAACCTTACAGAACATTTTAAAATGTAAAGTCTGCATTGATAGACAGGAGGTAATCTCAAATAAAATTAACTTTCTCCATCAGACCAAACTTTCTCTGAAGTTAACAGAAGCCATGAACTTCCCTCACCACCTTTTCTATCTCCTTCAGATAAATCCTGAAATTTGTTTACATACTGTAATTGAATTTAAGACAAGTCCCTTTCTCATACAAAACATCTTTCTCCTAGGAGCAATCAATGAGCAATCAATGACCAAGATTAGTGTTAGTTCATCAGTTACATGATCCCTTACACAAACCCACTGACTGACACACAGCCCTCGAGATCAATCCAATCTTTCCTCTTCCTCTCCCCATAATTCCCAAGAGAGCCCAGCAAGGACAGATTCCCATAGAAATTGGTTAGTAAAATAGCAGGCAGGATGCAGCTGTATGCTTTCTTAATGATAATCTTTAGGAAAACCAATCTTTCTATAGGGAAACCTTAAAATATGAATTCCCTTATTGCAAAGGAAAAGCTCAAGGTCCATTCACTCACTGTTCAAGCAATGCCAGCCAGGATTTGTCCTACTGGTCTGTGTTTAGGCTGGACAAAATGACATTAAAAACACCAGCCTGATGCACCATCAAACTTCAGAAAAATCACTCCTGGAGAGATTTGCCATCCAGCTTTGTTGCACTTTCCATTTTCCAAAACCTGGAATGAGAAACTATGACTTATGGCACTTCTCAGCTGTTCAACACATCAGATGATTTTACCTGCACTGGGACAGGGAACCAGCAGACATCAGGTGCCATCAGGTCCATGGTTCTGGCCAAGGACTGCAAACCCCACACTCTCACCTGCATTTCAGCTTCCCATGGGCACAATGAAAGCCCCTTCTCACCCTCCTCCTTTCTTTAACACAGGACAATGCACACCCTCCAGCAGCCACCTCTGATCACCTCCCAGTTCCAGACACAAGGGATTCAGATGAGAACTCTGGGGATGGTGAGCTGGCAGCAGCACCTCCTCCTGATGAGGAGGGCAAAAAATGGTCCTGTCTGCCTGGCACTGGAAACAGCAGAAGACAATTCCTCAGACCTTGGTGTGTTAAAATGGCACAAGATAATTCATTTGCAATTCATTTTCAGCAGTTTAGGGGGGCTGTGATAATGATTTGTAGCTATTTTAAGATGCCTGAGATTAACCATTACACTAGCACAAAGTTCATGCTTAAGTGTAGTGATACAAACTCCACTGAAAGCACATTTTTTTGAGCATGAGGACAAATAGTCTGTAGGAATTGTTTAGATGTGAGCTGGTGGTTTAACTACCTGGGAGTTTTCTGGACTGTAAAGCTTGAAGGAGTAATAACTGTGCTGTAAAGAGCAATGATATCCCCTGAAGAGTGCAAGAGAAGCAGCATTTTCAGAGGATGAGGAGTGTAGACTGATGGAGCTGTGTGGAGTACATGGGAAAAAATACTAAAATGTGATTAACAGGAAGATAAATGCTCATTGGTCAATCTGCCTACGAAGGTTTACAAAGAAAATTAAGCTTCTTCATATCTAAAAAAAGCAGATGAATCAGATGTGTGACTACAGTTGATTTTCAGTACCTTTTAATTATTTCTGTAACACTAATTCCATAATCCATATCTTAAAATATTTAGAAAATTCCAGGTGAGAGGGTTTAGTCTATATAGGTTTTGTCATTCCTTTATAATTTTATGATCCATTTTTCTTCTTATATCTAAGATCATTGCAATTCAAACAACCCTTAGTTATATTTATCCTGTGATAGATTTCCTAGACTTTTCTTACAGATGGGGATTCTGTCTATGAGAGAGACATCACAGACATAGGATGTCATTTGATAATCCCTTAATCTATAGAAGAATCATCACAGCAACTTTCAACTGCAGTCAAGTAACAAATGACTATTTTTAAAGAGAAAATAAAACCCAAAATAGACATTTGTCCTCAAAGATTGATAACAGCTTATTAAAACATCTTCTGTGTCCTGCCAGCCTTCATTACCAAATGATTATGACTTAAAACTCTCAATGAGAAAGAAAATGTGCAAAGGGCATCCATGATGAGGATTAAATATGCTCAGACCAAACCATTGGAATTAATTTCAAAAGCTCAACTGACAGACAATTAAATGCTGGGAGGAGGGAAAAATGGAAATAACCTGATCTGTAGTCTGCATTTTAAGGTAAAAATAAAAGGTTCTGTGATAAACCAGACTGAGTTTTTTGCCAGGCAGTTCCCCAAACCATCCCACTCCAGATGTTTCTGTTTCTCTGTGAGTGGAAAGAAAATAAAATAACTCAGACCCTGCAGTGCATTTCAAACTAACTGGTGATTAACAAGTAAAATGCATACACATACCAGCCCAAATGAGCACCACTTTTATTATAATATTAACTGTTTTCCCAATCCAATTTGTTTATACTGAATGAGAATTTATTGATCCTCAAGAGCTGATTAACATGTGGAAAAATTCAAATGATGAGTTAATTAATGCCAACATTCTTAAAATTTCCAGATTGCAGTCTCTGGTCTGGCTAGAACTAATTTTCTGAACAGAGAGTTGTTAATGATAGATTATCTATAAATAAGATCAAAAAATTAAACAAATGATAGGTCTCCACAAAGTACAAATTAGCAAAAAATTGGGAAAGAAAACACCACATCCACAAATGCCAACTAGGATCAGTACCTTGTAAATCTGGCATTGATCCAGTATTTTGTGTTATTTAAACAAAGCAGGCATCTTAATTAGCCTATTTCTGGTTTCCCCAGCAGAAAACAAACCTTAGGGATTCTAAAATAGGAATATAATGCACACCAACATGGAAACAGACTGCTGGCTGTTTAAGAACTTGTAGAATCTAGGACAGGACTATTCCCAGAAACAGAGGTTTGAAAGCTTCTAACAGGAATCAGAGGCCCAGCCAAGCTCTCCCAGTCCCACAATGTACAGGGGAGGAAAATGATGGTTTCAGCTCCAAATAGAAGAAGGTTTAGAAGGAAATGTGCTGCCTGACATATAGACCCACACTCAGTTCCCATCACTGCTGTTTTTCCACGACACTATCTGCACAAGTCCTAGTGAGCAGTGGAGGAATTTGGTGTAAGGAAGAAAAGGAAATACTGTTTTTCTCCTGTCAGGCTTTCCAAAGAGCACAGTGCTGGATATCAGAGAGCACTGTGAGCAAAATTATGGTTTTAACCAACCAAAATTTTCACATTTTTCAGTTGCATGTGAAAGAAACCAATCCGTCTGTTTTATTTTAACCTTTAAAAAATATTAAATTAAGTCCCAAACATAAAATATCCATTTCAAATCAAACATTTGAAACCTTAATTAGCTTCAAAATTGGAATATTTAATTCAGATTTCTTCCCTTCTAGCTACCTCCACAAACTTGGTGAAGCAAAGCCCAGCTCACTAAATCCAAACGTGTGTTTCTTTATTAGGAAAGTGCCACCTTCACTCAGTGCCACTGCCAATTTCCTCGGAAATCTAGTTTTAAATGTCACATGAGAAGCTGCTGAGTGCTTAGCTCCAAGGTGTGGGCTGAGCAGCTGAGAATCTTCCCCCGTGCACACAGGTGTCTGTGTTTCATATTTCTGTTTTCATCCCAACCTCCTGGTTCATACCTCTCCCTCTCTTGAGCCTTATTAGCAGAACTTTTAGATCAGTTTCATCATTAACTACCAGCCAAGTTTCTGTACATTTTTTCCCCCCTCATTCAGCCTGTCAGAAAAGGAGACAGCACTTAGAACTCCGAGGCTGATTTGAATACTTAAATCCATCATGCTTGGAGGGGCTTAAAAGTAGACAAAAATAATTGAGTCAGCTTTACAGTTATCATCAAAAACAGTGGAGGAGGCCCTAAGAGAATAATGCAGAAAACAACAAAATTAGTCTGATTTAAACGACTAAGGGATAATAAAACAAAATTAGTGAAGTTTCTTTTTTGTCAGTTGTTATTGAAAACAACATTTAGCCATTTAGGTAGAAAAGCAGAAGAAAGCTTTTAGACATCAGTTAACTCTTCTGTGGATAAATAATTGGCCTTGTTCTTCACAGCTATCCTTCTAACACTTAGGAAGCACTCAGATGAAAGCTGGATGTCACACAAGCACTGCATTTCCATACTGAAAGTCACCCCTGATGATTCCTTCTCACATCTAAGGGATTTCCATAAGTCACACAAAGGACTGCTGCTCAGCTGAGTGACTGAATCCAATTAGATATTTTTAAGTAACAGAGAGCTAGACAGGTGAAATGAATTCATTTAACTTCAAAACCACCACCCACCGTGTCTTTCTGTGTCTGGGATTTCCATACCTCCTTTCTTCCCATTAGGCACAAAGGGATGCAACTGGCACGATGGCTGGAAGGCAGAGGACTGGAAAAATATGTGTAACTTGTCTGAAAGTTTTAAAGTAGTGGCAGATTTGAAAGAATGGAGCAATTGAAGATGGCTTAATAAGCACCAGGATGACAAAACTGTGCTAGCACTAGCAAGTCTTGCAGCCCAGTGAGAGCAGATCTAAGGGCAGAGAGAAGATAGTGAAAGATTTCCAAGATTCTTTTGCCTATTCTTCACACAGGGTTCATTTCAGATTAGATTTGGTCTGCCCCTGTTGGTTGGATGACCATTAGTGGGGCACTTATAATTTAGTTGAATCAAAAGAAAACTCATATGCAGGTTTTGAAAACATTCTTTGATGTGAGCCAAAATGTCATAAATGGTAAGAAACATAGAATGTTGTCCAAAAGGCATTTTTGACCCAACCCAAATTGCTTATGTAGCACCAATTAAACTATTCTGAGTTTTGGTACTAAATAAAAATGGATGTGAATTACTAAACATGCAACCAGCTTCAGGGTCTTCTTGCACCACAGCTGTTGTCTTGCCTTATGATTGGGAATCCTTATCAAACCTCAGCCTCCACCTACTTTGCTGGCAAAATAATCTTTCTGGACCATAATAGTGGGTAGCACTGCAATACTAGCAACTGATCAGGCCTCTTTCCAATTGGTGGCCATTTCCCAGTAGAATTTTCATCACTTTCTCATAAAACTTTTGCTTTTTATATATACAGCAGCTCAGAGATCCAGCAGCTCTAAACTGGCATTGCTTCATAAACCATTCATGTATTAAGTGCCCCAGGACTCAGCTCAAAAAAAAGATACAGACTAGAAGACACATGATATATGATTACTGCTGCTGCTTGCAGCAGCTTTGATTTGTGGTGGCACTTTTGCCATTTTCTAGTTAAAAAGCTGTCCTGATGGCAGTGATATCCCCACGGTCTGAGTGTTTCTGCTGGCAGCAGCCATCTGTAAGACAGGTGAGGGCCTCAGGTAAATTCCCAAACCTTTGGGATTAAATCATGTGAACAGGGATGCAGATACACCTTTCCCTAGGGAAAATTATGTGGAAAGCCAGGAGGTACCCCAATAGTGACTGCAAAAGCTTAAGTGCATAGCAAGTTATGGCTTTTAACAGGGGATTTTGCAAATTGCACCATCCTTGAACAGGTGCTATCTGTGCTTCCAGGCATGAAATCCACTGTTTCCCTATTGAACAATTGAAATAACAAGATAAAATCCAAGTTATGGTACAAACACACTACGTAGTTAAAGAGTATGATCATGCTTTGACCTGTTACCTTTTTTAATTAACCTGTATTGCTAACACATAATTGGATTATCCCTCTGACAGTAGTTTATGGCAGAAAAGTACAATTGCTTTTTCCCATAAATCCAATCATAGAAACCTTGCAGTAACACAGGCCTTTGAAGAATATTTCAAATAAAAAAGCATTAACACTTTTTCAAACAAATCTTTTCAGATTCCTGGCTTCAGGCTAGAATAGCCAAATTAATTGGATAGAATTGTTTTGTTTACTTCTGCTATCTAAACTCAGCCATTTGATCCTGCTAACTTCAGTCTTCTGGCCCAATAAAAATGTAGGAAAAGTGTGCAGACAAAATCATGGCTGCTGCTTATCAAGAGAAAGAGCTCAGTTGGAAAGAGGTAATAAAGGAGGTGATCCCCAAGCTAGGGGCCATCTGAACCATAGGAGTTACAGGGGATAAACCTGATCCTGTTCTCTTTTCTTGGCAACTCTGATCCAAGTTACCATCAGATTACCCCAGTTTCTGACAGGGATGGTCTGATCTGCACTCAGCCACATGGTCCATGCTGTAAGCATACACAAAGAGTTAAATTGTAGGGTTTGGGCTCTTTTGAGCCTGACTGATAAGTTACAATATGGATATTTCATTAATTTTTGCTATGAAAAAGATCAAATGACACTTTCAATAATAATAAAGTTACAAAATTGTAGGAACATATGTCCTAGAAATACAAGTGCTGGTGTTTGGATGAATATTACAAATAAACAACCAAAGCATATCCAACATATAGATTAATACAATAAAAAGTGATAAAGGAAAGTATGTATAATATAGTGGGAAAGTAGAAAAGCACATTCCAAAGTTGATATTTTGGCAGAGAAAAAAAAAGAATCCCCTCTGGGCAATGTCTATTGGCACTGAGCCTTTCCCTTGCCAGATGAGATCGGCTTAACAAATGCCCAAGTACCTGAATAGCTGATAAGATTTGCAATTATACTGTTCTTGGGTTTGTCAGTCATGTCAGTACCATGAGCTGTTATTTCCCAGATCAAAGAGCTATAACCTCACAACATTTTAGCACTAATCTGAAATAATTTTTAGGGTTAATTATAAATGATACCCTAATAAATCAGTGTTGAAACTAATTGCAATTAATTCTGGCATCACAGAGGTGTGAAGATACAGCTTTGGCTTCAAGCTGGCCTTGATGCCCACCAGCATTAACACAAGGGGCTATGCACAGATTAATTTTCTCCTTAGGAAGATGGCACCCTGGAAAGTTTAACAAAATCTTCTGGCATATATTACGGAGAAGAGATAAGAGCCAATTAGTAAAATAAATAGTGACATTATCTTTTCTTGTTCAGTAATTTGGTTAGATATTTATCATGCTGCTAAGAAAGGCCCATGCTGGAGTGGAAGATCTCTCCAGAAGTGCCCATGGATGCTGGATGCACAGCAGGCAGCTCTCCCATCAGAAGGTGGATGATGCCTTGTGAGGTCTGCAAAGCCAGAGCAGAGCAGACACTGATATCCTATGGTTTGTATATCTTGGAAACTTTTTTTTCGTAAAAGAGAAGCCCTTATTTGCCCTGAATTCAGCTTCTGCTCAGTAGCATTTATCCTTTAAATCAAATTAAAAAAATATTTAATTTTACTAAACAGGGAATAGAAGAATTATCTAAAATAATTCAACAGCTGTATAAAAAGTAGGCTGCACTTCTGAACTTAAAGTCTATATACTCTTTCTTCTAACTGTTAATAATTCTGGGAAATGTGTCCATATCTCATTTCTCATTTGATACCAAAACTTTATCTTATTAATTTACAATAGTCAGGAATTAGAGAATGAGGCATTTTCATACTATACATAAGGGCTTTACTTGAATCAAATAATGACCTCAATTTAAATTCACCAATTTTAATTCAACTTTAAATCAGACTCTGTCCATAGCAGAGTGACATCAAAGCTAGAGGTGCCCAGACAGGTTTTGAGGATGGATCTCTCAAAGGTCAACTGAGGTGATCCCTTCAGCTAGTTTTGCCCCCTGTGCCATAAACCTTAGGACAATGATACAGCATCAGTCAGCTACTGGAAGGTGTATTCTGGGAACTACAGGCACCAGCATAAATTGCAGCAGGTCACAGAGAAACTTCAGTAACCACAGCATAAGAATCAGTAAAAGGCTTCTTGGAAACTCCAGATATGAAAGAGAAATCTCTACATATTTTGATTCAGGTAATAGAGAGAGATTAAAAAAAAAACCAAAAAAACCCAAACCAAACCAAAACGAAACAACAAAAAAAAAAAGACGGTGAGGGGGTCAGGATATATTTGAGTATTCAAGATCTAAAACTAAAGGGCAAAGGATTACAATTAGACCACTCCAAACAAACAACAAACAAGCAAAAAAAACCCAGTTGAAAATAATTCTTAATATACTTATACTTATTAAAAACTATTAAATTATCTTATTTCTGAGACTTAGTCCATGACTGTGTTTTAGGAAGAAACACAAATCTCATATGGTTCAAAATGCACAACTTACCATGGTGACTAAATCTCACCATAGAGATATGCAGAAAAATGGTTTATTTATTCAGCCCTTGCTTCCATCCTGATAGAAGGTCGAATTAACGAGCCAACAGCTTCCTTCAAATAAAGTGAAATTAAAAAAATAGTGACACAAAATTATGCACCAACCCCAGCAAAATTTTCAAGTCAATGCAGAGCAATGCATTTGGTCTCCTGAATTTTTTTTCTGAAGTTTCCTACAGTTCCTTGGCACAGCAGGTTTCCCGGGCTGTGAGGAAGCTGGCAAAGGGCTGGGTCCCTTACCCCCTGTGTGGGATGTGTCACTTGATGGGGAATGCCTGCCTGCAGATTTTACAGTCTCCCTGTCACTTTCATTAAAAGGATTTTCAGCATTAAAGTGTGCCCACAGGACTGAACTCAAGGAGTTCAGGCATTTTTCCAGTAATTGCAAAAGATTTTAGACCAAACATTTTGAACTGCACATTGCAAAAAGATTCCAAGGGCTGATTATTTATCAAGCAGTGGATATTTACAGCATAGCCAACCTGTCTTGTGAAAATCTGTTTTTTTATTCCCATGTAGCTCTAGAATCTAATATCTTTTGAACACTTGCTTAATAACAGGGATCTGTATTGCTTCTCCTCATGTAACCATGGTATTTCTACTTAAGCTCAAAATATAAAAAGAATAAGATTTGTTAAGTGCTTACCAGACCAGCAAGTCTCTTATATCCAAGAAATAATATTTATCTTGTCCAAGGCTATGTTACCTGTCTGCACAGCAAGCTTCTCATGAATTTTGTTTTGTAGCTGTGCATGGAAATTTCATGTCATAACTGGGATTCTTCCCTATAGACTGCCTTGCAAAACAGGCAATGGAAATCTTCCTTGCAGATAAGAGAGTTTTACCTCTGCACACGATAAATTTCCTGGCAGTTTTTGCTGCAGTGTATGGTGCAATGATAGGAGCTGCTCCAGAAATCCAGTTTTGAGCTTCAATTTCAGTGCTCAAGTGGGGGCTTTCATAGCATTTATGCCAAACAGCTTGAGAGCTCTGGACAGCCCAGCAGCTACTGCAGAAACACGTTCAAGAGAGGTTCTGCATTTTCTGTGCCAGGAGTCAGTGGGGTGATGTCACTACAAAACTAAAGCCTCCTCTTGAGTTTGCAGATAGCAACAATTCCTCATTTGTTCCTCTGATGAATGGTACTAGCACAACAATCCAAGAATGGGCAACTAAAAGAACTTATTTTTCACCAGCTGGATTACCTGGAATCTATCATATATCTTCAACGAATTAAACTAGAAATCAAATTATATATATTTATTTGGAAAGGTGAACATGAGGCAAAGCTATAAACGTTGCGTTTGGTTTTATTTACTGTCAAGCAATATCAATTACATTTCAAGACTTTGTTTAATCTTGACAAGAAATCTTGGCTTTTATCTTCCAGCAATGGATGACCCAACCTTGCCACACTGCTTCACTCTTAGGTTACCATCAGTCTCCTGTCTGGACGGATACCCCTTATTTTAAGGGATATGTCTCTTGCTACTCATTTAGCATGTAACAGGAACTTCCAAACAATCAAACCTTTTCAGAGACAGCTTAGTAATCATTGATTGCATTTTGTTTCCCAGTTTCCTCCATTTTTCAACAAAATTAAGCCACAGATGTTGGGAAGAAAAACGCAGAGTGGGAATTTCTTTCTATGACTCTGAAAATTGCATTGAGTTGCACTTCTGAAATACAGATTGAATAGGGCTGCATCTAGCTACATGGTTCACTCTTTACTCCTGATTTTAACTTGTCCAAGTGTATTCTAAGGAAACTGTATTCCAGGGGAAAAGGAATCTAAAAAATATCCAAAATCACACAGCAAAGGCTCTCACTTGCAGGTATGACCATAATATGCAGGTTAGGGCTTCCAAACAGTGCCAAAGAAGCTCTTCCTAGAAAAGACAGATTTTTTAAGTCTGATCTTCTCTGGGCAATTGGGAAGCCATCGACCAGGATCCCTGGGAACACCAGACATAAGGCTTCACAGCACTGCTTCACTGACTGCAACAAAATGCAGGGAAGGGAAAAGGAAGGGAACTGGCATCAAGCCATGCAGCTGGACAATGAATAAGAAACAAGGTTTATTTAACCTGGAAGAGGACAGAGTTTCAGAGATCACCTTAAAAAAACAGAATCCAGATTCCCTCAGACTCTCCATGGATTGCCCAGTGAGTGGAGAAGCCAGATACAGCATAGAATAACACAAAGAAAAGAAATGAGATTTTTTTATTTAAAGGCTTAAAATTACTGATCTTGAAAGTTTAAGTCATGAAGTTTAGGACTGATGAGCAAGTTGTAACAGAGGATTCTTTCAGAATCAAAGCTTTTATCAGAAAAGCAAGAGAGACAGAAAGCAGCATCATCCAAAGACAAACATGAACTTGTAGTAACCCTCAGGGGGCAAAAATACAATGCTGGCTTTTTAGGAAATGCAAATTTCATAGGAGGAATCACCATAATGGCTGGGTGCAGGTGATGTGCAGGAGAGACAGGAGGCTCAACCTGCCACCTGCATAATGAAATCCCCTTTGGCACCCCAGCACCAGCCTCAGCTCTGTCTTTAGGTGATGAGGACTCACAGCCAGCCCCCCATCCTTGCACGAGCATCCTCTGCTGACCTGCTTCAAGCACAAGAGCTGCACTTCAATTTCCCTCAAGTTCTGTGTGACCCAGGAGTCCAACTCCAGTTCCATGCTCTAACATTTTACACCCACTGCCACGTCATGTGCAACCATGGAAAGTCATTCTCATGATGTAAAAATAACCTGCACATGATGCAGAGAATTCTTTAATATTGATATCTTTCAGGTTCAGCTTCAAAATAACATCAGCATTTGATTGCGTGTCAAAAGTTGCTTGTTTAGAAATCAAACCCAAAAATGCACTGAAATGAAGCAAAACTGGTAAGTGCCACTTGGAAGAAGAATAATGTAAGTTTGGGGTAGCTGTCTTTTTAAGGAGAGTAAAAATATTTATGCTGAAAAAAAAAAAAAAAAAAAAAAAAAAAGCTGTTCACACTAAATGCCACTTCAAGAAAAAATTTTTGCTTTTGTTTTAATTTCATTGGCCTAATTCCATGGCTACCTTCACCCTGGTTCAGAAGCACCTCTAAATTTGTGCAAATGCAATTTCTAACATGGTGCCACATAACATCTGCTTTGATAGCTGCCACAGGAGCATCTAGTGAAGTCTCTAAGGGGGAAAGGCACAGAGGCTGCATGGCTTCCTGCAATTTACATCAAAACTCAGCTATTTGCAGTATAATCTCTGAATCCCACTTTTAATGATGCAACTCTAATCTCATCCTGAAGAAGAGCAGGCAATCTTCATTCTCAACACATAACATGTTTGCCTTCAAATGGTCTTTAACTGCTGCTTTCTTTGGTTGTATTTGTTGTTCATTCTAAATGCAGTCCTGCATCTCCAGCTTCAGATTCTGTGAGAGCAAAATATTGCACACCAAAGGAAACCAATCATTTTGACAACAAAATGGATGTGAAATCATCGTTAGGACCTCTGTGCATCTGATGGTCATCTCTGCTGACTTCAACTGAGCACCATTTGGCAGTGCAAATGAAACCAGAAACCAGTAGAGCATCTCTATAAGGGACCTTGAGAGCTCATTACTTTGGGATATGATTTATTTTTCCCTTTGCTGGATTAAATTAGCAAGCTTTCTTCATGCAAGTAATTTGCCTGCCTGTAATGAATGCACAGGAATTGCCTGTTTCCCCTCGTGGGCTGTTAATGTTTGTGAGGCTGCCTACATAATGGTATTTTCATTTGGATAGCACTGAGCTGAACACAAGAGCTTTAATACCTGTCATATCATCCCCAACAGAATTTGACACTTATCCCCACTCTATTCTTGTACCTTTTGGCATTTGCAATCAATATTTGTCTTGTTTGTCAGCTTCCTGTCATCACATTCATTCATTACCAATCCATCCCACAAAGAAACATTTTGTGATGAGATTTGCTGTCTCACTTGTCCTAACAATTCAGTAAAAGACCAAACCCAGGCTGCTATAATTTAGATGGCAGAGATGTTTTTCCTTCCAACTTATGAAACTTGAAAAATGTCAAGGAGACTTTTTTTTTTTCCCCTTCAATAACATTCCTAGGTATTATGTAGCATCATAGAGGTCCCCAGACATTTGTCTTCATATCTCTTCATAAGGGGCAATCAAGGACCATCAACGCTGCAGCTTCTGAAGCTGTGACCAGATATGTGCTGATCCCAGAGCTGATCAGTACTACTGAGTGGGTGTTCATTTCTGAGTGATACAGCTGCAGAGTGATGGAAGTGATGCCTATGCACTGGCTCATGCTGCCATGGGGCACCGAGGAGAGAGGGTAGGAAGGAATCAGGCATCAGAGAAATGAACTCTTTGTGCAGATTGGATTTGGCTTTTGGGGAGGGCTTGACATCTCTTCCTAGTGGCACAGTATCTGTTGCAAGCTTTGCAAGGAGGGAACATGTCTTCCTAACAAGCTGCTCAAGCTGGCTCCTTAGACTGCTTAAAAAGAATGTTCAGAAGCCTTCCCACCTAGGCAAACATGAGCTGATTGCCTTGGCAGAGAAGGCGGCTTAGGAACTGAAAATAAAATAATTTTAAAGGTATTAAAACCTAAGAGGGGGAAAGGGTTGAGCTGCAATCGACACTGATTTAAACTAATTTTGTTCCCTGGAGCCCAAGCAGTTGTAAAGACAAGAACGTACCTAATCTTAAGATACTATTCCTTAAGAAAACCATGTGTATTCTTTAAAAAAAAACTATATATCAGATCCTCTCTTACTGTAGATCAACATAGAACAATTGAGGATCCCATACCTGTCTTTGTTGTACCTATATATCTTAAAAAAAAAAAAAAGCATTACTTCTTTCTGTACTGCATAACCATACACTGAGAGCACCAGTTCTCTCTCTCCTATCCTCCCATTACTCAGTGTGAATACTTATCACCCTCAGCTAAAAGCTCTAACTGGGAATGCAGCCTCCCTGCTCCAGTGAAACCTTCTGGATCAAACACTCCTGCTTCCAAAATGTGAAATTCTGCTTTTATAACAAATGCAACACCATTGAAAGGATCAAAATATGATAGCAATTATAGGGCTAAAGACAACAGCATAGGTAAATCAGAGATGTAAACTCAACAGTAAACTCAGCATCTGTTCTCAGTTTTCAGACAGGGGAAAAGAATGACATGGAAAAATGCAACCACTTCTGGTAAGAACCAAAATACTCACAATGGTGCAGGAAAGCTGCAATGCAACAATATGAAAAGTGCAGAAGAGAAGAGTAATTGCTGTGTACAAAAAGAACCAGCTAACCCAGAGAGCCAGCATGAACTAGGTAAGAAACAAATGGCAAATAACAAACAGCAAACAAATAAGCATTAGAAACAGTGAGAAAATCTGCTGTGAGCTGCAGTCTTAGCAATTAGAAGTGATGAGAGAGAGGTGTGTGCAGTGGTCAGGCACAGCGTCAGCCATCAGGTTTCAGTATGGAAGATCAGCTCCAGAAGCCATTTCAAACATCTATGAGAAAGAAGAACCCCAACCAGAAAACAAGTGGTGTGTGCAGAATGAGGTGGACAGTGGCTTTAAACTTGCACTGAAAAGTGGAAGTATTTCCAAATCACTGACATTTTGGGATTCAATTTTCACTGGAATTTGTTTTTAAAAAATTAAATAAAATAAGCTTTTTTCATATGATATTGACCTATTTACAGCAGAAGGGTATTGAGTTTGGATTTAGGGAGTTCTTTCTGGATGCCAGGGTTTCTAACCACAAAACCATGTAGTAACAGAAGATTCTTTTTTTTTTCCCCGAAGGACCTGTAAAGTGGGTGGGAATGTCTCAGTTCAACTGTTTTGTAAATCAGTCTAAAGTCCTTTCCCACTGTGCCCCTCTGCCCCTTTGGGCTGCAAACTGGTCAGCTGGGCTCTGGAGATGTGGAGGAGCCTTGGAAGTGCCCTCATGGAAGAGTTTGCAGGGGTCAGCCCAGGTTTATATTTCCCCTTCTGGTGAAAAGTTCATGCTGTAAATAAATGAAAGGGTTAATGGTGTGGTGGGAGTGGAGTGCCAGGTTTAGACCATTGATGTAACAGATGTTCCACTAAGGCATGGAGCCTGTTGCTGAAAAAAATTTCAGGTCAGTATTTATCGATCACTGCAGTAATTCTGTATTATTTTTAATTGCCAGTTTGTCTTTGCAATTATACTCACTGGAGCTGTGAAATAAGAAAATGACTAAGTAAAACTGGTAACACCATCTCAACTAATTAAAGTTTAAATTAGTGCCATCTCCACGTCTTTTGCTGATATTTATCACTGTAATACCTGCAACAATAAAATCAAATTTAATCCATGAATCGCGCTGGATTATCCAGTGATAAGCACAACAATAAAGGAAATACACAGTGGGAACTTGGTTCTCAGTACCACACGAGCTATCAGCAATAAAATACTAATGAATAACACACTTCATTACATCCAAAATACTGCTCCCCATCAAGAGTGTCATTAAATTATACAACATTACTGGCTATGGTATCTGAAAAGACACATAATGGACCTGAAATTCCAAGAAAAAGTTGGAGTCATTATCTGTATGTTGTTATTGCTGGAACATAATCATTTCACCTTTAAAAAGCAAAGAGCTGCATAACAGCAGGAGTGAACTCTTTAAATATTTCCTTGCATGTGGGAAGGTAAGTATAAGCAAAACAGTGGATGATAAGAGTCAGTGTGTCATGCTGCTTTTTTCCTCTTTCATTCATATTTAATTTTTCCTTTTAACTTTGAGATAAATCAGGCTTCTTACAGATTTTTCCTCTCAGCACAAAAGCCAAAACACAAGCCTGCCAGAGACTAAGCTAATCACTTGGCAACACAGTCAAACTCTGGTTTGTTCATTCTCCAGCAAGCCTCATAATTTAGCAGCTTTGAATGGACAATATTCGAGCTTCAACCAGACAGCATGGAGGTTCCCTGCTGCTTTATCTTTCACTTTATTGCCCAATGTTTAGGGTGTTTTTAAGAAAGAAAAAGCCTCTCAGGGCTGGAGTACTGGAACCACTGCAATCCTTGTGCTGAGTGCTGCCTACCCATTAAAACCATTAAAACCATTAGGTTATTCCCAACTGGATACTTCAAGAAAATTTCAGATTAGGGTGCACAGTTTTCATGTCATCACTGGGCACCTTAAGTCTCCCCACACACATCCTAAAAAGATGAGAAGACTTTGGAAGAGGGATTCAATTTGTCACTTGTGTTTGCAGAATTACCCCAGTAGCTACTAGTTTTAGACAAGCTCCTTACCCAGCACATTCCTTTAGGTCACCTCTCTTAAGGGTCTAATTTTCCAGATGCATTACACAACCATAGCACAAGCTTCCATTGCCTGAATTCCACATGAGCAGATAAGGATAAACCATCTTTCTTTTCTCTGTTGGGAAATGCTCTGCATTTCTGTAAGACAAATACAAGGCACTTCTTATCTGCTGTAGCTGATGCTTTACACCAAAGAAATGAGCAGTGTTATAATATTTAGACAGCTAGCTAAGCTAGTGATGGAGCAATCTCCATGTTCATAAGGAGGGTTTGGCCTCAATTAATGAATTATTCTTTAAGCCACTACAGAACACATCTTCTACTGTGAATTATTAAACTAATGAGGTGCAAAAGTGACAAAATCTTGATCATCCCAAAAGCTGCGATGATTTTAATGAAGCAAACTGAACACATTAGGGATGGCAATATCACAGTTCTTTCCTTTTTCTTTAGGGGATTACCTTCCCTGGGGTTTGGCAGAAGAGGAGTGATTGTGCAGATTGTTCCATTGTTGGGTTATATTCTTTAATCACAGTGGGTAATTTTAGGAAGTAAAATTCAGAGTAAGAGAACATGCAAGCTTCTCATTAGGAAAATGCCTACTTTGCCCTTCATGTTGGAGCTGAGGAATGGAAGTGGAAACCGCTATGTACAGAATACACCCCTACAGAACACCCTACAATCCAGCCTGCTGAGGAAAGAGTCCTTTGGGAATGCCTGACTGCTTTGCCCATGGAGAAATGCTTCATGGAAAAGCCAAAAATGTTGGCACTCCTTAGGTCCTACAGCTGCATGGAAGGATTTGGGTCACCTGCTCAGCAAGTGGGAATTTCTAGTTCACTTCCCAGTTTGCCCTGATTCATGCTGAGTTTGCCCGGTTGCTTTGGATGGTGCTTTGCTGCAGGAGAGATGCTCAAGGTGGAGGCTGAATATCAAAACACTGAAAAATTGGTGCTCAGCATGCTAGGTTAAGCCATTTCTCCTACTTAGGATTTTTCATAAGGATCTGTCTTACTACAGAGAATTATTTATTTGGCAAAACTGGAAGGTTCTGGTGTGAGAATATGAAGACCCAACTCTGACAGTGAAGGTTTAGAGCTGACTGCTGAGACACACAGGGCTGGATCCCTGCCCCAGTCCCTCCAGCTTTATTCAAATAGAGACACGGATGGATCTTTCTCCAACTCCTTGTGACTCAGGCCTGTGCCAGGCTTCACAAAAGGTTTCTTCCCTGTTTTGTGCTGACTTCAGGCCAGCCTTGTGAAAATCAGAGACTGATTTATCTTCTTTCCTTCAGGCTGCTGGCATCACATTTTGTTGAAGTATCAAAATTGGGAAAAAAAAAATGGTGGATTTCTTGATGTACTCAGACAAGAAAGAAATGGTTTTTAGACAGAATCCGTGCTACATAATAAATAAAATAATATTTCACCATATGACTATATAATGAAAAATAACATGCAAAGAGCTTTCGTAGTTACTTGAACAAAAACATTTTTCATATGTTCACCAGGAAGATAAAATATCCTGATAGTTCATTCCTTTATCAGAGAATTTAAGCAATATGTAACAGACTTACTCACTCTGAAGGTTTAACAGGATTTTGTTTGCACGTATTCTTTAATATAATTTTTTTTAACCTATGTGTACCACACAATTTATACAAAGGACTTCTGGGGACAATCTCATTTGATGAGACAAATGAATTATCAGATGCAAACCAAGAGAAAACTCACTTTGTGACTGTAATCACTCTAATAGTGTATTTCAGCCCTGTCATTTCTGCTAATGGTTCTAGCAGCACATAACACAAATGGGCTGATAAATGACAGGTGTTTGGATGGTACTGCTCTATTAGAATAAAAGCTTAGCCATTGAACTCAATTAGAAGGTAAATATGTCCTAGCCTTCACTCTGAAAAATATAAAACCAAAAAAATAAACACACATTATGTCTGACAACAGAGATTCAATCTGTTTGATTTTGATTTTGGTTTTGGTATAATCTTCTGGATTGTTTTCATAGGAAAATATTAATTGTAACTTAGCAGGAAAAATCCAAAAGAAGGTGTAGATTTGGAAAAGATAAAACAATAAAAATTAAGAGAGGAATAAAATAAAAAATCCAATTCTTTCCATTCAACTCAGTCTGAAGGCTTTTCTGAAACTTGTGAGACAAACAACAATAAAATAAACCAAAAAAAAGGGTACTTACTAAATCCTTTTGCAATTTCATAGTGAAGAAGATGTACCTCAAAGACAAAGATCATCTCTAATTTCACATCTAACTTTCTGAAGTCTGATTATTCCTGCTAGGATAACTCATTATGGCTTTTGATCCTCTTGAAGCAGGAGGGAGAAGGCTTAAGATTCATCCTTCGTTATCATGACAGAATTGAAATGTAATTTTTGTAATCTATTTCTAGCACATTGGGAACCAAAACTAAAAATCTCCAAGGCACACAAAATCTTAGAGAGAAATGTCATCTTACATCAGAGTTAAAAAAAAACAAAACAAAACAAAACAAACCAACCAACCAAAAATATTACAGAATGTCACTGCATTGCATTGCTGCAGAGCCATCATAAAGGTGCAGAGAGACAACATTTTTCCCATTTATCCATCTCTCTGGGGAAAAGACCAGCGAACCAAGAAGCTCAGGGCCCATTGAGCCATTCCCTGTACAAAGCTGCTTCCCAGCTGGATGTGCAGGTGGTCAGGAGGGAGCTAGGAATGGGATGTGCTGGTGCCTCCAGGCTCCAGAGCATCCTGCCTGTCTGGGAGCACCAAAACCTTCCCAGCTGGATGGAGGGGGAGTAGAAATCCCAGGAAACCAGGGAGGATTGGAAATGGCTGAAGCAGGAGACATGGTAGGAAGCTGGCCCAGCTCCCTAAGTGGTTTTATTTGGAAGTATGGAGAGAATTAGTAGATTCTTGTGAAGGGCTTTGGCTCTGTCAGTTTTGTATTTGTCTCTGCCCATTGCTGAGGTAAGGCAAACATGCAGGCAGGGCAGGAAAAAGGTTACCATGGGCTGCAGTGTTCTTAAAATACTTTAAATAGTTTGGTAGAGAGCATGTTCCAACTCTGCGGCCTTAATAGGGAGTCCCCAACTGAAATGTTCCTTATCACATCAATTTGACCTCACTTTGTGACATGAATGACAAAGTGAGGAGCAGGCAGGATGTGCATGTCCTGCCTAATGCAAGCTGGAGACTCTGCTTACTTGCAGCCTGAATTTCAGATTTGCAGGAATTTCAGTTCCCAAAATCCATGGAGGAGAACAAGAGGATAAAGAAGGAAAAGCAAGGTAAAAAGGCCGATCAAATATTTTCTTTTCTGTTTTCTTTTTTTTTTTCTTTTTTCTTTTTATTTATTTTAAAGCAAAATAAGACAAGTAACTTACCCTTGTGCTGCTGGTCACTGCTGGTGTTCTATGCTAATATCCTGCCCTCCTGAAAGTTTGTCAGCTTTGGGCTGGAGTAGAACATCTTCAGGATCTGCAGTCTGTCCTCTGCCATGGACTCCTATCAAGCTATGGGAGGAGGGAGAAAGGGACTACAGATATCCTTGTTATTTGTTCATTTATTTTTCCCTAGTGTAAAGTCTTTAAAATTAGACCCAAGCCAGATATGTCAAACTTGCTAAAGTAATTAAATCAATGTAAGTGCAAGTGGTCATCAGGCTTTCTGTTAGGATCAATAATTTATAAAGTTTAGTAAGGTTATAGGTTTAGAAGACCTGCAAAGGGAAGAAAAAAGATCAGCATACACTGTCCAAGGCAAATAAAAACACACCCATATCTATGAAGTCCCATGAACTGGCATAGGCTATTAGAGAAAACATGCATCCTCTTCATTAATACATGAAAAGGTATCTTGAACTTGTATACTACTCAAAATAAAGATACTGATTTAATTTTTTATGTGTTAGGAACATAACATTGGATCATAATTATCCAGGGACACTTCACAGTTAATTTAACTTGCAGTACAAAGAAGAAGGAAGCCTTTGGGTATCTGTAAATGCACATGGTCACTTATAAAGAGACTTAGCAGGAAATTTATTCTATCCCAGCACAAGACTCTCACTCCTTATTCTGAAAAGCATTTCTGTGCTCCGGAGACTGAAAAGTGCTATGTAAGTAAGATTATTTTATAATGATGGCTTCAGTTCCTTAGTGCCAGCCAGGGATTTCTTTTCTCTCCACATAATCAGGTTTTCTCTGTGTGAGCTACAGAGCATCTGCAGACCCTAACTTTGGGAGGTCAGGGATCTGACAGAGTCTGCTCCTGTGGGAGTTTTTTCTCAATTTGCATGAGTTGGTATTGGCCTTTTCCTGTCAGCCTAAGTGGGTCCAATTAAGGAGCCCTGCTGGGATCAATAAGTACTGGAATTGTTGCAAATATTTGGGGAATGAGATATGAGGCTTTCCAGCGAGGAGTTTGTTTGACTTGGGAGAGAATGCAGTTGCTGAAAAGCCTATTTCTAAAAAGAAAAAGTCTATTTATTAAAAATACTGTAACTTGAGATTTTGCTTTTCCTTTGCTATTTGAAAGAAGTCACTCAGGGCTGGTGAAAGACTCTTCAGTGCACTAGAGCTTTGCAACAAATCAGAAACCAAATCATAGGGTTATTTTAAAATGGGCTGGACAATAGTTTTTGGAAGGCTATTGAAATGCATTGTAAAATAAATATTTCTAGCAAGTATCTAATCATTGTTGCTATTTGTATTAAATATTCATTATAGCTGCTAGATTGAATGGCACCAAATTATTCAGAATTATACAGATCAGACTGTGATAAAAAGAAAGAAAGAAGGATAGGATTTTTTTCTTGATTGTTCAAGAAAACTAAGTTCATGAAGGTAATCCATGTTATCCTACAAAGAGAAAGTAAGTTGTATGGCTATGGGAGCCATTTGCTGACTGTATTTTCAGGGTATAGACTGCCTTCAGAAAAAGTTCAGCAGATTCTCCACATGCTTTTAAGCTTATGGAAGGGTATTTAAATAAATCACCAGATCTTTAGGTGGATTCTACACCAAAGCTCCAAAGTCAGTGAGCCTTAATGCTGCCATTACTGCAAACAGCCACATTTTTTAGATATTTAAAGATCCAAGGCACAGAAATCAAAAGCAGAATTTCAAGCAGCACAGAGCTCCTCTTAGGTCCCCCCCAAAGGATCAATTCACCATACAGAAAATAATACAAAATAAACCTACTTCAGCTTCAAAATTAATTCTAATACTTTGTCCCCTTTCCATCCACCTACCTGTGCATATAACTTTTCAAACAGCTTCTCCCAACTGGCCAGACATCACCTCTGGTAATGACATCAATAAATTTCTGAACTGATAGTTGGGAATCTCCCTGATGTCACTGGGTGTGATTCACTCTCCAGCAAGGACTGGGAGCCAACAAGCTCTCATGCTGCTGGTCATTGCTTTAACACAAAGCATTAGGAGAAATGGTTCAAATAAATCTCTGAAGTGTCATGATTTGGCCAAGAGATGATGATGAACATACAGAAAGTAATAGCAGGAGAGAAATTACACTTTTGGGGACCAGATCCTCATTTCTAATGCATTTTCTGTAGTGCTTTGACAGCCTGAAAAAAGAAAAAAAATTGACTGAAGTGCAGGATGTGCTTTTAGCAGGGAATACCCCCAGCCATGGCAATGCTGCAATAAGTCCTTTCTGCTTTGCTGTGTACTTTGAAAAGTCCTAAAATGATATCTTCAGTGTAAATCTCACTCTGGGCTATCACTTTTATCTGACTGAGAAGCCTCCTCACCAACCTCACCTACCTCAACTAAGTGTTGTTAGCACCTTTCACAGGTGGGAATCAAATGCAGAGATGAGTGTCTGATGTTCCCCTGGGGGACACAAAATACTTTAGAAATTATATTAAGCTCTGGTTAAAAAGCAGCCCTTGCCCTGCTCCTTTATTCTAGCAAGCTGGTTCCTCTTCACCCCTCTTCACTGGACAAATGGCTTGTAGTGGTACCAAAATTATTTTACAGGGTAAATATTCTGTTACATCTTACAAATCAAGTTCTGTAAGACACATCTGTGGACTCTGTGAAAGAAAAGTGTGGTCATTTTTTTTCAAGCCTGGGCCAGTTCCCTGCAAAAAAAAAATTATTTGCTTTTATTCCTATTTACAGGTTAGGCTACTTTTAATTTCCTATACAGAGAAAAAAATCAGAAAAACGCAAACAATTCTACTCTTAATATAAAATCAAAGGTCAATTAAAAAATCAAACACATTACTCTTGAAAATCTAGAAATGTTGAGAAAGCAGCTGTCTCACTGTACATACCAACTAAAGAATTTGATGAAAAACTTAACAGTGAGGCCAATATTTTTATCTGATGTCTAGAACGTGACCCCAGTACAATTATAATGCTCCCTATGTAGATTTCAGTGCTCATGCAGTAACCTCCTTGCCTCTGCTCTGGCTTTCTGGTGATATAATGTTTACTTGATACAAATTCTGGGTAAACACATTTGATAACTCTTACCCAAACTAAGGATGACAGCCTCAAGTCCTGGCAAAAACTCCAATAGTAAATACTCCAGTGAGTAACTTTTTCAACTACTTTCAAGCTTTTTTTTTTTTAAATTAGAAGTTATCTCTCAAGCAACATCTTCTTTATGGAAGGTCAAAACTGAAAACCAACTCTTTTTAGGAGTTAAGATGCTGCAGGGGCAGCACTTCTTGCATTGGTTGCTCAGTAGATTTCCCTGCCCCCTATCTCCCCACAACAGAGGTATCAAGGAAGATTTGATGCAGTATATTTCAAATTAGATACTCCCAGCAATCAAACCATCGGTGGCCTGGCCATGGAAGCTACAGAATTATATCCTATAAGAGAGAAATGTGCTGTACTGGTACTCACCTGCCTGGGAATCCATTCCTGCTTTTGTTATTTGCCACCTGAAGAAATCTCACCTAAGGCAGTATATTTTTCTTTTGGTGTCCCAAAGCAGAAAAGGTCATACTAACTAAATTATTAATACACTTTAACAAGGGCTGTCATAATCTGTGATCTGGAAAAAAGCCTTTGTCCTGCATCCCCATATTGCCACAAGCACTGTGATCTGTCCCTGGCCTTACTGCCATAAATCCTGCATCTCTGCATAGTGCTAATGTACTATTTCTGGTGGGAAAAAGAAAATAGGCATAAATGTGGAACTCCTTGTGAGTTATGTGGTGGATAATAAAAGTTGCTACAGCCTGACAGTGACACCAGGCAAGTTAATGGAAGAATGGGATATACAGCAATACAGAGAAACATCACCAAGCTCAAGAACTCTAAGCAAGGTGAATAGCAGGAGAGAGATACACTTACCTTACTCTTAATCTTTGCTATGCATCAATTTGTGGCTGTTCTTAACATGCTTAGGAGATGTTCTGGAGTACCAGGTCCAGGCAGATAAACACTGTTTTAAGAACTTGATTTCAGAGACTTTCATCTCCTTTGTTACTGGGAAGCGTCAACAGCATCTATTATTCTTACACTGAGTTGCAATGAAAGAAAAAAAAAGACAAAACTAATAAATCTGCTTTGTATTTTAACTGAGCATTGTAATCCCCTCTAAATGTTGAAGTTGAGCTGCAAAGAGAACAGAACTTTCCTGCTCATCATTCAGTGGTGCTACGGATGATAATTTTGGGGAGGAAGTGAAATGTAAGACATCTTCTGTAGTGCTCTGCTCACTATTGTTTCCCTTAGGAAAACCAGAGAGAGTGCACAAAGTGCAGAGAAAACAACAACAAAGATGACAAAGCAACTTCTGCCACTTCAACTGTGATATTTTCAATAGAGTTGTTAGAGAAACATTGACACAGCAGTTTTATCAACCTCCAAGACCTGTCCTGACCTCCCTTGGGTCACAGTGGTGCTGTTTCACATCATTTCTTTGTTTCCTTCTAGCTCCTTTCCTGGCCACAGGTTAAAAGAGTTGTTTAAAAAGGTAAAAAATAGTTCCACCTCCTCTGAGTGCAAAAGCAAGGAGATTTAAGTTCAAGGTGAGCAATAAGGAAGCAGAGAGCTCAGATGACAGGTGAAAACACAAACAAGGGCAAAGTTTCAGCTTTCATTTACATGTGCTACTTCTCTGGACCAGATGGAGAGGTGATGGGCACTGCAGTGCAGCATGAAGCAGCCTGTGGATTCCTTAGGCATGGAAGGCATGGACTTCACCCCCCTAGATCCATATCTGTCTTGGACTGAGGAGCCCAGAAATGGACCCAGCACTCCAGATAGGTCTCAGCAGTGCTGAGTAGAGCAGAAGGATCACCTCCCCCAACCTGCTGGCAACACTCCTTCTAGTGCAGCTCAGGAGACAGCTGAGCACCTCTGCTGCAAGGGCATATTGCTCCTCATGTCCACTTTGCTGTCCACCAACTCAGATCCCTGGGTCCTTTCCTACAGAACTGCTTTCCATCAAATCAGTGTATTCTGTCCCATTCCTCCTCAGATGCAGAACTTTTTCAAGCTTCATGAAGATGTTGAAGTGTATTGCCCCAGTATTACCGCAACCTGCAGCTCCTCTTTGTGATGCTTATCACAGACCTTTGAGCTCTCCAGTTCAGCCAGTTTCCAATCCAGATCACTGTCCATTTCTCCAGTTCATCCTTCATCATTTTTTGAATGTTGAAGGCTTGTGTGTGTCCAGTTTGTTCAAGTGCTACTCAACCTTGTTGTCTCCCACCAAGAGCAAATTATCCTTGTGCCAGGAACCTGAATGCCACCATCTCATGGGCACTACATCCAAGGCTGTCCCTGAGCTTCACATTCCCAACCAGTTCTTAGTTTACAAGTGTAAGGTCCAGCAGAGCATCTCACCTTGTCAGCTTCTCCATCTATGTTACCAAGTTGTCCTTGATGCACTGCAGAAACCTTGTGGAATTTTTGTGCCCTGATATGTTGCCCTTCCAGTCTGTATCACAGTGGTTAAAGTCCATCACTTTGGCTGTCATATTTTCCAGTTCTTAAGTACACATTAATTTAGACCCATTATTAAGAGAGAGCTGTGTGCCAATTAGTTTGTATAGCCAAATCCTCTCCATTTTTGCTGACTTCGTCAAGCAATTTCTCCCACTTAAAACACCAAAGTCCCAATCCAAAGCCCTTTTTCTAGTTCAGAAAATGTTGGAAAGAATGTAAAATTTCTTAGGATGTATCCAGTGATGCAGCTGCTGAGTTGCTCTGGCATTTACTTAGTCATATTTATTGTCTGAGGAGTGTTTTTTTTCTTAGAGCAGGACAGTTGTGAAAGGTTAACACAGAACAAGGAATTGTTGAATGATTTTTTAATGCCATCACATAGTTCTCTTTGATTGCTTTGAAGCCTGCATGAATATGGCCCTAGAGATGGCTAGAACATACTGTCAATACTGAAATTTAAATAGTAATAATTATTCTCTGCTTCCTGCTGAACAATATAAAAAGCCAATATATGTATTGAATGTGTTTTCAATAACAGAATTCAAGTATCAATCAACATAAAGGCAACAAGGCTTAGAATTCTGAATTTTACTTTTTACCACTGCAATTCGGTCCTATAAATATTTGTATTACAGGAGATCATTTGCTTTGTACCATAAATCTATCTTGCTGCAAATTAAGGATGAGCAAAACAGTTGCAAAAAACAAGCAGAACTGGTACCAAAGTCCAGTAAAGTCTCCAGTCATTCTCCCAGGCTTCAAGGTGTGTTTGCTGAAGTGCAAAATATCTTTACTGTGCATCACTGTTTCTTTGGGTTGGAAGTGAAAAGAGGAGAGCTTTAGGGAATATTTCTGGCCCACCTGGAGATCTGGCTAACACCCCTAGTTAGGTCTAGAAAGCCTTCATTGGCCCTGAGCCTTAAGGCAAAGCTCTGTGCCTCTGGCAATAAGATGCCTTTGGTCTCCTACCCTGAGGCTTTTCTGCAGTTTATGATGCTTGGAGCTACACTTACCTCTTTCATTTCCAGGAAGGTACTAATTCTTGTAGTTTTATAGCACTTGGGGGACTCTGGTAAGAGGGAAACTCATGCAGCATATCAGTTAATAGTTTTTTGGCTCCTCTGTGCCATGGAGAACACACAGGTTTAAAACCAAACCACACTGGAAAAAAATTTCTCATAAAAAAATTTCTTCCTTGAAATAATGCTGGGTTTGTCCTAGTGTCAGTACTGCTATGAGGACATGTATTTCAAAAGGACTGTGCCATCCAACAATCAGCTATGTGATTAAGTGCTAATCTTCATGCCTTTAAAGTAAACTATGTAGAAAATGATTGCCATGATTGGTCTGAAAAGAAAATTAAAGCTTTTGCAAACTCAAAATTAACTTCATGTCTATTGCTAGGTCAGTATCAAAGATTCAAACACAAAGTGGGCCAAATTGAAGTGGAAAGGCTAGGAAATATTTCTAAATTCAGAATTAATTTTTGGAACACAATTTCATGTTTCACTATAACAGTACCAAGTTACTAAGATCAGGTAATATTCCATAATTTTTAATAGACTATTTTCCTAACAAAGGTTATTCTTGTTCATTCCTACAAAGTGAACATCCTTTCTGTTACTATTTCTAGCTCATTAATTCTATACAAGCTGCCTTGTTCTCTGCTCTAAACAATATTTCACATCAACTGTACAAGAAAATTTGTTGCTGTGATGAATATATGCCAAAATAATGTCTGGAAGATATGTCTCCAAGATTTTATTATCCACACAAATGACAAAAAAGCCCTTCATACTACAAAATACTTTCAAGTGTAATTAGTATCAGCATTAATAACTGGACAACAAAACAGTGTTTAAACCTGTGAAGTCTCCCTGCCTATGCATGTTAACAATAATCCCTATAAAGTAGAAAACCTCGTTTCTCTACAATGGAGCCCACTTACTTCACAGTGCAGTAAATAAATTGGGAACTAGCATGCACTGTTAAGCTACAGATCAACAGATCCTTGTTGATACAGGACACAGTGTCTTAATAGGTGCATTTAAAAATCATTACATGGCCACAGAAAGCTTTCCAGGTGAAAGATCTTTGCCTCAGTGTTATAATGGGAGATGAAAACTGAACTTCTACCAAATATCTATTTCATTTGCTATATGGAAAAAAAAAACAAACCCAAAACAAAACCAAAAAGCACAGGTCTCCAGAGTGTTGGCCTATTGACTTACTTATCCAGAAGACCTTTTTTCATTGCTCAGCTTTGTCCTCAGAATCCCTTTGCCATGAGCTCAAGGTGCTCCCTCCTGAATTTCAGTTTTCAGTTGATGCCTTGAAGTGTTCTTTACAAAAGCTCTAATGACACCATGACATCCTCCTGCAGGAAAAGACAAGTCTTTGCAGAATGCCCCACTGCCAGCAGAACTGCTCCTTCTGATGCCAACATCTCACCACATGATGCCCTGGGGATGAGCTGATTCCTGCAGTGTTCAACTAGGGTGAAAGCAACAGCTTAATAGGTTCATGAGGAAGTTAACCACCTATAACATCACAGACACATGCTCTGGGCTTCTCAAGCACTTAAACAGCCTTTTCCTTGTGGAGTCCTTTCCTAAGATGCAATTGAGCTCTGAATAGGCTGCAAATCCCTGGCAAGCTGTTTATTAGGTGTTATCTCCTGATTAGGTGGAAGAGCATTTGGATCATAAATGAATCCATGCCAGCAAATGCAACACAGACATAAAAACCAGGATTGAAGGAACTTCTTTGTGGGCAGCAGAAGAGAATTCCATGCTGAGTCTTCAGTGGAAATGAGAATTAATCTACACACACACAGGGCAGGGCTGTGCATAATAACACCACCCATCTTTTTGCCACCAACTTTCTTGGTTACATTTGCTGCTAATGTCTCTATTTAGTCAGTAGGAAAAACTGTGATCTCCAGAGAGCAATTCCAAGGATGTGAATTCAGCTCTTGCTTACACTGACCTTTGGGAAAGATTTATACCCTTTCCATTGACCACCTCTGCAAAGCTGATTTACCAGCAAAAAGATGCCTTTTATGAGCATGCAGCTCAGCTCCATCTTTCTGTACACACCAGGCAGTAGAGTTTTGTGATTACTATTAAATCAGAATGATCACAGATGGTTGAAAACCATCATGACTGTTTAATTCCTCTTTTCAATTGTAAAACTTGTTTTTCCCCAGGTGCAACTATTCCAGGTCACACAATGATTCCAGATGTTGCAACCTCTGTACAAAAACACACCAGTAAAAAAAGAGACCAGCAGAACTTCAAAGCTTTTTCTATCCTTTGTATTGCCATATTCATGCTCCGTTATGCCCCTGCTGATCTAGAGAATAAGAAAACTGTTAAAATGTTGTTCTGAGCTCTGAGTAACATTTTTTGTAAGCACCATCCATGGTCTCCTTTTACATTACCATCACAAAAAAAAAAACCAAAACAGGATTAAGCCAAAGAAATACATTAACTAGATGAGATTGTCTCCTTTTTATTCATAACCCAAAAAGAGGAAAACCAGACAAGTTCTCTCCTATGCCAGGTCTTAACAATGTACTTTTTTCTCACTGCAATCATGTTTTGCAAGAGACAAGTGAATTTGACTTTCTAATGAATAAACAGAGGCAGCACCATGAATCAAAGGCTGGGGTTTTATCACAGCTACTCCAGGGGATGGAGGTAAATTGCTGGAGTCAGCTCTCAGAGCTACAATGGTAAGTACAGAATAAGAAAATCCCCAAGAGAAAATGCCTCTCTTGAGGACTGAAGCTGACCAAAGTACATGCTAAATGTACTTGGATTTGAGAACTTTTTAACACATCTGTACTGCTGACACTTTTGAGATAAGAAAGAAAGGCTCTCAAGCACACTGCTCATTACTGATTGGTGTAAGTTTATTTATTGTAATGAGGCTAATTAAATATATTACTTATAAAATCAAGAGGGTGTTATTCAGAAGCTGCTCACGGGAATTCTACCTAGGGGTCAAATTCTCATCTGATTTATTTGTATTTATTTCAGTGGAATTATAAGAGGTTTGAATCTGTCCCAGAGATTTCTGGACTGCTGCCATTTAGGGAGGGAAACAGCATGACATTTAAGGAGAGATAAATCTGATAAAATCATACACATCTTTGGTTATTCATAATATGTAGGGTAGAACAGGCATAGAAATCTATTTTAAAAACGTAACAAAAGCATGAAAGAAAACACACGAAAACACAATATCTATTTTGGATATTCTGAACAAATCCTCATTCATCTTCTTTCCTTAACTTGACTCACATGTACATTAACCAAATAAGAGCAATGCATCCCTCATAGAAGAGAGCTACATAGGCAACTGGGACACGGTACTTGATGTCTCCAGCACAAACTGGGTGCACCAGAGAGAGAGCAGACACCCATCTGAACTGCCCAGGAAGAGGGGTACCAGGGTCAGAGAGCACAGAAAGGTCCTGTAAAGGTTGTTTGAACACCTGCCATTTCTCCAACCTGTAGTAAGACACTGGAGGACAAATTAATCCTCAGTAAATGAACCTATAAACATTTATCTATAAATATTTTATCAATCAATATCAATATGTATTAATCTATAATAATCATTCATCTATAGTAATAATATTAATCTATAAAAATTTATCTCCATACAGCTGCTCTGTTCAGCTGACATATTATCTCTCATTTTTCCCTTCAATACAATGTTGTTTCTCTCTGTTGTTATGGTTTTGCTGATATGATGAACTAGATTGGGATAAGAGTTGGATGACTACCATAATTAGGCCTTAGATACAAATGTGAGAACAACACTGGTTACAGTCAAGGTCAAATTCCACAAATTTTTTGAGACAAAATAACAAGGGGAAGATAGTTTGACAGTGTCAAAATATTTTATTTCAGTATGCTGAAAATTGCATGCTGAATTTCAGCATTTTAGAACACTCTTGCCATTGCCATGGAAGTTTGTAAGGGTCAGAACAAAATATACAAGGCAGGCTAAACTAAACCTTTCAGGGTGACCAACAACTGTTCTCATTTAACTCAACAGTCTTTCAATACAATGTAAACAATGTTTTATATCCTATCTGAAACAGAGCTTATCTTCATTCAGATCAATAAAGGAAACTGTCTCTCTAAAGCTGGATCTTTCTCTGCTCCATGTTGCAGGATTTGCAGAGTATTGCAATGGGCTAAGTGATGAACTTGGGCTAAGAAATATAAAACAAGCTTTTATTTTAAGGCTGTTATAACAAAACATGTTTCAGTTTTGAGGTTGAATCAGAATTTTAAATGGTTGATGAGAGGAGAATAAATAAAACCTGTTCTATACAAGGAAGAAGGAATGCAATGGGAAAAAGCCAAAAAACTGTATTTTGGAGCAAGTCAAAATAATTCATTTAAACCTGAAAGAAAAAAGATGGCTTTCATTTTTCTTATCCTCATCTTTTAAGGGAGCTGACTCCAATCTAATTTTACATGAAAGATGCAATCTCTAGTGAAAAAAGTTGCAACACTGTAAATGGAACAGAGCTGGAAGGGTAAATATATCTCAACTGTAAATTACAGCCTATTCTCATTCCTTTCCTATACACAAAAAGATTTTTTTTTTTAATCCAGGACTGCAGGAAAATAATTCTGGAAGAGTGTAGTAGGGTAATTCCCTCAAAAAAACCTGAGAACTGGCCTCCTTTTTCTGCAGCTCACAAGCAGCATGGCACTGGCATCCCATACTCCTAGATTCTCTGCTGAAAATAATGTACAAAAGCTACAAGTTTGCTTCTCTTTAAAAAAAAATCTCATTTTATTCTTTTTGGGAGGGATCATAGAATCATAGAATCACAGAATCCTAGGGGTTAGAAGGGACCTCGAAAGATCATCTAGTCCAACCCCCCCTGCCAGAGCAGGGCCACATAGAGTACATCGTGCAGGAACGTGTCCAGGCGGGTTTTGAATGTCTCCAGTGAAGGAGACTCCACAACCTCCCTAGGCAGCCTGTTCCAGGGCTCTGTCACCCTTACAGTAAAAAAATTTTTTCAAATATTCAACTTGAACCTCCTGTGCTCCAATTTACACCCATTACCCCTTGTCCTATCACTGGTCACTACTGAGAAAAGCCTAACTCCATCTCCCTGCCCTGACACTCACTCCTTACATATTTGAAAACATTGATGAGGTCACCCCTCAGTCTCCTTTTCTCCAAACTAAAGAGACCCAGCTCCCTCAGCCTTTCCTCATAAGGGAGATGTTCCACTCCCTTAATCATCTTAGTAGCTCTGCGCTGGACTCTTTCAAGCACTTCCCTGTCCTTCTTGAACTGAGGGGCCCAGAACTGGACACAATACTCCAGGTGCGGCCTCACCAATGCAGAATAGAGGGGGAGGAGAACCTCTCTTGACCTACTAACCACACCCTTTCTAATGCACCCCAGGATGCCATTGGCCTTCTTGGCCACAAGGGCACATTGCTGGCTCATGGTCATCCTCTTGTCTACCAGGACCCCCAGGTCTCTTTCACCTACACTGCTCTCCAGCAGGTCAGCCCCCAACCTATACTGGGACATTGTGTTGTTCTTCCCCAAATGCAAAACTCTACACTTCCCCTTGTTGAACTTCATCATGTTTCTCTCTGCCCAACTCTCCAGCCTGTCTAAGTCTCTCTGAATGGCAGCACGGCCTTCCGGTGTGTCAGCCACTCCTCCCAGCTTAGTGTCATCAGCAAACTTGCTGAGGGTACACTCTATACCCTCATCCAAATCGTTGATGAAGATATTGAACAACACCGGTCCCAGTACCGACCCCTGAGGGACTCCACTAGTCACACACCTCCAACCAGATTCTGCCCCATTGACTACAACTCTCTGACTCCTTCCTTTCAACCAGTTCCTGATCCACCTCACTACCTGATCACTAAACCCATACTTGGTCAACTTATCTACAAGGATGCTGTGAGAGACGGTGTCAAATGCTTTACTGAAATCAAGATAAACCACATCTACCGCTCTACCATCATCTATCCACCTAGTAATTTCCTCATAGAAGGCTATGAGGTTAGTCAAACATGATTTACCCTTGATAAAACCATGCTGACTGCTCTTGATGACCCCCATGTCCTTGATATGCCTGGAGATAGTGACAAGAACAAGTTGTTCCATCACCTTTCCAGGGATGGAGGTGAGGCTGACCGGTCTATAGTTACCCGGGTCCTCCTTCTTGCCCTTCTTGTAGACTGGGGTGACATTTGCTATTCTCCAGTCCTCAGGCACCTCTCCTGTTACCCATGACTTACTGAAGATGATGGAGAGTGGCCTAGCAATGACCTCCGCCAGCTCCCTCAGCACCCTTGGATGCATTCCATCTGGACCCATCGACTTATGGATGTCCAGATTACTCAGCTGATCCCTAACCCAATCCTCATCTACTACGTCAAATTCCTTATCTATCTTGACTACTTCTGGGGCTAAATGAATCTGGGGCTCATGTGGAAACCCTGCAGGAGTAAAGACAGAGGCAAAGAAGGCGTTCAGCACCTCTGCCTTCTTTATATCCTCTGTCACCAGGGAGAAATGAGCAGCCAAAAATGCAGCAGCAACATTGTCTCCATATAAATCTGGAGACTGATTGAATGGATGCTCCTTCTCTCTAAGCCTTGCAGTACCTATGTGAAGAGCACTGCTGCTCGTTTGCCTTCTTCACAGTACAGAACTCCAAGAAATCCAAGCTAACACAGTAACACCTATAATATTTGAATTCTCAAGCTCTTGTTTTCAAAAAGCCAGGTAACACTTGATAGCAAAATATTCAATGTTCCTTCTCTATTTTTGTGATGTTCATGCATTTGGGACAAATCCCCTAGTCAAAGTGAAGGAATGATTTTCAGAGGGCATGAATTTCAATTTTCTAAGAAATATTTTTCCTCTAGCAGCATTTTTTTTCTTGACAGGTTCTGTAAGCCTTTGCTTTCCTGTCTTTAAGAGTTCCTCTGGGCTGGTACATGACTGGCTGACACAAACATTGCTCAGTCTTCTCATCCTTGATGGAAGAAATTCAGCCTCTGTTTCTAGCCTAACACAGCTCCTATGTTTCTTGGTTTCAGTTCTGTGGATTTGGTATTCTTCTAACTTTTCAGTCCCTCTACACCATGCTGCTTCTGCTGCTAAGATTAACAATGTTCTAAAATGGGGCTCGAGTTACAATTTCTGGATTTAGATGCCTGAGGAGAGCAAATAGCTGCCAGCATATTTCTTCTGGGAATAGCACAACAATTGCAGCACACCAGGTAGTTCTCCCCCCTTCCATAACCTCAGCATCTCCAATACTCTCTCAGATGCTGCTAGACCAAAGCAGAGATTTTCCACTCTTGTCCCTCCTTCCTCTCAGGCTGCCAATGCAGGAACACACTGGAAATCCTGCACCACTCCAAGTTTTCTGAGGGAGAGACCTTAGCTCTAGATTTTACAGCTCGGAAACTGTAAAACCCACATCCTGAAGCAGACACTACACTTTTCCACCCAATTCACACCTAATTCGTACCCTAATGGTACCACCCCTTCTCTTTCCCCTTTATATTTTCATCCATTGTGAGGAACTGAATTTTTCTTTCCTAGCTGCCACAACCAGGAAAACCAGAATTAGAGGCAAATGCAGAATTTCTTTTTAGCTCTTCAAAAATATTCCTACCTGTAGCATAATAATCTCTTTAAGACTGCAATTAAAAATACATCCAACACCATGCAGATGTCAGCATACAAAATATTCCTAAGTGGTGTTACAAGGACAATGGGCTTAGCAATACCTCATCTGTTTCTTTATGAGAGGATTTATACAGTTTATGCAATTTGAGATTAAGCATTTTACAGAATAATACTGCCAGATGGCTTATTGTTAGTGAAATTTTGGATTAATTACTCTCATCTTTGTCATTTAAAACACTTAAATTAGCTTGTCTGACAATTTTCATTGTAGAGCTTTGCCTTCAGGTGTTTCTTTTTGCCACACATTGTATTCAAGCTGGATGTCCCTTTTTTAGATTAAAAACACCTGAAAAGTTTGAATCCATTTCTGGATGTGATGAAAAAAAATCTTTCAAGTTTTTACCTTCAATAATTCTCCAGCCCCTTCTTCAGTTTCTGTATGAATTAATCTTTCACTATCACTGGATGACCTTTAATCATTTCTTTCGTGTGCAGCATCCTCCTCTATGTCTCTGTGAGGGAAGAGAGTGGGAACATTAGGAAACATTCTAAATTTAAATGTGAAAGAAAAGATGTTATTGCAAAAAAAGAGCAATTGGCAATTAGGTAGTTTGGAAACAATTGCCATTTTATAATATGAAACATCAAGATTTTAATTCCACATAAACGTCACCAGACATAACAGAAGCACACGTTTTATTACCTTTTTCTTTTATCCTGTAAATACTACCAAATTATTCCTTTTATCATTTAAAGTCATGTAGTTTTTAAAGTTATAAATCCTTATTTTTGAGTTAGGACCTATGCCTGGGATCTCACTCATTTCTGGTCTTTCTTCCTAGATATTTCTTTATCACCACAACTGACAGCATCAAACACTGTTGAATCCTTCATGGCTGCCTTTCAAACAGCTCTGCCTTTAAAAGGGCTCAGTTTTATCCAAATGTTTATGAGGCATGGACTTACTTAGTAAGTTCCTAAATTACTGTGTTGATATTTAAGTTTACAAATTCTCACAGCAAAATAAAATATGCTGGTTTGGGACAGTAAAGAAGAAGATAATTTAAAATGAGTTACTCCAAACAAATGTTAAACAATACCTGGAAAAGGAAATTTTTTCCTCATGAAACATGAAATTGTTTGTTTGTATTTCTAGAAGCAATTTATTTGGGATTTTCTTGTGCAATTTTGAGTAAGGTTCCCTCAACAACTGACATTACAAGTTCCTGAATAGGGAAGAGAAGCAAATGCAATTAAATCCTTTGAAAATATTTGCTCTGAAGATTAAAGCAAATTTTTCCTGATCACGTATATTTTAGCTTCTCTGGACAACTTGAACAACTTTTGAGGTAGATAGCAATCCATATTTGGATTAAACTAAAACCAGATTCATTATTTCATTTACACTTCTCTGTGCTTCAAGGTAGCAATAAACCTTATTTGAGCATTTGAGAACATCTCAGGACATTTTTCCAACAGCACAAAACCCAAAGTTCTTTAGCTTTGGGATTTTTTGTGCATGTCCCCGGAGACCCCGAAGGATCAAACCAAATCTTTTCCTTTCTAAATAATTTGGTTTACCTGACTGGTACAAATCTCAGCATGCTGCTTATCTGCATTTCTTCTGGGATGCATGGATTCATTTCCAGACCTGCCAAGCCATCCATGCAGGCACATGTCTTCTCATCCTTTATTTCCACCATTACACACAGACCTAAATCAGGTCTCAGGTGCCAGTATCACCAGTTCCCTGCTAATTCTTACCAGCTAAGGTGCAGCTTCTAATTTGAATTTGTTTTCAAAAAGGTAAAAGAACTTGGGTCTAGAAGAGGAGGTTGTTTTCAATGAAAGAAAATTACAGTTTTTTTGACTACTCATTCTTTTGGGCTGCTTGATATTGGCAATAAACCTTCCCCCAGTGGCCACAGCCCCAGGGAACACACACATTAGAGACAAAAGGAAAAGCAGCTGAATATACAGCTCCTACATAAGTTGTTTCCTTCTCTCATTCCCTTCCTAATCCATTAATTAATTTTCATACCTCAGCCCCCAGGCAGAAGGCAAACACTGGCCTCAGCCTCACTTTGCTCCCCCCTGAGAACTGTAGCTCATCTTTTCTCAGTAGGGCTAATGGCAATTTATTGCTCCTGTGAAAACAACCTGAATGCTTTAAAAAAAATAACACAACACACAACTGTTCTACTCTTATAGTTTTTCAGCTTCTCATTTTCACTAACAGCTGATACCTGAACTCAGACCAGAAATTAAATCCATTTACTTGCTCTGAAACTGACCTGATGTTCCCCCACAGGACAATCTTTCCTTCTTATGGCCATCTGATGAGGTTTATTTGCCTCTGAAGTCTCACATACAGATGGCTAAAGCAAGTTTTTTTTTTAATGTGTAAAGAAAAGGCTCAAGAAGCAGTGAGTAACCTGAGTAATGAAAACTAATAATTCTTTTTAAACACATGCTTCCAGCAGAACTAATGAAATCAGGGTAGAGATCATAGGTAAGTGAATCTTATATGAAAATAATAAGTTAGTATAAGAAGGTGTAAAGGCTGAAGAGCACAGAGGAGATCATTAGGAAAGGGGTCCCCAAGCAGACATTGTCAAGATGCACCCAAAGGGCCTCGTTGGAGCTGTTACAGCTTCTTGTAACCGAAATCTGTGGATTAAACAATTGTTTAATAGGCTCCAATGTGAGAGAATATTCCAGGTACTGCCCATAATGTCAGTCAGCCATGGTTAATGGGAGTAAATAGTGAGGCAGTACAATCTCGAACTGTTGGTGCCGAGCAATTGTTGATAGAACGGTTCGACCATGGGCCCTGGGCTAAGCGCAAGGACAGCTCTGCGTAAAGCAACTTTTGTAACTGCAGGGACCAGTACGTTAGAACACTCGAAGGTTAAGGAGTAAGCAAGACGATTAGATTAAGGGACTCGGCACGATTGTTATGTCTACAAAGAAGCTCAAATGTGTGAAAGATAAGCTTTGTTAGTTAATTGTTGCTAAATGCTTTGTAGCCAATCAAGTTAAAACGTGTGTAACGAGATGTAGAAATCACCAATCAGCAATATGTATACGTGGCATTAGCTCTTAGATTAGTGTATAAATATCGCCTTCTGATTCAATAAAGTTGGACATTTGGACATTTGTTTGCATCAAACTGGGTCCCTGTTTTGGACTGCAACAAATGGTGACCCCCCGACGTGATCCGGATTGAAGATTATCCGGTCGCAGGTCTCCAAGAACTCGACAGTGAAGAAAAAGGCTGAAAGGAAGCCGATAATTGTGGTGCGCACCCTCATCACCTCCTTGCGATTGGCAGGTGAGCTTGGAGAAACTTTTTGTTATGGGTTTAAAAGAAGAACGAGACGTTTATTATACTTTAAAGACTTTACTTAATAAGGATAAAAAAGTTATACCGGGCCATGATCTAAAACTGCTTTTAAAATGGACTCGTGAGCATTTTTCTGACATCAATTTGGTCTCTATTTATGAGCCTACATTTTGGGACGAGGTCGGAGTTAAATTATGGGATGCCACTACACGGGGCGATAATGAAACCGCCAAACTCTTAGCACCTTGGCGAACACTTTTTGAAACTTTAAAAGGGAAAGACTCTACTACTTCATCTGACCCCCCTGTTTTGGACTGCAACAAAATAGTACATTTCCATTGGGAATGACAAACCAGATTCAAACTGATGGAATCAGCACAATCATTCTACCTGTGCCTTTTAAAGACTGCAGTGAGCATAAACTTGCCTAACACAGCCTAAATTAGACAACTGGTTATATTATACTTTGAAATTGCAGAGTAATCATACAGGGAAAAAAAAAACAAATGTACAAACAAAGCAAAAAAACCCCAACAAAACAAAGAAACAGACAAAAAAAGCCACTTCTCAGAATGATGAAGTACTTACTTGATAGAAACTCTCAAAGAGAAAAATTCCTAATGGATGTAGTTCTAAATTTTGTTGTAGATTTATGGACTGCATGATGACAGGAGAGATCATGTTGATAATTTCTCCCAATACACATTCATTTGCATTGAAAAGCACATTCAGTTTCTTTCCAGGGTTTTTTAAGTCACAGTCCTGGCTTCCAAACTTGTCCTATATTTTGCCAAGGAGATGCTCGGAGGAAGTGGAAATTATAAAAATGAAAAACACCTGAAAACAAAGTTTGAATGTTTCCACTTTTCACTATTAATACTTTGACTATCTCTGCAGTACATTGCAAATGATGCTGTTCCTGTGACTTTACATACAGATGGATATATATGGCATCTTATTACTGCATAAAGAAACTACACCGCCTCATATTGCTTGAAAGTACATGATTTTTCTCAATAGCATTCAGAAACTTCAGAAGATGGTTTGAAAATAGAAAGAATAAGGAAGCAGCCCTTTTCCCCAACAATACTTGATCTAGATGAAATACCTAACAGGATGTACAATGCAGAGCTAAAACAGAACCAATAGAGCTGCTCTCACTCTATTTAAATAATCTCATTACTAGTGGTACTGTACAAATTGTTGATGTGTGATCACCCTTTGCTGGCAACAGCAGGAGAAGTTCTAAAAGTTTAACTTTAAACCAGGCTGCAGAGTGAAAAGCATGGTTCTAGAACTTTCTCTGCTCACAAGCTCACTGCTTCAGCATTTGCTTTGCCTGATGCTGTGGTTTTAGTGGTTTTAGTGTACTCCAGGTCAGGTCTGCCAACACAGACACATGAGCAAACCCATACACCATAGATTGAATTAATCCTGACCAAAAAGATTTATCAAGTGAGAAAAAATCCACTATCTCAAGAAAAAAATAGTTGAATCACAGTGAGGGAAACTTTGGCTTCCATATCACTTACACATCACTTACCATCCTAGAGCTGCCAAAGCTTCTAAAGCAGAAATGGCCTCAGCAAAGTGAAGATACAGGATGATAGTTTTAAATGATTGCAGCCACCTAAGCCAGAGCTCCTTTTAATAATCTTGTTAAGGTTCCTTTTAAGCCAGATTTATCAGCAAACCCTTTCTTCATGAGGTCTTGAGAGCTGCCACCCCAACAGGTCATTTAAATGTTTGAGAGATGCAGTTTAGTGCAGAGGAAAAGGCACTTACTGAATTTTAAAATTTGAGTCACATTGTCTTCAAAATGTATCAAGCCACATGTGCTGAATTGTCATCATTCTTAAAACCAGCAAAGTTGGTTTGGTTTCATTTTTTTTTCTTTCTTCTGAGCTCTTAGAAGTCAAGATTTCCAATTACTTTCTACAATTAGAAAAATATTTAAAAAAATATCTAAATTTCCACCAAATTACATCCTTCCAGGATTCAAACCCATGAGACTCCTGATAAGAGATTTTCTGGGCTGTAACTCAGCAAAACCTGACATATCATGTGAATATATTAATGAGTTCTGAAAGCTGGAGAGCTGTGTTCCAGTTACTCTGCACTGTACAAACATGGCAGTGATACTACTGTGACTGCAGTCTCAGTCTACAGACATCTGGCATGGTTATTCTTTCATGGTTTGGATATACATAAAGAAAGAACTCACTTTTAAACTCACTTTCAAATAAAAATGTTCATAGCTGATGTCACAAAAACATCAGGAAAGAACTTTTTTTTCTTTTTTTTTCTTTTTTTTTTTTTTCAGGAAATGTTAACATAGCTGTCTGAGGGAGAGCTGATAAATCAGAAATAGTCTATAAGAGCTAAGAGGCACTTCAGTTGAATGGGGACTTGGGACTTCATAAAAACCCAAACACTTGAGGTCTGTCACCACACAGAAACATCCAGACATCAGCAGAGGGTCTGCCTCTCTATTGCCAAAGGCACAAAAGTAAAGGTTTAAATGTCATTTCTTTCATGCTCTGAGCAAGGGTTACACCTTTTGAACTTAAGATCTCAGCTCAGGTCCTACCAGGACAATCAGCTTCAGACACATGCACAGAGCTGTCACTGCTTTAAAGTCAAACACTTTCCAATACTCCCCATAGACCAAGATCTTTGGCTATGCTGGCAGAGCAGCCTCAAGAACAGAAAATAGGAGAAGCAGAGCCAAAGATAAAAGAAATGCTCTTCCATGCACTGAAAACTGAGCAGATTTGGGTTCTTCATAAGGTCCTTGATTACACCAGCAGCTTCAACAAGGAAATCGTCTCTGTTATCAAGTGACAAGACAGCCATGGTCTCATTTGAAAGGACTGAGAAAGAAAAGCATGGGTTTTTTACACATATCTCAAGAACTATGCAAATGTTCTTATTTTACTTTCTCACTATTTCCACAGGGAAAAGAAAAGAAAAAAAAAAGGGGGGGGAAGACAGAAGACAAAAGAGATGCTCACTTTCAGAACTTGCTCCTCTTGCCTACTTTTTCCTAATAAAAATTACAAAGCCTAAAATATTCACTTTTAAATATTTTTGTTCTCCTCTCTCCACATTAAAAACTAAGAAGTGAGGACAGAAGAAGGGAAAACAGATGGACAACACTGGAGTTAAAGGGGTGGAGGGACAAAGGAATGGATGGAACAGAAAGCAGAAGGCCTGAATCATTCTCTACTTCGTGGCTAGCAAGTTACATGACTAGAAGCAAGTAAGTTATCACCTGTTACAAAGTGACATTTAAATAATAATAATTTATTCAGTGGTAAATTTTGATCCATAAAATTATTTTAGAAACATAGCTAAAAATTAATCAGACAAACAAAAGAGGCAGAAGTGAATCTTCAACTCTCTCACAGAAGTCCTACAGAGATGGCCTGAAGCTCATCAACCTCTAAGCATCAAACAGCAGCTTTGGGTGTTAGCACTTCTGATGCATGGCAAGTTCCCTTTCTGCACCTTTCATCCTCTCAGTGCTTCAAAGGATGCTAGTGATTTTTTTTCTTCTCATCTTTTCTCTCCAGATAGAATTTGCATTTGAATCTGAGGGCAAAACCTAATGTCTTAGGATATGCTGGTACAGTGCATATGTGCTAGGGTGTAGTTGTGCTTGGGATTTGTGTAACAGGAAAGTAACCAAGGTTTTGCTAAGACTGGAGGGTAACTTCTGCCCACATATTAGCCTGTTCTCTTGACCACTGATCCTTAAAAACTGCAGACATATTAAGGTAGCAGCATGTTTTTCTTCTAGTCTAGGAACACAGTTTCACTTCTTACACAAAGCAGGGTGCAACAACCAAGGGTTAGCACTCAGACCTGGCTGCAAGTCCAGATCATGCAGCCAAATCCAGGAGCTAAAGAACATCCCCTATTTCCACACCATAGGCACAGCTGCAAAATTTAGTTTTCTAGGCTGCTTTAGACTTTAATTACTTCTGACCTTAGAATGTGCTCTGGGCACAAATGCATCCTAGAGTGACAGGGAACACAGCAGGGCCATCACCTTGCTCTGTGAATGCCCAGAATGTCTTGGGTTGAGGCTGGAGCTAGGTCAGTCTGGGCTAGAGAACCCACTGTCCCCTTGCTAAGTGGGCACTACAGGCACAGCCTCACCTGGGATGTTAGGAAGGGGGATAAGGAACTGCCTCTTACCCATTATCCCAAACAGGAGCAGCCCTGTTGCTGCTCAAGGGCAGCAATACAAGAGGGCTGAAGGGCTTAAAGAATAGAAGGATGGGGCTTTTATCATTAAGACTGTGGGACTTGTCTCTGGGACCACTAAATAAGACCTTACCAGGACAGCCCAGCTGTCTATGGTCAATTGGTCAGCCTGGTTCTTTCCAGGACTGAGATGCAGAGATGTGGCTGTGGGGAATGTCTCTGCCACATCTGGGCTGGTGTGACCCTGTCACACTGCCTATGTGCTGCCTGGGGAGCCCAGTCCTCCCAGTCACACTGGAAACCCCTCTGGTCCTGTGCAGTGCCTCTGCAATTTGGGATGTTGAGTGGGGGAAATACAACCCTTTTGTGTTGCTCTGTGCTCAGTGCAACAGCACAGCTATTCATCAAAGGTGAACTTTGCTAAAAAATAACTCTGCCATCTGGTTCTAAGGCACAGAGGTATGTTTAAAGCCCCAAGAAAAAGCTATTTTTTAAAATTATTTTTCTTTAGCAGAGAAGAATTTGTGGTACAACTGTGAACCCTAGCTTTGACAAAACCAATCAAAAAATATGCTAGTTTTATGCCTCAGTAGTAAATCATTGTTACTGCTGCCAAAATATGGGCACAGCAGAATAATGGCACCCAGACCAGATCCCAGGGAGATTTCTGCTCAATAACAGATGTGTGTGTGAGCATGTAATAAAATGCCTAGCAAGGGAAACCAATGGTGCAAATGAATAACAATAAAAATAACCAGCAACATCAAGAGAATCAAGCCCCACTAAATGATGTCAGATGATTAGTGCTTAAGCCATTTACAGGGCATCAGTGGAGTTGCCTCAGCAATGAGATTTAGGGGCCTGCTTCTCAACTGCTTTGTGGTTCATAGTGCTGCTCTTGCCACATAGTGACCCAAAGCTGTTGTGATCTGATGGCATTTTCAGTTGTTAAAGATGATGAATCCAACTCAAGAAGCCAGCCACCACTTCCCTTCTGCCATTGCTGTGCCAAGTTAATAGTTTCTTCTGTCTCTGATGGTTTTCAGTGGCAGAAAGAAGAACAACAGCTTTGCTTTTGAGAAGTCTCTGCCCAGCTGGCAGCAAAAGCTCAGATGAACACAGCCACGTTTGATGCTTATCCAGAGAAATCATGGCAAGGAGAATGGAAAGGAAAATGCAGCTATTGTTGCTCATCTTAATAGGCAATAGGGAAGGAAACCAAATGAAATACTCAAAGAAGGAGGACGACAAGGCTGCTGTTTTGAAAAAATTGCAGAAAACCTCATCTGGCTGTCAGTTCATAGAGCTGCCTCAGCCTGCATTAATACCAAGCTGTCAGACGGGAAGTTTGAAATGGTCATCCAGGATCATAAAGAGGGTCCTTGAACATGCACAGGAGAGTGTCAGATATGACCTTAACATTTCATCTCTTGAGACTGCAGTCTAGGATTGAAAAATGCAAAGGATTATTCAGCTCACAAGATAATATCCATTGGAAAACTGACCTATCTAATTCACAGAATGTGAAACACTAGCAGGTTTCTTTGTGCTCTTGTTTACATACATGTTTGTCTGGGTGTTCTGTGGCTCTGACAGATTTAATAGTAACAAGCTTTATCCACACCTATTTTACACAGATTTTGTTTTCAGAACTTTGCTGTGACTTTTCCACTATCTTAAGCATAAGAGGAAGGAGCAGAGATTATACCCAACATGGATTGAATCAGGGTGTCTGCAAAGGAATCATCTAGGAAATTATTCATCACTGACTTCCATTCCATAATGGAAAGTCCTGATCTGCATCATTAAGAAAGTAGTTCACTGTGACCATGTAGGACAAAAGCTCTGGGCTGTGTCAACCACAGTAGGGGTTTTGTGAGGAATAATTACCCAAGGGACCAGCCACAAAAAAACCACAAAAACCAGACTCATTTCATGGAATCCCCCAAAGGATCATCACCTAACACTGAATTTTGTTGGCTACTCATGCAGAATGAATCTAAACAAGCACTCCAGTGGTAAAAGGCTCTAAAACTTGGTTCAAAGCTGTGAAGTTAACTTGTCTTTCAATTAGCTTTAAAATGTCTTTTCTTATAGTCAGCAAAAGGTACAAACAAATAATGAAAAGTGAAACACTGCTGTATGCCTGTGGAATTTCTGGAAGGTTTTTAGCATCTTGAAAGAGCGGCAATCAAAATGTTCAGAGAATGAAATATTTGCTTAATGATGCGGTACAAAAATTTTCTAAATAGGCAGTAAAAATTAAAGGGTAATATACCAACATGCCAAGTTAAAAAGCTCTTAAAAAAACAAAAAGGGAAGCCAGAAGACAGCACTTCATCCACTGCAAGCATCAGCCTGTGCCAGGGAGCAGTCAAGGCTGACACTTTCTCCCCGTGGCTGATAACTTCCCAGTGGGAACTTGCACTGGGGTTGTGGTATATGTGCAAGCCAAAAAACCCTATGGGAGTCACACTATGGGAGCTTACAGTTTGGGTATCATCCTGTTTGCAACCTTCCACATGAGTAAAAGATGCCCAGATAAGTGTGGTCCAAAGAACTATGGGTTCTGACATCAACAAATGTCCCAACCCTGTTTTCCTTCCATGGGAAGGACTGGATCCTGAGCAGTCTGGCTGCAACCCAATAAAGCACTCTAAAGAGCATTGATCTTAAGTCTATGAGTAAACTACAAAGGGGTTATTTGCATACTTACAGAAAGTAGGTGATTTAAGTTTGATGGAGGTAAAGTCATCAGTGATTCTTTTGTTCCTGCAGATTTGAAAGCATGAAGTTTCTCATCAGTTTGACCGCTCTTTTAGCTTGAATATATAAAATATAAATATACATAAAATATGAAAGAGGAAAATATAGTCTTCCTAAAGGTTCACATACCATATGTATCTGTTCTTAGAGCATGTGCATGAATTAGATGCATCTTTGTTATAGTGACCTTTACAGGGAAAACAAAGAATATTATACGGATTTGTGTGCCTTTTGCAAGTTTCTAGCCACATTTCAGTTCTTTTTGTTACACACAGAAATTATAAGAATAATACCTGACATCTGTCAAACTGGAATGACTTCATCACATAAGCCCCAACAGCAACATTGAGAGGATAAGTGCTTATAAAACATTTTTTGCAGAAAAATGACTGTGGAGTCAGGATTCAGACTTACCTGCCACTGCAAAATGGGCCATCTGCTCCATAGACTAGGAAAATAACACGGAGACATACAGCAGAGAACAAACCTGTTTCCCAGGGGGATGGAACTGGATGACCTGACAGGGCATCTGTTTCCATCAGCAAGTCTCATTTATTCATTTTATTGCTGTATGGAGCTGTCCTGAACCTTATGATGAACCTAGCACTTGTAATTTACCTGGGCTTTTAAAAAGCAAATTCTTTCAAAGAAATCAGTTTATTTGCAAAAGGCAGCTCCTGGTTTTATAATCCAGGAGTATTAAAAGGTTCTCTAATCTTAAAAGGATCCCTAAAGTTGTGAAGAACCAGGGCTGTGCTGTGCTGAGTGTTCACCACCTTCCTCAGGAGAAAAGTTGGTATTTGCTCCAGTCTTGCATTCTGCTGCACTTGTGTGTGTGCAGGGATGTATCTGTGCATAGGCAACTGGAAAGTTAATTTTCAGCTTAAAAGCATTTTAATTGTAAAGGCTTCTGAGGCATTATCAACTTGAGACATCCTGTTCAAAGTAAAGTTTGATGCAAAAAATTAAATTAATTGAAAAATCAGGAAAAGAAAAAAGAAATACAGGTGAAACATTAAATGGTCTAATCTGTGGAGTTCAGCCTCCCTCTGCTAGGAGACATTAACAAAAAGTTAATGAAGATCAACTGAAGATCAGCTAATTGGGAACAATACCTTTGCTATTCTTTAGTTGTATAAGAAAATGAAATAAATCTTCAGATTAAATAAAACACTAATAAGGAAAACATTTATAAAAGATGAAATATTAAAGCATAAGTAATCTTTCAAAATTCCATGTGCTCTCCTTGATGTGCAGTCTTTGGCACTTTTAAAACACTTTCCACACAGTCTGAAGTGTGTCTCTGAGATCTGATTCATGGTTTTCCACAAATCAACCTTTTCATAGTTCTTGTCTTTTCCATCAAGCTAAATTTTTGTGCATAGCAGACTGGGTCTCTTTTCCTATCTAGTCCTTTCTTTTGTTTTTCTTAGTAGAAAGTATGTGACAGGGTTTTATCTCTGCTTCAGTAGGATTTAAAATTCTTTGTCATTTACCCCTTCTGAAGCTTTGAGGCCATTAATCAGTCACCTTTTATACCTGGTGAGATTGCTTAGAAAAGACAGAGTATTGACTACTCCCTTGATATTCTATAGGGCTGATATCTGCTGTGTTTCAAGACTCTACTAAAATAGAGTTCTGATCTCATAACAAATCCAAAACTTTCTACTTTGCTTTTCTTTATGCCTCCACTGAATAAAATCTCACTTCAGTCATACATATGGCAGTTTAAAAAATCAATGGAACGAAAGTTTAGGTTCATCAGCTGGTATACCAGTTGCTTAGGGGTATATTGTGACATTATTTTCTGCACCAGAGTCAAAACCTAATTTCAAAGAAAAAGTACAAAAGAATCAAATTTTAAAAAAGGATTTCAGGGAAGCACTCATTTTTTCAAGACTCTGCTAGGACTTTTCATTACTATGTTTGCCTGTTGATTTACAATTAAAAATTAAAACATCTACTATTCACTCAATACATATAATTGAATGTAGAGAAAATATCTGGGGTTTCTTTTGGTTGTGATGACCTACTGAAGTACTGATTATTCTGAGGGTTCCATAAGGAATGTAACTTATACTTGTGAATAGTCTGGTTGAATCAAACACTCCTAAAACATATACTTTCATGAACTTCCTAATTCCTAATGACAAAGCTTCCAGGAGTTCTCTAGAATACTCAAATACATTACTGTTGATACAAGATCCCAAATAATGAAATGGCTTTTTAAAATTATTTTTGTTTTATTTTGGTATTCTGTCATCTGATTTACCCTTCACACTGGTGTAAACAGGGAGAACCTGAACTGATTTCATGCTGGTTTTATGTCAGTTTATGCCTCACAGAGCCAGAGCTACTGCCACATTGCAGCTGTTGGCTCTACTTTTGCAATACAAAACAACTTCTAACCTTGTTTCAGTAAATACTTTAGCAGGGTTTACAACTGCCTTGAATAAAAAAAAAAGCAGCACAAATATGCATACCAATGGCATTGGTGGAGAAATTCCTGATGATTCCCATCAATATGAGCTGAGGGTTGTGTCCTTTATGTTCAAATATACATATATAAGGTGCCTTGGCAGGGAATTTTTCTAGTCTCTATGATTTTTAAACACAGTACAGTGTTTTCTTTGTTTCTTATTTCCTGAATATGGATTTCTCTGGTAATAACTAGAGGCTGAAATCCTGGCCTGCTAAAATCAAAGCTGAAGGAACAGCTCCAGTTGCACTCAATAGTTCTTTATTCAGAAATGCAACAAACATTCAGAAGCAGCTTTGCAAGTCTTCCAAACATTTCTATAGGCATTTTCTTCTTGTAAGAAAGCACAAAGCATAAGAAAGCAGAGAATTACTTTACCTATTGAATTTGACCTGAATTCTTGGACTGTTTGGATGACAATAACAAAAGCTGCTATCTGGTGAGCAGGTGGCAGCCTAAGAGACAAATCAGAAAATTCTGCCTATAGAGATATCATTTAGATGGATACAGAAAATTTGCATCATGCATTCATTGTTCTTTTTGTCCAAGCAGTGGCACATTAAGTCATAATGAACTCCACACAAATACAGCCAAGAGAGCAAATTTTTCTTCATCCTCACTGATACAATTTCAGTGATGCCAAAGCCAAAAGCCAGCATGTCCTTCCTAAATGAATCCAAGATTAATCCAAGTCATACCAGGCTCTAAGCTCCCACTCAAGGTGCCATTTTTGTATACTTAATTATAACTAAGGTCCATAAATCATTGGATTGCAAAATCCAATCTATGTCAGGTTTACTCAGTTATGAATAGAATCATGCATTTCATTATTCTCACTCCTGCAAAGTGGCACCCAGGCAACCAGAAGTCAAGGCATGGCCTTTTCTGGCTGCTGAACAAAGTGATGAAGGTCTTGTGGGCCCAGGTAAAAACTCTTTTTATTCCACAAAATGCTGATTCAAAATTAAGATCTCCAGATAACCGTGTGATTCCAGAGTCCAGAGATTTACAAATCAGATTCAGAAAAAAAACTGCACCAAAGTTCATGTCTTCACTGTAGTACTCTGTATGCTGGGCTTGCTTCTGAAAAGTATATAATTTGAAACAAATAGCTATGTATAATCCCATAGTCACAAAAGTAGAGAATACAGGATGACTGGAAACATCTGTTGTGTGCCATATATTTAAGAAATGTAATCCAGCCACAGTTCAATAAATCTTGTCTGCAAACTAAATAAGCAAATTAATACCAGTATAGACTCACTAGTAACTAGAGTTAACTTTCTTCACAGTAGCTACTGTGAGGCTATTGGTTTGTATTTGTTTTGAAAATAACACTGATAGCACACTGATTGTTTAGTTGTTGCCAAGTGATGCTTACTTTAAGCAAGAACTTTTTCAGTTTCCCTGCAAGAAACTGGGAAGAGAAATAACCAGCACATCTGACCCAAACTGGCTAGAAGGCTATTCCATATCACAGGACATTGTGCTTAATGTATAAACTAGGGAGAGCTTCCCAAGAGGGGCAATTGCTGCTTGGGAACCAGCTGGGCATCAGTCAGTGGTTGGTGAGCAATTTTTTTTTTAATCTCCCTTTTCATAGAATTATGACCAGTACAAGTATTATTTTATTTTCTTTTTAATTACTAAACTCCTCACCCCATGAATTTTACTTTTTGCCTGTTCTCCTCTGGATTTCACTGAGGCAGAGGAGGAGTAAGCAAGAGGTTGTGTTCTGCTCAGTTACTGCCTGGGATTAAACCCCAACATCAGTGAAGAAAAAGTGGGCAAGAAAGTGGGACTGATACAAGATTTTTTAACTGGCTGTGAGAAAGCATATATATGACTTTATCATTAAGTATCATCACACAGCCTCCAAATGAATTTTTTCCTTAGTGGTAACTCTTGAATAATAAGACAGGAGGACAGACAGCTGGAGCACCTATGTTGAATGCCATAGGCACAGTCTGAGCATCAAGATCATAGCTGGACCAGATGCTCTATTTGTCAACACAAATCATATCTGTAACAATGATCTTTGACACTTTACCTAAGGCAACAGAGGGGAAACAAGTCAGTATTGTTCAGTAACCAAGACTGAGGTTGTCTATTAAAAATGATGACAAAATCCCAAACATTTATACCAAAGCCAGCCTTAGGGAGCTTTTCTTTGAGGGTGTTAGAGGACTTCAAATTCAGCTAAAGGAGGAAATAGCACTTCATTGAACCTTCTTGCTCATGGCAATTTTTGTTGGGTTTTGTTTATTGTTTGTTTATATAGCTAGAGGATAGCATAGTCTCTGGGGTGAGAGCTTCTAGAAATTACATTTTTATTTTACCAAAAACTAGGAAAAACAAATGCATCATCTGTAGAAAACATATTGTCTCACTTTTTGCAGGGTAATATCCTTTCATATTTCTTGTGTCCTTGATTTTTTTGATAGGATGTCTTCCTTTCACAGGCCCATCAAAGCAATACTTCAAACATGTGAAGATTTTTTAGTTTTCCCATTTGTAAAAAGATTTAAATGTTATTAGCCTTCTCTGAATGTACTACTACTACTGTTGCAGGACTCTGGATATCATTTGAGATTTTCTTAATGCTTCAGTTGAAAAGGTTCCTCTCTGTAAGTTTTATTAGTTTCCTCCCTATAAATTTTTGTTACCTTAGAGTTGTTTTCTTTTCCACTGAGGTTCAGAAAACCTAAAAGTCAGATTTGAGAAAAAAATTACTCCAAAATTTATATATAGCTCAAAAAGTGTTTTTTAATTCTCACATAACTCTATTCTGTTACATGGTTCATTTCTCCAAGATTTTGATCCCATGCAGTCCTTTTAGAGTTGTACAAAGCTCAGCCATGCACCTACATCCTAATGTGAATATCAAAGTATCACATCAGGATGACTGACAAAACTCATTTTGTGTATGGTAAATTCAACATATCAATTCTATACTAAAAGTTCTTGTAATAGAACTATGCAGGGTATAATTTAATTGAAGTCCCAAATGTTAATAGAGTTCTAACATTTCTGAAAGTTCCTAACTTCTCTTGCAAGTAAAGCTGATGAAAATCCATCAAATACCAGAGAATTCCCAAATTTAAGGTATTATGCACCTTAGCTTCTGTGTAGAGACATTTATCACCTCCACACATGTTCTGACTTCCACCCTTCCATGAACGTAGTTAACTGAAAATTGTAAAACCTAGAGGGATATTTGAAGGGTCTGGTTTTCACCTTTGAAATTTCTACAACTCAAAAGGGAGACAGGAAGAAGGTAGCTTTGGGTTAGGCAATAGGAAGTTCTTTAGTGTGAGGGTGGTGAGACACTGGCACAGGTTGCCCAGGGAGGTTGTGGCTGCCCCATCCCTGGAAGTGTTCAAGGCCAGGCTGGATGGGGCTTGGAGGAACCTGGTTTGATGGGAGGTTTTTCTATTAATGAGATCAGAGTTAAATTTGCTCCAAAACCCTGCTAAAATCACCTATATTGTAAAACTGTAACTGATGAAACCAGGAGTGAAGTAGACTTCTAGTAAGGGCTCTGCTCACAGAAAATGTATTCTACAAGATGTCCATGCACCTAAGCTTAATGTGATCCTTATTCCCTCACATCAGAGCATCTGAAGGAGGTGACAAACTATGGCATTGTGGAAACACACCCTTTCCAGATTTTTCAGCTGATGCCAAAAAAAATATGGAACTTACCTCCTAATTCACAAGATACTGGAGGTGTCAGTGGGGTGCCTTCAATTGCTGTTAAACACAAACCTTCCACTGAGCAGCACCAGTAGCACTCCAGGTGCAATGCAAACATAAAGAACATGCTTCTTTTTGGAGAAGACAGCTCAGACAGAGGTAAAATACACAGGGAGAGAAAGGGTGACATTTTGTGTGTTTCTGATTGTTTTCTTTTGGCTTAGGTAAAAAAAAGTTTTGGGTGTCTCAAAAGAGTATTAATAGTTCCATTAAAAATTGTTTCTTCAGAGGGATTTGTGCTATAAAGGCTAAGTTTTATATGAGCCTCCCTTTTTGCATTTAGTATAATCCTACAAATTAAAAAAGTTACAAGCATCAGTTCTAACATTATTATTATTAATAATTATGGAGGTCATTCCTCCTCCCTACATCCCTCCTTGTTATCAACTCCACTGGGCTAATGTATTCACACATTTTCATCTGCAGCTGTGGTACTCAAGGAAGTCATATTTAAATTAAGTCATTATGATATTTTTCCTTGCAAGGTCTTTTAACTGGAGTCAAAACCCTCCAAGTTTCTCAAGTTCAGACCCAAGGCCAGATCCCAACACTGAAGCTAACCTCTCAGATTAAAAAAGCCACTTGCACAAACTAAATGTGAAAAACCTGCAAATTTTTTGAGGATTCAACTCGATTATGAGCAACTTTTCCCCTGTAATTTTTCATACCCCACTTCTCAAATTGACTTCATTTCAAGAATCTGCATTGCAATGCAGACGCTGCTGGCAAATCAAGGATGCTGTAAATCATACAGCTGGAATGTAAGGTAAGTGCCACATTACAATTCACAGTGCCTTTCTAGAAGGAATTGTATGAAAGATTTGAATAATTTAAGTTCACACACATCTGAACTAAATAGGCCTCTGCTGTACACCCATCCATTACTGCAGGAGAACAGATTGTTGTTTAAATAACACATGGGAATTCCCCAACAGCTCAGGACAGAAAATGGATACCAATCCTAAGCAGCTCAGCCCCCAAAAATGAAACTGGGAACTGTATAATTTCAAATCATCATTTTGTCAGAGCAGCAGGACTGAGCTCATTCTGAAGTGAAAAAAAAACAATGTGAAAAATATAGAGTAGCCCATGGTGAGTCCTCAAGAATGCACCCAAAATCTTAACACCTGACAGAAGCAACATGGATCACACCAGTACCAGCTCAGGGTCTCATGAGAACAGATGTACCCCACTGCTCTAACACATGCCCAGTGCCCAACAGGGTGATGGTTGAGCTTGACTTTGCTCATTTAGGAACCTATCACTACTTCAGCACTACGGAAATGAAAGAAGATAGAAGACTCATGGAGCAGTCTTATCAAGAAATGTCCAAGTGCTTTTGTGGACTTTGAGAAAGCCATCATTTTTCTGTACATTTCTCACCTGTTTATTCCCCTTCATTCTTCTTCTCATCCATTTAATTATTTTTCATTTCTCCTGCTTGCAGGTATAGAGTAGTCTGATAGGAGACTGTTTTGCATGACAGGAACACAACTTGGAAAAAATTTAGACTTAGCCTTGTTCTAATACCATTCTACAGATTTCAGAAACCTTAAAAGGTCAATATCATTGTCAGTGCAACAATGCAAAATCATGAAGACCAAGAAATTAAGTAAGGTTTCAAGTATAAATCATTCAAAATTAAGAGGTACAACACAGAAATGAATGTCAGAAGCCCTGTTGGAAGATGTATACAACAGTACCATAGGATCTTGTATGGCAGTCAGACCAGTGGCTATGCCAGCTGCCTCCAGCAAAATTCTGCTTTATATTGGGAAGGAGATGGCACCAACTGCCCACACCATTCTTCTAGCCAGCGTGGTAGGCTGCCAGAATGAGATCTTCCATGACTTCTCATAGAATATGAAGTGTGAGGTTTGATTCCCCTTTATTTTATTATTTCTCTTATTTTATACTGAATAATATTGCTGGTATTAAAAGTGTACCATTTTTCCAATATCAATACAACTATGTTGATGACCTCCAGTAGAAACATCTTTCTACTGGAAAAAAGATGGTGCTTTGTAAGATGCTGTATTTGCTACTTGCATAATCACAGCTTTGAAATGTGAGGATACTTTTCACAGACATGGTTAAATTACATGCATTATACCTCTTTATCCTCCACCTCTTGTGCCTGAAGTCAAAGTTTTTCAGGACACTTTTTATATTTTAAATTCTAGGTAGCTTCAAAGAACCATTCTTTGATACTGATTTTCTCCCTCACTCATTATATATGCATAATTCTATACGGGTGCAAAGTGAAATGGGAAGGAAAAATGTAATCTACATACAACACCTAGTAAAGCTTCATGCTTACCTCAAAATCTTCAGTTTCACCCATCAAAAATTGATGTTGCTGCCATCACCCTCCTAAGAACAAGACGATGTTTCTGTTAATTAACTTAAAACAGCTAACAATAAAGGTGGAGCACTTAAAACTAGATTTTGCTCTTGAGTTTGTGGTTGCTGAGAAAACTGCTATCCAGGCTTTATACCTTTTTGCATTTAGTTTTTTTTTTGATCCCAAGATCATACACTTCCACTGACTTAAGACATGGGAAAATACAAAGTATTCCAGGCCTACAAGAAATGCAAGGTGACAGCCCTGAAAAAACCACCTCTCTTCCCTGCCCAAGGTCACAGATAAGGCTGAGAGACTCTTCACTGAGGTTTGTAAAAGCCTTCTAAATGATCCCTGTTTGCCTTTGTCAGGCTCCTCTGCGTTAAGGAAAAATGCAATGGTAATTATAGTCCCAGGCATTCAGTAATTTGTATGCAAATAAGACATGGCTTTAAGTTGTGAGCTAAGAAAGCTTAAAATTCACTTACATTTGTGAGCCCATTTGGCAGGTGTCATCCTCAATAACCAAGGGGAAGCCAGCCTCTCACAATGGTTTTTTGCCCTACTGCCTTTTTACCTCTTGCATAAAAAATTTTGTTTAAGAAACTGACAACAAAAAATTGACACTGATTATCAACATTTCTTAAACATTTGGGGGAGATAAATTATATCTTCACAGCTTTTTATACAACTCCTCTTTCTTTAAGCTGTTAAACTGAAAAAGTGGGCTGGCTTTTCTAAGATTTGAACTACTTAAGCAAGATGTTATTTCCACATGGAAGAATAATAGTGGCTCTGTCTTAGAAAGAGGGGTCCATAATAAAATGGACTGTAATTATAGGCTTGAGTAGGTCAGAAGGAATGGACTGAAAATGGTTTTTATGCCACGTGTAATTTATAAGCAGACAGCCAGATCTGGAGGCACTCTAGCACTTCTGTTCCAACCTGTTGAAAGCACATCCATCATCTGGTAAAACTGGTATAACACTGCATGCATGTTCTCTCCATATACCCCAAAGCAGAGAAAACAAGCAAACATAAAGAAACCCAGTAATATTGCTGCCACTCCTTAAATGCTGACAGTCTGGGGTACTCAGAGGTCAGAACACTCACCCTCAATATGACAAAATCCGTTCAGCCACCTAAAAATGTGAATAGCTGCAATGAACACCCATAAAAAATTAACTCAGCAGCTGTTTCTGATGTGGCTGGTGGTCTGGAGAGTTCCATCATGGTTTTTTTCCATTCTAGAAAGACAGCTATGTCAGCAGGACAGCATTCCAGGGTCTGGAACGCCCTGTGGTCACATGGAGCACAAGGTGCAAATCCAAAGCACTCCACTTGCTTCTGACTGACACACAGATTGACTGACAGACTGACAGACTGACACACAGACTAAAAGACTGACACACAGACTGACTGACAGACAGACTGACAGACTGACACACAGACTGACTGACAGACTGACACACTGACACACTGACTGACTGACAGACTGACTGACAGACTGACCCACTGACACACTGACTGACAGACTGACTGACAGACTGACTGACAGACTGACTGACTGACAGACTGACACACTGACTGACAGACAGACAGACTGACTGACAGAGTAACAGACTGACAGACTGACAGACTGTTGGACCCTTCCTCATGAGCACCCTGGGGCTCACTGATCCAGCTTATCACACTGGCTGAGAAAGATCCACACTCAAAGTGTGCAGAAACACTTTGAACTTTGGAATTCCTTGAACTTTGGAATTATCGATGGGAATCCCACCCAGGAGATGTTTTTCTTGTAATGTGTTGCTTGGAAATGTCCTTTGATTTAGGGATTTGGCAAGGCTGGCAATGAAAATGACAAAGGAAAGAAATAGAGTCAATATCTCTTTAATTTTGCCCAGTTCAAGCCCTCCAGAGGAAAGGAGAGGAAATAGAAACCTAATAAAATTTTAACAATCCTATAGTTTTGGAAAATGGAATTTTGCACCTTGAGCAATTTTTTTTGCTGGTAATGTTTAAGGTCACTTTGCATCTTACAGTTATGAATTCTACAAAGTGTTTTAATGAGAAAATTATCAAGTAAAAATGTTTTGATTTATTTTTTAGTGATGTACTCCTTCCAGCTGAACAACCAAGAACATGCTGCTAATGTATCTGACTTCCAGTATTGCTCTTTTGTCTTAAAAGAAAAAAAATTCTGCATAACTCTGATTTCTGCTCTTTGAGACAAATAAAACACAACACTTATTATTTCTTCAGCAGCTTTCTTCTGAATGCCCCTGAAAACATATTAAAAAAAACTTTGTGCTTTGCATCTGTCTGGCAAAACACTCCTATCATTTTTTAATTTTAAAACTCTGAGGCCACAGGTTTGGAGCTGAATGCCTCTAGCATTTGACATCTGAAATACACAGCTCAGTCTTCAGAATGATTGGCAGGAGGCTCATTCTGAATGCAAAGGGAATTCAGCACCTCTTATGACCAGCTCAATTTTAGACATGTTGGATACCTAGCATCAAATAACTCATTTTAACACACTTTCAGGGGTATGGAGTAAGCAGAAAATCCCAGGCTCATGGTGTGACACTTTTTTTTTATACAAACATCTCAGGATGAAATCTAATTGAAAATGAATCTAATTGAAATCTAATGCTAAGTTAGCAAAGTAAGATGCAAACTAACAAATGAGATATTTCAGACATTATACTATTGTTTTACCTTTCTCTGGTTTCCAGAGAGCTGCTTCTTCTGGGAAGATATCCACATCACATATAGCAAAGCAAAATACACATGGAACTTCATACTGCAGTAGGCAGCCTGAAAAGAAATAACCAGAAAAAAAAAATAAAGGGTCAGAGAAATAGAATTATTTGCTACATGATAACCTGTCAGGGTCAGGGAGTGATGCACTATCCATGCTGTTCACACTTAATCTGACCTTTTTCAAAGAGAAATGGGCCAGAAATCAAATCAGATGTTCATTTTCCCCTAAATGCAGAGGACAGAGAAAGCTTCATAAATTTATCAGTCCTGATCTTCCACAGAGAAAGTAAGACATGAAAGGTCTAAAAAATGTAAGTCAATCTTTCAGAGTTGCCATTCTTCAAAAAACAACAGATGTTTCTTCACAACAACAAACCAAACCTTTCTTGAATCATTATAGATTATCATAGCTTCAGGAAACCTGAAGGGGAAGCAGCAGTAAAATGAAGCAGGTTGCTAGGAAAAAAAAAAAAAAAAAAAGTGAGGTTTAGTAATTATGTCATGTTCTTATTTTCTGTTCTAGGGAGAAAATGGTATTTTGAGGAATACACTGAATTATTAAAAAGAGCAGACTGATTCATTCTGCCAAAAAGACACTGCAAGATTCATTTTTCATTAACAGCTTTTTTAATATAGTGTGTGATATACCCCAACAAAGGTGTTCATCAAATCTGTGCCAATGTGGGGGTTTTTAATAAGCCAAGCCTTTAGTATCTCATAGATTACATCCATTTGTTTTCTAGTATATCAGCCAATTTAAGTCTCAGTTCCCAAAACAATCTGCCTCCAGCTGTTACCCAAATTTGTCCTTGAAAAATGTTTTTATGAATCCTTAAAAAATGGGAAAAAATAAGTGAAAAGAAAATGTGGTACCATAAATATAGACATGATGAGGACAAGAGAAAAAGGCATATTCATAGTAGATTCCAGTGGCTGTACTAGGATTGTACAAGCTACTTACAGTTAATAATTGCAGAAATATTTTTCAGAACACAACTGGTTTTTATTATATGCTCAAGTGTTTCATCTGAACCAGGACTGCAGTACCTCTGCATGCTGGTAAAGTAAATGTTAAAACAAATACTACTGGTTATGGCTTTCCATTTTATCAAATTGAAGCCATGGCAGCCAAAATATCAAAAGAAATAGCCTCTTTTTTTTTTATTTTCCCCACCCCCCCATGCAAAGCAGATAATACCAAGTCAGCTTCAAGCCCAGACTGAGGGCTCCATGTTTTAAAATGTTAATAATTCCAGTAGCTGAATGATTTGTCTACCCATCCCTTCCCAAGGTGGCTTGCTTTGTTATGAAGGATGGTTTTCTGCCTTTTACATGCATGCATTTTTACATTGACTCTGTAAACTAAAAACTTGGAACATTTCCTATGTGATCCTTTTGGGTTTTCTCACCAAGACCCTCACCAAGTCTTGCAAGTCATGGGGCAGTACTCACAATCCCAAGTAAAGCCCTGGGGTTTTATATCTGTTGGTGGTGTTTTGAACTGATTAGGTATGGGCATAAGAATCTAAAAGGCTCTGTGAAAATTTCTTCTTAAGCTCATCTCAAGGGAAAGCAGACAAATTTCAGTGATGACACTTCATTTCTCATCCATTTTGAATCAATATTTTTGACATTACCCCTGTGGTTGCTGTCCTACCAAACTGAGCCTCTAATAGAGTATTTTGGGAGCCCAGAGATCAAACCTCCCCCTTCAACTCTGACAAACAGCACAGAGGACCTCCTACCTGCATGATTTACTTAAGAAGCTGATTATCCTTTATTACAAGGAAACCTAGGCTGTCCTTTTAATTCATTTTTGTTAAAGGGAGAAAGTGAACAATTAAAATTATTTAAGGCTGAAAATTTCCTCTATAATAGAATCTTACTAACTGTAAATACAATCTATTTACAGCTGGATAGCATCTCCTCTCTCCTTTGTGTCACACAATGACACTCTGAGTCCCCATCTTTGCAAGAAGAGAAAGTGTTAGTTTTGCACTTTCTGAGGAAGGGTAAAGGGACAAAAACTAGGTGTGAAAAGACAGCTCACAGCATGGATTTCTTTTCCTGGGAAGAAGAATCACCCCCCAATCTCCAAAGAAGGAAAGGCCAACCTGTGTAACTATTAATCAAGCTGAGCTCCCTGACAACACTGTCGAGAGTAAAGGGTCATGGAAAAAGATGACTGAACACAAGTATCAAGGCTGGAAAAAAAAAACCCATACTTAAAAAAGTCATTTTTAAGGGTGACTGTGCTGTGCAGATCTCCTTTTTTTATGCATGGCTGATACTACCATGGTGAGCAGCTATGAAATACTGAGTTTAGTCCTGCTGGTTTGATGTGCTGCTCTGCACTCAAGCTCTGCTCAAATACAGTGAAGAATATCATAGAATCATAGAATTGGCTGGGTTGGAAGGGACCTCAGAGATCATCGTCCAACCCTTATATAGAAGTATTTGTAGCGGGAGGAGCCCTTCTTGCTCCTAGGGCTGCTCCTGAGGCCTCGGGGTTTAGCCCATTCCTGGACGATGTCCTAGGGCTGTTCCTGAGGCCTCGGGATCTACCCCTTCTTGCCGGCTCCTCGAGCTGTGGGCTTCTCCATCCTCACTGAAGAGTGAGAGCCTCTCCGTGGGTGTCAGCTGCTCTCTTATTGGCCCCCTGCTCCTGCACATGCTCAGGAGGGAGGCCAGACACAGGTGAACCCACACCCACTCATCAATAACTCAGGGCACCTGGTCCTGTCTCACTACAAGTATTCATCATCAGTTTTCCAGGGGTAAGCCCATAGATCATTATTTTTGTTATTGTTTGAGATTTCAGCTGCAAAGGTAAAAAAACTTTTTCCTTGTAAGCATAAATCAACACTATTTCTTAAGGTTTTGTAGTCTTTCCAAGGCCATTTTCAGACAAATTTCAAAACTCTTCTCCAAATCACAATATCTCAGGGGTCTCTTTTTGGATGCAAAGGCATTTCTCTATATCATTCTTCTCTGGAATAGTAGAATACTTAAAAAAACCCCAAATGCTTCCATTGCATTTTTTCTTGGACAGTCACTCAGCTGGAAAGCTTCAGATCAAACAGCCAAAATCCTGCAAAATTATGTACCCCAAAATAATACACAAATTCCTCATGTGGTTTACAGCCTACTTGTTACTGTAAAACTAGTTCTTGCAAAGACTGGCTGGTCATTAATAACTGCATTCCCCAAAGGACTGTGGCCAACACCATAGAAAACTGTTATTATTGCATTTATAATATTGCATATTATTGCATTTCCCTGTACTTTTTTCATTCAGTCTGAAGTCAATGTTCTACCATGAGGTCAGCTGGTGCAATGTTTTGTCTTTCAGCTGAAGTTTGCAGTTTATTTCCTCACCACTTCTGGCCATTAAAGAACATGTAAAGATATCTTTTGATATCTTTTTTGATATCTTTTTTTTAAAAAAACTTTTCAACTTCTTTTCTCTGATCCAAAGCTCCCTCCTGTATGGGACTTACAAAACTTTATTCTTCCAGTGTTGAATGGCTTCTTTCTGTTGGAAGGGTGGAGGGGGTAGAATTCCTTTAAAAGTGTTCAGATGAATCACTTATCTCTGAGTTTCTCTTCCATTTACCAGTTGAAACTGAGGATTTTTAATGCTGGATGTTTAACTTCTTTTTAATATCTTCTCCCAGAGTTATGCAGATCTGCTGTTTCCATAGAATGACTGAGATATTCATCTTCTGAAGCATTACACTCTACAGGGTATTGTTCATGAGACACTGCTCAGAGAAGGCTTAAATTTTGTACCAAATCTTTTTTCATCAGAACATGTTGTTCTTTAAAGGCTCTAAGTTATATACATTTCAACATAATTTAAAATATTCTCTAGATTATTTTTTCAAATTCCTTTATGAATACAAGACTGTGAAAAATTATTTACCAGAGGAAAAAAAAAGAAAAGAAAAATAAAAGGATAAAAAAGTGGAAGGAAGGAAGGAAGGAAGGAAGGAAGGAAGGAAGGAAGGAAGGAAGGAAGGAAGGAAGGAAGGAAAGGAAGGAAGGAAGAAAGAAAGGAAGGAAGAAAGAAAGAAAGAAAGGAAGGAAGAAAAGAAGAAAGGAAGAAAGGAAGAAAGGAAGAAAGGAAGAAAGGAAGAAAGGAAGAAAGGAAGAAAGGAAGAAAGGAGAAGAAAAGGAAGAAAGGAAGAAAGGAGAAAGGAAGAAAGGAAGAAAGGAAGAAAGGAAGAAAGGAAGAAAGGAAGAAAGAAAGAAAGGAAGAAAGGAAAGAAAGAAAGAAAGAGAAGAAGAAAGAAAGAAAGAAAGAAAGAAAGAAAGAAAGAAAGAAAGAAAGAAAGAAAGAAAGAAAGAAAGAAGAAAGAAAGAAAGAAAGAAAGAAAGAAAGAAAGAAAGAAAGAAAGAAAGAAAGAAAGAAAGAAAGAAAGAAAGAAAGAAAGAAAGAAAGAAAGAAAGAAAGAAAGAAAGAAAGAAAGAAAGAAGAAAGAGAAAGAAAAGAAAGAAAGAGAAAGAAAGAAAGAAAGAAAGAAAGAAAGAAAGAAGAAAGAAGAAGGAAAGAGAAAGAAAAGAAAGAAAGAAAGAAAGAAAGAAAGAAAGAAAGAAAGAAAGAAAGAAAGAAAGAAAGAAAGAAGAAAGAAAGAAAGAAAGAAAGAAAGAAAAGAAAAGAGAGAAAGAAAAAAAAAGAAAGGAATAATTAAAAAAAAGCAATTCTAACATCTGAGATAAATAACTGCACTGATGCCTTTCTGGTACCTTTGCAGTTTGTGACTGTGATGAACACACCAGAAGAAAAAGGAAAAAAACAACCAAACAAAAACCCCCCAAGTTTGTTCTTTAAACCCAGTGCAGTGTCCCTGGTAAAACATAAAACCCTGCAAGAGATGTGGGGTCAGCCATCCACCAGTGAAAGACTGTACCTTTAATTGCCATGGCTGGACAGACAGCATTTTGCCTTCAGTAAATTCACTAGAACACCTACAAAGCCTTTAGCAGATATATACATTGAATTAAAAAGCAGATTTATGATTTGATGCTTTAAATAGAACAACATATTCTTAGGACTGCAACTTAAGAGTTTAACATTTCTAAAAAGGACATAAATACTTTTCCCTAAACACATACATTTATAATAAATGTCCCATGGGTGAGATATTCTGAGCAATTAATGAGAAGGTAGGAGACAGGTTTTTTGTGTCTACATCTCAACACATCTCTATGGTAGTTAATTACCATCAAGCAGTTCACTGCTTTCCAGCAAAGGCTATAAATTGTTTCCTATTGAAATGAATGCTAGAGCCTCCCTTGCTTGCAAGTGGGCTGTGTTTGGAAGCAGTGAATATGTGTGATCAGGCAGTTAGCAAAACTCAGGTTTTCTAGGTGTCTGTGGAATTACTGCTGGTTCCTTGTCACTTAACTGAACTAAGACTGCATTTTCACAGTCTGAAAAGGAGTATCATGGATAGGAAATAAGGCACTTAAGTGAGTTAGTAGAATCATCAAAAGATTTTTATTAAATAGGAACCAAGGTCTTGATATTTCGTGGGCCTCTGAATACCCAGAGTGCACACTCAGTAACTCAGGTAGATTTAGTTGAGAACAACCAGGCTGAGAAAAGTCAGTGGTAAAAGGAAAAGATTTAAAGTGTGAAGATTACCCAGATGGAAAACAGACTTTCTGCCCTTTCTAAATATTGAGTAGGGACTTCAGACCCTGAAAAATAGAACACAAATTTAATAGAAACAGGTTGCAGCCAACACAAGAAACTCAGGAGAGAAAAAAAAAAATCCTTCTGTTTTCCCAGTCCATGGTTCATTAGAACTCGATTATGAACAAATCTATGACCACTTCATCTGCATTCCTAGCCAAACGAGTAGGTATAATCCATACAACCCTTTTCCTTCTATTCCTTCATATTTATCAATTCTGAACTTCACAACATATAGTCACATCCAATTATTAAACATGTGCCATTTCTTCCTATCTGAGAAAAGCTGATATTGCCCAGTATTCTTGGGTTACAACTTGCAAATGACTCAGCGCTCATGCTTAGAAAACTATTTTTTAAGCAACTGTCAGAAATTTTCTTTTGTGATAATTCCTTTTTTGATTCTGAGCTCTCTCTTTACTTCTAGAGAACACTCCAGATTGTATGGGTAGGAAACTGACATTGTGACCCTCACTGGAAAAAATTCTCCCTAGCAAAAGCCTCACAACAACCAAACTGATAGCGTCCTGTCAGGATAATTGCCTGGTTGCATGTGGGGACTGATTCAGAGAGATTCCTTTTTTTGTTTTGGTTTGGTTTTTTTGTTTTTCTGCAGGATATGTATATTAAAGCAATATTAACAACCCAAATATAGTTTTTATCCTACTGCAGTCCTTTATCAATCCCATAATTTCCAGAATCCCTATTTAACTAGTTGTAGAGTCAGTATTTAAATAACAGGTATTTGCTTCCTAAAGTGATGTGTGCAGTTTCATCCCTAGAGTTTAAATAATACTATTTTGAGTCAGTCTGTTTCTAATATCTCTACAATCATTCAGTAAGGAGCTCATAAGAGATGCTTGTCAGCATTAAAATATAAATTATTGGGTTAATTTCTTTAAGTACAGACAAATAGTACCATCAAATTAAATGCATGGCTAGATTTTTGTTTGACAGTTAGTAAACTGAGGAAGGTCCCTAGCTTAGGTTGAAATCAGGCCAGAAAATGTCCAGACAGCCAGACCAAAGAAGGTCTGGCAGGGGAGAGGATGAAGAACATGTGCTGCCAGGGAGCCAAGAAGCCACCACCTTCCATGGCCCAGCACTGCTTTTTGGTTTCTTCTTATTTATTTAATTTTGCAGTCAGCATCACTTCAAAGAGAGAAGCAAAAGGTACTTTCTAAAAGTTGTGCTGAACAGGACCAAAGTGTCTCCACTTAAGACTTGACTTCTCACGTCCTTCCATCAGAAACACTGTGAAATTATGAATTATGGATCAGATCCCTGTTTTTAACCAAGTGCATTAGTAAAGAGGCATAATAAAATTGGGTAGGTTCAGAAAAAATAAAAAGCATGAACTGACATTAAGATGGATCAAAAGCTCCTCGGAAAATGGACTAGAAACTGATCTACCAAAAAGGTGATCAGGGTATGGACTAGATTTTCTAAGGCACAAAACAGAATTTCAGATCAGCTCTGGAGAGACAAGAGGGGAATCACACAGTATGAGGGACAAGATTTAGAGACTAAAGACACCCAGGCACTGACAGATTGTGTCAGGAAGGAGATTGAGGTCCTGGAGCAGGTCCAAAGGAGGGCAACTGGGCTGGCAAAGGGACTCCAGCACAAGTCCTATGAGGAGAGGCTGAGGGAGCTGGGGCTGTTCAGCCTGGAGAAGAAGAGGCTCAGGGGAGACTTCATCACTCTCTACAACTCCCTGAAAGGAGGTTGGAGCCAGGGGTGGGGGGGGCTCTTTTCCCAGGCACCTCTCAGCAAGACAAGAGGGCACAAAAGGTCTCAAGTTATGCCAGGGGAGGTTTAGGTTGGATATTAGAAAGAATTTCTTTACGGAGAGGGTGATCAGACATTGGAACAGCCTGTCCAGGGAAGTAGTGGATTCTCTGTGTCTGGAGATATTTCAAAAGAGACTGGATGTGGCACTCAGTGCCATGGGCTGGGAACTGCAGTGGTAGTGGATCAAGGATTGGATTTGATGATGTCTGAGGTCTCTTCCAAACCAGCCAATTCTATGATTCTATGAACACCTGGTGCCTTAAAAACCCACTAATTCCCTGAACAGAGAGAGAGAGACTGAGGATAGTGAGTTGAGCAGATAGCAAGCTTACACAGAGTGAGTTTAAAGGAAAAAAGGAGATGCTCTGCCAGCAGAAGGGAAATCTGCAATAAATGGACCAGGGTGAAGGAAAAAGACATTCAAAGCTGAGAAGTTAGTATGGAGGGATGAGCTGGTTCATGACAACTTGAAGACAGCCTGGCAGAAACAGTATATTGATTTTCTGCATTCAGGGTGAAGTATCCTGCTTATGGGAAAGAAATACAATGATTGCAGTAGAGCAGTTGTCAGACACTGTAAGATCAGAGTGCACAGAAACTTTGGAGTAAAACAGAGTAGAAAGGAATCCCTTGCAGCCTGAACACTGCTTTTTCTTTTTTTTTTCTTTTGTGAAAGTTTGAAATATAGATCTTAAAATCACCTTTAGATTTCTTTATCCTCAGTGGGATTCCTACATGGAAGTTTGGGTGGTGCAGACATAGCTTGTTACCAAAATAAACCAGTTACAAAGTACAGTAGCTCTAATTCTGAACAAGAAACAACTACCCTGAAAAATAAGAACAAAGGTACTGGTTTTTTTTCCCCTGATATCCAACTGCAAATATAATCAATGAGACCAGATATGGCAACAAAAATGTAGCATCTTGATACAGAAAGGTAAATATTTATATACATGATTTGTTAAGGTATTACATGGTTCTACAGGAAAACATTTCTACCCTTCCTAGTGATTGTATGACCACAATGGGATGTGTGCAGTGTTACTCTATTTTTTCTGTTATTTTAAGGAAAAATTTGGAGCTAGTCCAGACCAAGAGCTTTCTGCAGCCAAACAAGCAAGCAGAACCCATGCTCATTCCTTTCATAAGCAATAAGATGTCTGAGAAAGGGGTCTCTGAAAAGTACAAAACCAAGTTGGAACAAGTTTGAGATTTCATGACACGATGCTATCACAAGTTATGGGCTTTAAAACTAGAAGTGAATTAATCTGCTATTAAAAGAGAAGAGGCAGATGACAAGTGTGAGCACCATCATCTCTGCTTCACCAAGGAAATGGAAGATGAAAGAAATGTGTCATTCTATAAAGAACTGGAATGAAGAAATTAAATCTATCTGAGGCCTGCAAGGTAATTGTCAGTAATTATTACACAACTAAAGACAGAAAGTCAAAACCAGAATGAGGGATTTTTTTTCCACACTAGAGCTAAAGAAAATGGAGTCAGAGTAATTAATTCCATCACTCAGAAAAGATGGAAATTGAGAGCATGATGTATCACCAGGGAAAGCTCCTCTGGGTATTCAGAAATTCTGTTATTACCAGAAAAAAATAGGTAATGGCTACACATGTTACCAAATGTACTACATCCATATAACAAACTAAATACATAACATAACAAATCAGAAGCCCAGCACTCTGTACCCCAGACCTGCATTTTAAAATGATTCTATGAAGTGTGTATAGTAAAAAAAAAATAATAAAATTGAGGTGAATCCTTTAGCAAACACAGACTCTCTTAGCAAAATAAAACATTCAGGATCACCAACAGGTTTTGATCACCCCACTTGTGCTTGCACATAAAGTACTTCAGATTAGAGTTTTCCATTTATTATACCACTGCTATTTAAAGAAAGATTAAACCAAAATCTCACTGCAAGTTAAAACATACAGCAAAGTATCTGGAACACAAAAAGTGTTAGCCAAAAGCTCTTTGGGCAATTCTACTCTTTATGGAAAGGAATACAAACTAAATTGCTTTATAGAGTGCTTCCCCTGCAATGCAGCTTTGTCAGCTGTATAAATACTGTGCCTGCATGGTGGCATTTTAAGGATTTAATGACTGAATTTCCTCTTCTTTTCCCTGACTAGATTCATTAAAACCAATGCCTTTAACTGCCTATCATCCAAAGGGAAATAACATGGATTTCTAACACTGAAATGCTTAATGTGAAATCCTTTTTGCACATTCAAGCTCTATACTGTGTAGGGAAGAGAGGAAATTAAATGCCAAATTCAGGAATACACTTAAAGTGAAAAGCTAAGGATCTTTTTACACCAGAGGCAACAACAAACACTTTTCTTCCTTTAAGGTTAATAAGAGTTATGAATGTGAAATTTGGATTAGGCTGCATCTAATCCACACATCACCAATTAATTCAGAATGCCATAGGCTCAAATAAAGACAAAAGATAGTGCATAAGTTAAAATGTGCATTCACATAAAACCACCAGGATATCAGTAGTATAAGGACAAGAATAATGTTGGATCTCTGTGGCTCCATCCACACTGTTACGTTACCTCTGGGTTGATGTGGCCTCAGGACTGCCCAGAACCTGCAGAGGAAAAATCTCAGACATGTTCATTTCTTCAAGTAACCTCCTGTGCACACACATTAGTAGCATGGATGGTGGATATGCAAGACAGCTTCCAGCTCTCCTATCCACCTTTCCTGTGGCCTTTCTAGAAGATGGAATATCATCAGTCCAACAGATCAGGGCAGGCTGCCAGCACCAAACCATACTGGTACCAGAGAGCAGCTGCACCCTTATCAAGCACAGTGTGTGACCTTCCCCTGGGGTTACACCACCAGATGATAGGATAGCAACAGGATGAACTTTTAGGAGTGGGTAAACTAACCCTGAAAACCCTGAACACAAAGAGAGTCTTTGTAAAGCTTTACCAGCTTTCTCTCCTTGTCCTGGCAAGCAGAGTGGTAAAATGATGATGGCTCCATTGCTCCAAAGTGCAGTGCTTGGATTTCCACTCCTGGGGGGCCATTGCTCACCCCTTGCCCTGCCCATAAAGCCCAAGTGACTGTAAAAAATGCAGTAAATGTGAGGCCACCTCTGGAAGGGGTTTATTTCTATCAGCTGCAGAGTTGTTTTTTTATTTCCATCAGGACAAAGAGCAGAGTCCTCTATCTCCCCTCCCAGAAGTTTTAAAGAGGCAGGAAAATTATGAAAGAAGTGAGTGATGGCCATGGTGACAGATGTTTCTTTCCCTGTCATTCATTTTTCTGGGGATTAGCTGGAACTGGTGAATGATGTTTTGATGACTGCAATGAAAATAAGGTAAAGAGCACCTAGAGCAAAGGGACAGGTGATGTTTTTATGAATTATGATGAATAACCAATTAGCTATATATGATCACTAGATACTGTTATTTTTTTCCTTTCTTTGCTAATTGCTGCTTAAGGAATTAAACTTTCAAAATCTTAGTCATCTAAAAGTCAAGGAAAATTATGCAGGAAATGGAAGCCAGAGGAACTGTAACTTCTAGACAAATTACTGGTAGGTTTTGGAGGTTGCAGAAATTCCATTCAGGAAAAATCCCTTCTGGGGAAGCCACCTCTCCGTTCTGTCTCAAGGACATGGATCATGACTAAAAATACTTCCAACTGTCTTCCAGGAAATCTCCAGTAGTCCACTAAAGGCAAAACCCAAAAGCAAGTCTTTGGAAAAGATCCACATCCCTCCCTCATCACTCCTTCTTTGTCTATAGGACTGCTGAAACTAAATTTAGCATCCAGCATTCCACTTGCAATTTGTTTTGCTTTTTTGAGAGAATAGACAGCAAGAATCAAACCTGGGTGGACCTTCAAATCAATCACTGGGTTCATTCCTAGGCAAGGAATTTATAATAACATATCTTTGCTTGCCCTTCCATGTTATGTTGAATTATCTTGGTTTCATCAAACACAATAAGCCTTGCTTTTAACTCATTGCTTAAGTGCAAAAAAAAAAAAAAAGAGATAAAAGTAGTCAGCCAGAGGTTTTATATATTTCTGTCCATTGACAAAAAGGACATATCAGAAATAAAAGATAAACTCCACCTGTTTGATTCCTACGTTGCACTTTAGGGTTGTGTTTGTTATCATCACTATTGCACTGCTTGCTTTATTTTCTCAGGCACCATGGGAATGACTGTGACTCACAGTGGTTTGCAGTGCTAAAATAAAATCTCATCCAACATAATGTGATGAAAAAGTGATGTTTCCCACAAAGTTATATCAGTTTATCTTAACCAGGGAACTAGATTTGTCAACAACAGTTGTTCATCTACACCTTTCTAAATCAAATGAAACAAAACTGGGCCAACTGAAGACATTTTCTTGTTTGTTTGTACAAGTTTGCTCTTTGAGAGCTAGATCAGCAATGAAATTTAAGAATTTGAAGTGATGGGCACAAAGCCTAATCTGGATATATTTGTATGCCTGAAACAGTTGCTCTTTGGCCACCTAATCCTGGAGTCACTTATGTGACTGCCATGAAACACAATTACACAACAATCCAAAAAAACTCAATGCCAACCTCTTTTCTCACATTTAAAAAAAAAAATCAGACACAGCATTTTCTTGGTCCCTTACACCTTCAAGGCATAGTCTAATATTTCAAGGAAAAGGGATTCTGGTGTACAGAGTGTCTGATCATCAAAGTACAGACTTTTCAGGAAAACTAAAGCAAGAGGTGAGGCATTCCCCTTTATGAAGCTCCAGTATAATGTACAAGCAATTGCTTGCAAAGGCAAAGCTAAGCAAGTGATTCAGTCTTATGACAAGTACTCCCATGCAGGATGAATAACATATGATCCATTAAATATGTCTCCTGTGCAAAATAAACAGCTTTAAATAGCTATATCTACCCATTCACCACTCAGTGCTTGGGTTCCAAAGAGGTCCCCAGCTCTGCTCTGCTCACATCTCTTGATGGCTTTTCTGCATCCCTGTCCAGTAGCCTAACTCAGCTCTGACACAGAGATCTTGAGAATTTATTTTAGGAATCTGGACTCTGAATGCCTTGAGGTTATACATTACCAGGCAGAGCATAAATGTCCTTAAAAGAATAATGAAATGTGTAATACATTAAAAGCATAGGAAACAGAGCCCCCAGATTCTTCCTTTTCCACTCTCAGCCATGGACTTTGGCCATTAAACTGGATAGCTCCAGCTTTTCCTGCTCAAATTAAGATCTAAGTGTCTGGAAGGAGGCTAAAATTCACTAAGATAGAGAATACTACATGTAAAGCAAATAAAGCACATATGGACATCTACTATCCAGGCAAAAGGAAAGACAAAAACCAAGTTATAAAATATATAACTTTAAAGCTCCTCATAATCAGAGAAAGAGGGAAATTTAGAAATAAAATGTAGAAAAGCAATCTTTTCCAGAAACATAGACATGAATAGGTATCTCATAAAATCCAGCCTTTTGCTATCTTCTAGAACACTCTTACACACAATGAAAGATGCTTAAGAATAGACTATGAAATAAATACAGATTTTAGCTTTAGTGTTTTCCAAAAGCAAGTAACAGTTTATAAGCAATAGCAAGGGCTGAAAGATGTCAGTTTTTATCATTAATTTCTTTTCCAATTTTTCCATTAACAAGGTAACTTTGAGGCAAATTTGCCTGAAGACCAGAAGGCCACACATAAATCACTTGAGCTCTTTAAAATTATATTGTCAGGCATGGCAGAAAAAGACAGAGATAGAGTTTTCATACCTTTTCTGATTTCATACCAGATTCCTAAGGCCCACTAACTAACAAGCTGGTTTTTAAATGAAACAGTTTTCCATCAGGCATTCCTCTACTCTTTAAGGCTAACTGGCATCGTGTGCTGAAGAATTACTGAGTCTCAATTAGCCACTTCTGATAGCACATTACATCTGTTTGTCTGTCACTCTGGTAATACACTGGGATTGTTGGATAATTTGTTTACAAACAGGAGGACAATCTGTGCTAGAAGCTTTGCAGATGAATAGGTACATCTGGAGAACATTGCATCGAGTGGCTCAGAACAGCCTGGGCATACTGCAAAACATCTTTTGCAGGTCATTATTCAACAAGATGTTTTTTCTGCACAGCTCTTAGCTCAAGTTATAATTCAAATGTTGTCTCTAACTCCAAATAATGGTGGGGTTTTTGGGTTTTTTGTTTTTTTTTTAAATTTACAGCTACTGATTCCTGCAGCGTCAGTATATTTTTTCCCAACCTGTTTCCACTTTCATACTGGGTTTTTTGGTATTGCCTGAGCATGGTCTTTTGAGTGACCTTTAGGAGAAAGATGTTGAAGTGTTCTTGACTGGAGAGCAAGTTAAGGGCCTGGAAGGAATAAGAGCTTTAATAAGAAACCTCTGACATAGGTAGAGGAAAGCAAACCTCACCTAGCCAGAAGGGCATCACTGCTGCGGGAAAAGAAGCATTTCTGGGTAAGCAGAGAAAGGAAATAAAGAAGTAATTTCAATATTTCCAATTGTGTTTAATAACTTCTTACTCTAAGAATCATATATCCTTCTATCTTTGATAATTTCTTACTGTAATCCTCAACATTGCATCACATAATATATCTTCAAATGGAAAGTGTTAGAATATTTTAGATTTTCTTCTTTAGCCAAAGTGTTTCCTTTAAATGGTGGGGCTACTATTTTGTCAAATCAGGAGCAACAGAAATCTTTTCAGTTATAGCAAAGTTAGAATAAATCCCAGAGCCCACTGTGCAACTTTAAGCATTCAAACAGACTTTAAAAATCACTGCAACTCATTATCTAACAGTAAATAATTAAAATATAATGAGAATTTTGGTCACTATTTGAAAGAAATACTGCATTCTATTTACTTTCAAGTATCTTGATATGCTGCAGATGTTTGTACTTGTCTAAAGAACAATTTCAGAAGAGCTGAGAGTTTTATCTCATTCTGGTTACTACCTACCTCAAGATATCTGTTCAGTAGCAAAGCACTCTCTGCAATTAGTCATCAAACCCTGAAGTGGAGAAAAGAAACATATATTCCTATTTCTTTGGGGCTTAGTTAGACATAAGAAAAATTAATGCAACATTTCTTTGCAAGGCTTCTTAAACGGATTTTTTACTGGGCAGGTGGGTGTAGTGGAACACCTCAAGACTAATTTCAGGGATAGGTTATAGATAATTTAGAAAAAAAAATCACTTAAGCTTTATTATAGAGAACTGAATTCTATTTCTTATTCAAAGCCAGCTTGAATACAAAATCAGGTTAGCAGAACCCTGTGGGTGCATAGAGAAAATGTGCCTTGACCAGCCAAGATGCCAGCCTGATTTCTGTGTGTTCTCTCTGGTGTCTGAGAGGAACACAAACTGTGGTACTAACAACCCCATGGCTTCCTGTCCTTGGACAGCAGCAGCACATCTGGTTCTGCTCCACCACCACAAAAGCTCTCCCAGGGACACAAAGCCCATCTGGAGTGAGTGGTTACATCCTTGTTGTGCACCTTGCAGAAACCAGTCCACCACAACCAGTGCAAGCTTGGGAGAGTGAAGCTGATGCTTGCTTTCAGGTTTAAAGAGGAATGTTCCAACCTGCACTGTGGGTTTTTTCCTGAGTGCAATATTTAGCACAAAGTAATTGATTGTCTGAGACTTAGGAGAAAGAAAGGTAATGCTTTATTCATGCAGAAGAATACTGCAAAATTACCATTACTTATGAAATAAAAATAATTGACATTAACAAGCCGAGAATGAGACACTTTCTTTGATCAGCAGTACTTATAAAACTAGTAGCATCAATCTTCTTTTAATGGAGCAAAACAGTAAATGAGAGACTAGCATCAAGAGTCCTACCAAGAACACAATTAACTACTGAACAAATCCTACCGATAAACTTGCATTTATGGGACAACTGGTTTATTACCAGGAAAGCTCTGGTAATAAATGATTTCTTGTGATAGATATGAGAATTCTAGAGTCATTATAAACCCACTTTTTACTGTGAAGCAAATGAGATTGACCTGTGGTGCAAATACCACTCCAGAGGCTGACCAGTCATTCTTCACACTGAGAAAATATAGATCACTGAATTTCACAAACATATACATTAAATCATTAAATGAGACCCACTAAATGGGGAAAAAAAAAAAAAAAAAAAAAAAAAAAAAAAAAAAAAAAGAAAAGAAAAGTGCCTATTTTTCATTTCCAGAACACTTCAAGAAGATGGAACCCCTTCTGCTCAGGTAATACATTTCCTTGGTGCCAATTACCAAAAACAAAAAGAGCTACACACCTTACATACAACTTCCTCTAATAAGAAAAGCATGAAGAGCAGGATTTCCTTTTTGAGAAAAGCCACTTTTCAATGCTCTGCCTTTGAGAAGATAATTTGCGCTGTTTCAATGCCCCTATTATCCCTGTTCTGGGTTGTGTTCTCAAATACCACAGTCAATTATCTCTTTTCCTGTAGGCTTCTGTTAAATACACTTGCAAGAAAAGAATTAAAACTCAGAAGATTCTATATCAAGATCAGATGCAGAAATGTCAAATATAAAGCATGCAGCTACCCTGCACCCAAACAAAAGCCATCTCTTTTCTGTCAGGTTGGACAGCAGGAATTATTTGAGCTGATAGTGACAGAACAGGCTTCAGCTTCCTAAAAACTGGAAGTCAGGCTGCTTTCACTTTTAAGTAAGGAAGGCAAGGTATCTCTTAGCCAGGGACAAAAAACAAGTGTTCCACAGCTGTCCTAGGCACACCTTAACTTTTCCAAAACCTGCATAGTATCTTCTGCTTAGTATTTAGCACAGCAATTAACATCAAACCTCTGGTCTTGTGCTTAGGCTTCACTGGGCTGAAAAAAAGAGCCCACTCCATGACTACTCATTTTCATCTAGAGGGCCATCTCCTTTTTTCATACAGACCAAATTCCCCAAAACTCAATTTTAATTCAGCAAAAGAACTTAGGAAACTGTTCCAGTATAGATGAATGTCATTGGGGCAGGGACAAAGCTCATAGCTTTAGTTTATATACTTGGTCATGTAGTGGGCAGCTTTTGGCAAATAGAAATAGCCATGCATGCAACAGACAAAAGATGTTTCCAGAAACAGAGATCAGAGATGGGAACCACAAAATGGTTTGGATTGGAAGGCATCTTAAAGAAAACTGAGTTTCACCCCCCTGCCCTGGGCTCCCACTGGACCTGGTTGTTCAAGGTCCCATCCAACCTGGCCCTGAACACTTCTAGGGAGGGGGACGCCACAACTTCTCTGGGCAACCTGTTGCAGTGTCTCACCACACTCACAGGAAAGAATTTCTTCTTAATGTCCAACTTAAATGAAAGACAGATACATTTTACTTTTGTCTCTTCTGCTGCTTGATAACATAACTTGGACAAATCACTCTACCAATCTGTACTAAAGTGTCTCAGTTCCAGACCTAAGACAATTACAGTCATTTAAACTTAGGAAGAATCTTGCAAGGGTCATTTAAAGGATTTTTATGAATATCAAGAGGGAAGTTTGAGCTCATAGAAGTAATATAAAACTGCATACAAATTGAACCATACCTTCTGTGCCTCTCCCACCTGGCTGTTGCAAGCCAGTCCATGTCTGTCAGCAACTACTGCAACATATACAGCTGAAGGGAAAGACAACATAAATACCACTTTTTGGTCCATTTAAGCAAAGATTCCTTTTTAAAAAGGAATGTGCCCTTTTATCTCCAAATTATACCCTTATCTTGCCCGTGGCTATACTCCTCTCTCAAATGAAGCCAGGATTTGGCATGCAGTAATCAATAATTAAGTAGCAACGATAATTATAGAGGCAATGGGAAACTTACAGAGAGGAGCTGTTAGTTTATAAATTGATTTGCATTCTTAAGGGAGTTTTATTATGAGAGCTGTGTAGCTGTTGGTACCTTGAATCTGGTCCATGGCTTTCTGCCACTCTTTTGCCATTGCAAAGCAGAACACTTGTTAAGAAGTGAAAAAGGAAAAGGTAAATTGTTGTGTTCTCTAAAAAGGGCAATTTCCAGCCAAGTATCATTTTTAGCACCTCCTGCAAGTGATAGAAAATGTATTGATGGCAGTGAAGCTCTACTGCCTGTCTCCTGTTTTGTCATTGGGAGTCATTCATCCACCACTATCCTGGGCTGCAGCTGCTTTGGCTAATGAGGCTCATGACCTGCCTGCTCCATCTCTCTGACATTACTGACATTACATTTCAATCTGTTAGTACAGAGCTTTCCATTCCTGTCCGAGTTCCCACACTATATCCATCACTGTATAAATGAGTAAACAAATACTTATTAATTAAGGCTTTAATAACTGGTTATTAAACATTCCCTTTCACCCAGCTTCTCCTGCTGTTAAAACACTCAAGTGCATATTAACACTGATGTTAATTTCTTGGTTGGTAACTCAGTTACAGGGCAGCGTGGTTTCCTGTAGTGCAGAATAACAGGCAAAACCTACTTAAAAGACACTTAAACTCCCAGATTATGATTATGTGAAAATGAAGTGTCAAATACATTGGGGATTTGCATTATGAGCTAACAGTCTTCTCATTTCCAGCTTTAACACAACAGCAATAAGGACAAGTTTGCCCAGGACTCCACTAAAATGAATGTATCATCTGCAAAGCTGAGATAAAAGCATGGCAATTTTACACATGGAAAAAAGGACTATGAAATACCTGAATATAAGCAGCAAATCTAGTTAGATCCATCTCCACCTGAGGGCAACAAATGACTCTAACACATGCAGATCAACTCAACTCCTTCTGAACTAAAACAGTGGGATCCAGTTTGTCTGCAGTAAGTACCAATCCATGATATATTACTTCAAACAACAAAGCTAGAACTCTGCTGGGGCATTTTATATTTATAAACTCACTGAAAGAGTATTTCTCTAAAGGGCACTCTGTCAAAGTCACATTTTAAATTATCTTCTAACCGAGTTTGCTTCAGGAGAAGCTTGACAAACTTTCAGAGAAGGAAGAAAACAGTAACAAGATGGGGAAAAAGAGCTTCTGGATGAAGAGAGAAGATGAGAATAAATAAATCTGACAGACATTGGTGAGTGTTTTGACAAACATTCAGCTGTTTGAGATTGTAAGTAAAGTCCAGGGAATGCAAAGGACACACGAACATTTTCAGACAGAGTGAAAGAACAAAAGCAGAGAAGAGAATGAGCATTGTTTCAGCTCAAATATTATTGTGCTATTGTCTCAAAACATATCAGTAATGCTCAAATACAATAAGGTAAAATAAAGCAAGGAACTGTATTTAAAGTAATCTTTTTTTTCCTGTCTCAAAATACTACATTCCACAGAGCTGAAAAACTTATGCAGAAAGCACAAGCAGTTCATGGAAAGCTGTATGGACTGAAGTGGCTATAAAACCACAACCACAGAAAAATCCCTGTCCCCAGAGGACAGGCCAGATAAAAGTTCCACAGATGCAGCCTACAGAGATCACTTGGCTTCTATCACCTCAGCTAATGACTAAAAATTAAGCAATCTGAAATGCTACTTTTAACATTAGTAATGTGAAGTTTGAAGACAAAAAACCATTCCCAGGGCTTTGACTCTTGGTTTCAGTGTGCAATTTTGTAATCTGATTCCAGAAGAGCCTGAAATACTTGAGTTACTCTTCTGTTAATATGTTCTGGTCTTTAGCTTGCCACCAAGTTAGTTTTCGATCTGTGAAACCAATGGATATCCAGAGAAATAAGCACCTGAAATCTTAAGGAACACTAGGAAAAATATCATCTTCCACAGGTTCTATCTTTATATACAAAAGAACCCAAAAAACCCAATAAAAAAATCAAAACCCAACACTTTTCAATTCAGGTGATTTTTTTTTTAAATTCTTGTATTAATTAGTTTGAAACTGGAATAATAATTAGCCATCTCTCAAATGCTTTGATATTTTCACAAAGAAACCTCTATGGAAGTCAAAATTCTTAGCATTTCTCAACTCTTCTGCCACTGAAATCAAGTATTTTTATTAGCATAACATATCCTCTAGGAGCAATGACCTCTTCTGTTTCAAAATAAAACTAATTAACGTTTTTATTCAACTTACCTGAGCCTGTGAATAGTATTTCAAGTGGGTTCCACCCTCACATGTCTAGTATCAACCATATGGTAGGAAAAATAATTACTGTTTATTAAGTCTATACTAAACTTTTTAAAGAACATTTTTATGAGATGCCATAAGGTTGTACACTTACTGCAGTCATTAATCTTCTTCAGGCATCTTTAATCAAGGAGCTCTGCTGAGACCATTAAATGATGTTAGGCCTGAACTCTTTAATTATTATGCAGGGTATTTTATTTTTAAGAACCAATGTGTTACTGAATTATTTTCACATGTGAAATTACTGCTTTAAGCTCTGGATGACCCTTAGAATCAGGTTCACCTTATAAATATAAAGTAGATTTTTAAATGGTTTCTGCAGTGAACACCATATGCCCATGACATGCTGGGTTCAGATTGACAGTGAAGGAAGGATTCATGTCAAGAGGTCAGGAAATGGGTGCCAGTTGCTAACACAAAGAAAAATAACAAAAATCAAGCAAGTAACATTTAAAGTTGGAATCCAAGTTCCATGGAAGAAATAGGGATAAAGTGTCCAATAAGGTAGCCCCAAAGTATTAAATAAAATAGTTGTAGGGTCTATTGGCATTGCCAATTAAACACAGTTTTCACTCAGACCAATAATATCACTAATTAAATAGCATTTTAACCTTTCAGTTCATTAACGATAACACTAAATGAATCCTGTGCCCCTTCAGCAGACCAGACACTCATACAATTTCTGGTTCCCTCTGAAATATTGCAGTCCAAAGTGTAGAGGCCTTTAGGAGAGCACTTTGGTTTTCTAACCTCTCTATGTAGCACAACAAGATTTTGTTTCATGCACTTAAGTCAGTGAGTAGGATAAAAATACTCATACCAACTATGCTCACAAACTTTTCTCTCTTATGCTCACTTTGTTTTGTTTTTTTTTAATTACAGCAAAAAAATCTCTCTCATTAAGCAGTTTTCACTCTAATATAGTTAAATAGAATCTCACTAATACTGGGGTGGGTCAGTTGGGTAATTTCCCTTTAGTCAAGATTCCTATCTTGAATTTTCCTTCAGCAAAGGCAACAGAAGCTCCTCGTTCTGAAATACAACCATAAACCACCATGCAGGGAGCCAGGAGCAAGGGTTACTCTCACTCCAGCATCCTGAGGGAGTTTTACACTGGAAAGAATAAATAACTATTTGAGGAGAAGGAGAGTAAGGGCAGAGTATGGAGGGGGGGAGCACTGCAAGGAGTTGAGGGAAGCTCTGTAATCCTGAACAGAGTAATGCAGATGTTGATCTCTGTGTCCTCCTTCTACACTGCACCACAGGAAAAAAATTGGCAGGAGATGGTTCTGTCATCACTTACATCCAGACATTACAATTTATATGCACTACAGGTGACAGAATCTGGACGAGGCAGGCAGGGCTGGCACTTGGCCACATGCTTTATCCCACAGACCCTATTGCCCTTCCTAAAAACAGGCTGCTGTGACTGCCCCACTCCAACAGTGAGTTAATTCACCTGGTTCCATAAAATATCTGCCAAAATATCAGTATAGCTAAATATGCAGGAATTTATTTGAGTGGCAATAAGAACGAGAGGCATCCAAAACTAAAGAAGAAATTCAACAAGTAAAAAAACCTGCCTTCCAAATGTCAGCTAAAATGTCTTTTCCTCTGGGGTCCCTAAATATTGTAAGAGGGATTCAGAAGGGGACAATAACATATGTTAACGAAAAGATCATATCCTTTGAGGAGAAACTTATCAAAAAAGGTGAAGTATGACTCCTATTCGTATCAAAATTTTTGAAAATACATAATAAGTTCCTTTGAGGAAACTCAACTATTGCAAAGTGAAGCACCCTTTCCCTGCCAATGAAGTTCCTAGGGCTACCAGTATCTTGAAGTCATTACCAAAATATCCTCTAAAAGTACTCACACTTCCTTGCAAGTGCTTTCTGTTCACAGAGGTAGAGCCCCAAGAACTCAGAAAGGTCACTGGTGGGCCTTCACCTCCCTCTTCTGTAATTTAAACAAACAAACAAAAAACATCACAAACAAAAAAACATAAAAAACCCACCAAAAAATCCAAGCAATCAAACAAACAAAAAACAACAGCTACAAAAAAAAAAAATCCTCAGGTGAGGAGAGCAAAAGAAAAAGAAAGGAAATTGTTTTTTTCAGCCCCAATGGCTGTTGGGATGGGGCATGGAGGAGCCAGTGGGCAGGATTGTGGTGCCGAAAGGTTCTGGGGTTTTGGGGCCAGGCAAGGTGAGGAGCTGTTGAACTGAATGTTGGTATCAAGTTTTTCATATCTCTGTATATTACTAATAATTTACTAATTATTTCTAATTATTTAGTAATTACTAAATTATTTTCTGTTATAAATTGACCTAGAACTTTTCCTTTACACCATTTTAGAAAACTCAGAAGTGCAAGTTTCCAGAAGGGATTGCACAGGAACCAGCATTTGTTAGTCAGCAGAACCTTTACTCAAAATTTGTTTAAATATAGTTTTCAGTTCAAAGGACAAATAGTTCAATAACAACTGAATCATGAGAAAAGGACAGAAAAAAGAACAGGAGAGTCATATAAGGTTTTGGATGTTTACTTTTTGGTAATATTGAATAGTTTTAAGTCACAGATACAGGAGCTCTCAGAAATGAGAGATGATCTGTCAGAAATTTCCTTTTTTCAAGTCTCATCAGATATGTAAGAATTCAAATTACATACTATGCTAGAAATTATTGCTGTTAAGAGGAAGGCAGCAGAAAAATACATGGAAATTTACCTTCTTTGCATGTGATATACTGGTTTGTATTTAAAAATCTGTAGTATGTGCCTTGGGAGACTGTTCCTGTCATGTGTTATGGCACTATCCTGCTGCCAATCCAGATGCTTGAGGTAACTATAGTGTAAAAACTATAGAAAAAAGCAGAAAATGGGGAAATGTTCATCCACCTCCTTGTATGAGAGCTTACAGCCTTATTTTAAATGCTTTAGACTCTTTGTTATACTCATGCAGCTGGAAAATTGTGTCCAGTTCTGGGCTCCTCAGTTCAAGAAGGACAGGGAACTGCCTGAAAGAGTCCAGTGCAGTCCACAGGATGACTCAGGGAGTGGAAAATCTCCATTATGAGGAACAGCTGAGGAACCTGTGTCCCTTCAGCTTGCAGGAGAATGAGGGGTGACCTCATTAATGTTTACAAATATGTAAAAGGTGAGGGACAGGAGGATGGAACCAGGCTCTGGTCAGTTATGTCCAGTAACATGACAAAGGACAACAGGTATAATTTTGAGCACAAGGTTCCGTATCAGTCTAGGGAGAAACTTTTTCACTGGGAGGGAGACGAAGCACTGGAGCACAGTGCCCAGGGAGGTTGTGGAGTCTCCTTCCTTGGTGACATTCAAAACCTGCCTGTTCCTATGTGACCTGTAGCTGACCCTGCTCTGGCAGGGAGGTCCATTCTATCTTTTGAGGTCCATTCCAACCCTGAACTTTCTGACACTGATATTCATATTTTTACAAACAAACATTTAATTCCTTAGCCTTAGTGGATTCAAAAGTTTTCAGGACTGTTTTGTTTTTTTGTTTTTTTTTTTTAACACAGCATAGAACCATAGAATCATAGAATTGGCTGGGTTGGAAGGGACCTCAGAGATCATCAAGTCCAACCCTTGAACCACCGTTGCAGTTGCTAGACTATGGCACTGAGTGCCACATCCAGTCTCTTCTTAAATATCTCCAGGGAAGGAGAATCCACTAATTCAGTGGGCAGCCCATTCCAACGTCTGATCACCCTCTCGGTAAAGAAATTCTAATATCTAACCTAAACTTCCCCTGGCACAACTTAAGACCATGCCCTCTTGTCTTATTGAAAGTCGTCTGGCTCCAACCTCCTTTCAGGTAGTTGTAGAGAGCAATGAGGTCTCCCCTGAGCCTCCTCTTCTTTAGGCTGAACAGCCCCAGCTCCCTCAGCCTCTCCTCATAGGGTCTGTGCTCGAGGTGAGCATCTTAAAAGGAAAACCGGAAATCAAAAGTGGGGCAAGGAAGCAGGAGGAGGTCACAGGGTCATGATCCAGGGCCACTGCGGCCTTGAGCATTTGGATCCTGAACCTGGCCTGGGCAGGGACCGCCCGGGGTGACCATTGCTGAGAGGTAACGGGTCCTGTGGCGAGCAGGGACAGCCCGGGGGAGCTGTAGCCCTGAGATATCGACTCCTGTGCAGGCAGGGACAGCCGGAGGGGACTACAGCTCTGAGCATTCGATTGCAGTGCTGGGCGGGTACAGGCAGGAGGATGGCAGCCATCGGTTTGCAGTTTGCTTGCTGAGCGGGGAGGGTCCTGGATGTAACTGCGACCCTGAGGATCCAGACAGGGACAGGACGTGAGGATTGGGACACAGAGCATTTGATATCCGTGCAGGACAGGTAGCATGGGAGGAACATGACCCTGAGCATTCGATTCCCTTCCTGGGCAGGGGCTGAGTGGATTAGGGAAGGATTGCTGCTCTAGGGATCCAGTTCTTTTAAGAGACAGGGACAGGCCAGGGAAACAGTTGCCATAAGCAGTTTCCACGAGGAAATGAGAAAATTATGGCCAGGGGGGGCGGAGGAGAGGGTGTGTGGAAACTGTAGTGTAACAAGGCAACCAGGTACCCCTAATTGCCAGGGAGTGGGCATGAGCTTGTGTTAAGCCCACCTGTGCCTAATTAGGGTGGGCCCTCACTGCGCATGAGCAGGACCAGGGGGCCAATAAAAGATGAGTCCTGAAGCACAGGCTCAGCTCAGTCCTGAGCACGCTTTGCAGAGAGGTCAGTTGCTCTTGGAGCACTGTATTACCTTCATTGCGCCACTAGCGCTCATCGCCCTCAGGGTGAGGCTCTGAGGAGTCTCAGAACCCGGGGCCTCAGCATTGCAGTACTGTGTCTTAGCTGGCTGCGCCACTCAAGCCTCACCCTGAGGGTGAGTTTCTGGTGGCCCTTTTATTGGCCCCCTAGTCCTGCTCATGCACAGTGGAGGCCCGCCCTAATTAGGCACAGGTGGACTTAACACTAGCTCATGCCCACTCCCTGGCAATTAGGGGCACCTGGTTGCCTTGTTACACTACAGGAAACCGTCTGTAATCGGTCAGTTTCCATGGTGGGGATGGACAGTCCAGAGGGATTGCGGCCCTGAAAGAAATCCCGAGCTGGGCAGGGTCACTTCAGAGGGACTGTGACCCTGGAAACTGAAATCCCGAATGGGGCAGGGACAGTCCAGAGGAATTGTGGCCCTGAAAGAAACAAATCCTGAGCCAGGCAGGGACAGTCCAGAGGGATTGCGGCCCTGAAATATAAAAGGCCTGACTTTTCAAAGGGAAATTGGAAGATTCAGAGTCCTCACCTCCATCCCTGGAAATGTGATGGAGCAGCTCATTCTGGAGACTGTCTCTAGCTCCCTGAAAGAAAGGAAGTTCATCAGGAGTCGCCAACACGGATTTATTAAGGGGAAATCTTGTGTGACTTACCTATATCATTCTACGAAGGCATCACCAAATGGTCTGCTGAAGGAAGAGCCGTGGATGTCGTACACCCTGACTTCAGTAACACTTTTGTCATGGATTCCCATAACATCCTCACAGCGAAACTGAAGGAATGTCGGCTGGATGATTGGACTGTCAGGTCAGTAGCGGTGTTCAGAGGGATGTTATAAGTGGCCAGAGTCAAGTGTGAGGCATGTGGGCAGTGGTGCTCCCCAGGGATCAGTACTGGCTCCATTTTTTCTGTATCTTCATCAAGGACAGGGATGAAGGAATGGAGCATACCCTCAGCAAGTTTGCTGATGATCTGAAGCTGGGATGGGTGGCTGATACAGCAGAAGGCTGTGCTGCTACCTGAGATCTGTGCAGGCTGGAGAGCTGGGCAAAGATAAACCTCAGGATGTTCAGTAAGGACAAGTGTAGAGTCCTGCATCTGGGTAGGAGTAACACCAACGACCAGTAGAGATTAGAAGTTGTCCTGCTGGAAAGCCCTTGCAGTCCTAGTGGATGGTAAATTCTCCATGGGTCAACAATTTGCCCTTGTGGCCAAGATGGCCAATGGTATCTGTGAATTTCTATTTAGCAGACTTGTCTTTGCCTCAAATGACAAATGTGCACGATGAAGTTTGGGCAATTGATTGCTGATAAGCAATGACTGAAAATGAAAAGCAATGACTGAAAAGTTCGGTGAGAGGTCTTGCCCAGATGAAGCTGGCAGTGAGCTGTCTCTCTTGTAGAGACTGACTTAGCTCCATTGGACTGGATAAAAGCTACTCCAGACAACAGCACAGAATGCAGGGGTAGGGAGAAATGCTGAAGAAGCAACTTTCCTGAATCCTGGAATTTACAAGAAGTGCAGCAGGAAACTTTGGGAGCCACAGAAACTCCTGGAGCACACAGGGAACTCCAATGCTTTGGAACCCAGGACTGGACTGTTGGTCTGCCTAGGACTGGCCCCCCACCCCAAGAAGGAAGATCATTGGGGTCCTCAGGTGGTGATACTCCCTGTCTCTTTATCTCTCAACAGACTTGCCAAATCTACACCAGGTCACTTCATGTTGCTTAAGCCATTTGCTGTCCACCAAATAAAAGGGTTTTTTGCACCCAACCCTTCCTGGTTGGACTTTGTTCATGCGGGATCCAAATATTAAATTACATTGACCACAGGGTGGATCATAACAGTATCCTATGGTGCACCAGGGAAAGGGTGTCCAGCAGATCCAGGGAGGTTCTCCTTCCCTTCTACTCTGCCCTGGTAAGACCATCCCTGGAACACTGTATCCAGTTTTAGGCTCCCAGTTCAAGAGAGACAGGGCTCTACTGGAGAGTGTCCAATAGAGAGCTACAAGGATGGTTAAGAGCCTTGAATATCTCTCCTATGAAGAACAACTGAGAGAACTGGGGCTTTTTAGCCTTGAGAAAAGAAGGCTGAGAGGGGATCTTACTGATGTCTACAAATATCTGAGGGGTGGGTGTGAAGAGGGAGAGTCCAATCTCTTTCCAATGGTGCCCAGTAAGAGGACAAGGTTTAAGCTAGAACATGGGAAATTCCACCTCAACATGGGGAGAAATTTCTTTACTCTGAGGGTGACAAAGCACTGGAACTTAGCTGTTTCTAAGTTGTCTAATTAGTGGTTTAAGAATACTGAAAATAAATATATACTGATGTCAAATTAGTGTGTAATTCCATTTATTTATTTTCTAATCTTAGGCCAGTAGGAAATACCAACAATAAATTTTGAAATTAACTCTATGCCATAAAACTTGGTTTCATTGTAGGACTCTCATAACTGTACTTTGCAAAATCAATGCCTGACAGTGTTCTTTGCAATGAATCTTGACAAGATGACAATTTGCATTTGTTGAAAGGATAGAAGATATTTCAGCTGCCTGTATCTTTCCAGATATCAGTATAAACACACTTTTACTGGGATAGAAATGTGAGAGGTTACAAGAGGATCTTTTGGAAAACAGAAAAGTAAAGGCCATGACAGCTGACAGGGAGCAGAAGGAAACAGAAAAGAAAGCAAATTGTCAAAGCTTTTTCAGAACAGGCTTCTGTTAGAAGCACTAACACTCTAGCACTATAATCTCTTTAAAACAGGCATAGAAGCACAACCATGACTTTGTCACGTTGAAAGTATACACTCAGATTATTACATATGTAAAGTTAAGAAAATTAAATTACATTTTCCTCTGAAATAATCCAGGGTTATTTTAGCTTTTTTATACACTCACTTCCAAATACATGATACTTACCTCTTGATGTGGGGCAGAAGTCTGAGCAAACAGGAAGCAAGCTTTCCACAGTACTGTCAAGAATAATGAAGGCTGAGCCAAGGACAGGCGAATACTCTCTCTTCACATTCCTGTATTTAAATAGTTATTAATTCTGCACTTGTCCAGGAATAAAGAACCAGTGAAGGAAAGAAATTTATCTAAACACTGAATAGGTTTCGATATATACACAGAACACTATAAATCATGACTTTGTGCACCAAAGAAAGATGAATAATCATTTTACTTGTAACTTGAACTGTCTGAAAGCAGGGCACATAGATGAGCATCAAGGATAATAAAACCCAAACTTAGTATAGTTCCTAGCTACTTAAAAAAAAATCAACATTATATTCCTATTCAATAGCAACAATTTAGTTTAGTATCACTTAAGGTAACATTGTGAAGCACTTAAAAACAGCTCAGTAGTTAAATCAAATCTATGAGACCACTTATTCTAATATAAACTGTAGACACTCAAAATCTCCACAATATTTTACTTAGTGCCTGAAACTGAATCTTCCTTGGAGCCAAAAGCATTTGCATCAACCACCTGCTCTACGGCCCAGTCACGCTACCAGGTTATTCCCTAGCCAGAGGAGATACTTCTCTCCTTTCATTAGGATGAACTCCATGATAAAAGGATATTCCTTGCAGCACTGAGCAGCTGCCTAATTAATTTAACTCTAATTTCTTCCAGCAGTGCCTGCAAGTGTCTGTGTATCAGCAGCTGCAGCAGTCTGCAGCCTAATGCCAGAGGACAGAACCAATGATGCAGCTGAGGAAAAGCAGAGGTTCAGTTGTTGTCCTTACCCTGGTGCTGGGGTAGAGAGGGAAGGGTCTCTTCCAGAACTGGAGGCACTGGATGAACTGGGCACACTGCCAGAGGATGGAGCAGCAGCCTCACTGGATGCCACCACTGAAGCCAAATGACACCCATGCTGCTCCCTCCTGCTGAGCTGCACCATGGGCACAGCACAGCTCTGAAGCTGAGAATAACACTTCCTGCACAGTTACTGCTATTTATGAATCTCCAAAGAAATATCACAACACTTCATGAACCATTAACTTCTCCCACTCCACTCACATCATATTTTATTCACTAGTAGTTCTTGCAAGATATAAAATAATTTAAAGCCTTTTCAATTTATCCATTCTTTAAGCTGCAAGATGTCTCGGAATTTCTCTGTAAGGATGCAGGGCATCCACTCCTTAAGGAGTTTGGGATTTCTTGATATTCTGTAACTTCACCACCCACTTTATCATAGTAACATTCTATAAAAAATCAAAAACCAAATTATCCACCTGTTATTACAACACATACTTAACTGTAACACAGCGAAGCCAGTGGTTCAGCAGCTTTTCCCAGTCATTCCAGTTACTTCTGCTTTGCTGCCTTTTCTTCACAAAGCCTCCAGGCCTGTTGACCAAAGTATTATTGCATGCTAAAGTATAAAAAAACCCAAACCAAACCTCATACTTTGCTGAATTCTACCTGCTACCACCACGTGTTACAGAAGATGAAACTGCAGGAATCAACTTTCCAAGACCTCAGCATAGTATTTGTTAAGAAAGAGTGTGACAGGCAGTTAATGTCCAATACCTAATTTTAAATCAATGCATAGAATTTTTCTATCATATCTAAAAAGCTGAGCAGAAAGAAGAAAAGATGTCAGGGCTAGGCAGGGGCTGCTTTTTTTCATGAATGCAGAGTGATCAAGCAGTAGGATATTTTTCCTTCTAATACACGGAGTGGAGAAACAGTTAAAATGTGCATCTTTGTCCAAACTTCAAAGACAGTAAGCTACAAAAATAGTTAAGTTTTCCAAAAGTAAAAACATGCATAATTTTAAAATCTAATACACTAACTGAATACTGATTAAAAGTGAAAAAAAAATGCTTTGTAATAAAACAGAGCTTGAGGGATTTTATGCAGCAGTCTTTTACTGGAGGGAAAAAAACAGAAAAAATAATATATTGCCATACATAAGGCAAACCAAATTCTACAAGTTTTTTCCTTTTCAGTTAAGTTGCTTGCAGATAAGCAGGCAGTTGAAAAATTTCTCACCATTAGCTATTCTGTTCCTTATCCCACCCTAAGCTTGATCTTTCCTGTCCTTATACTCATCTATGCATTGCTCAGGCTTTCAGCTCTTTAAGGTGAGGAGCTGTAACTGATAGAAATAGGTAGGCCAGCTGACACCATAAAACCTTAATGCTTGGTTTGAAACCTGAAGCTCACTTATAGCACAATAATATTTTTAAAATGAATAATGAAAAGCTTACAAAAAGCATCTTTATCAAATTAATACAACAAAATGCTTTACATAATTTCCAGCTTATAACCAATTTGTAAAGCTATTATTAAAGCTATTTTTAGAACACCTTGCTATCTGTATATTTTCTAGACATCATCTAGTATTGCAGGAAAATACATGCAGTTCTTAAGAGTTTAACAGGAGATGAAGTTTCATCACAGCAGTCAGGGCAGAAGCAGAACTCAAAGGTTTTACATTGATATCACAACTGTCAACAGACAAAAGGGATACCTTTATATTATTTATTCCTCATGTTTGTTTTCATCTAGTAATTTTTCTTTTACTCCAGGACTTTCATTCTCTACCTCTCCCTCCATGATTCTGTTTTTTTTCAACACACTCAACTCATATAGTGCTAGTAGGATTGAAGGAAACTGCATAAGGAACAATTACCCAAAACCTTTTGATTTATTTCAAATCTCAAATAGCATAATCCAGCATTATTTAGCTACTTTTCAGTATCCAAAAGGTCCTTCTTTAACATGTAACTAAAAGAGAGGTACCAAGTCTATGTGACTGCAATTGCTACTGAGCAACACAGCAAACACAGTATGAACTCAGAGCTTTTACACAACAGATTGATAGCAAAGTCCTTCAGTTTATTGTAATTGTGGATTTTTGAGCTTTTTCCCCTTTCCAGAAATTTCAAAACTTTTTTTAGGAGAACTTTAGCTCAGATCTTTCCACCCAACAACTTTAGCTCCAATCTTTCCAAACCTCTGTAGCTGCAGTCCAGCCCATGTTTATACTGTTAAAAAGCAAGATGCTCATATCAGAAAATTGCCTCAACTCTTGACCTCCATTGGCACAGCAGAATTATGCTGTTTGCTTGTATATATTTGTCTCTTTTAGGTAGAAAAGACCCATCTGAGCAGTCATTAAAAAATCCCTGGCAGCCAAATATCCGGACAAGTAATTGTGATGAAACCTAGATAAAAGAAATTGCAGTTAAACACTGCAGACTGCAGAGAAAACGATGCAGAAAACACGTAAAAAAGATCTTAAAACAAAACAAATTAAAAATCTGAACTTCTACTGGCAACCAAGCCTCTACGGTTCAGCATGACCTCAGAAAAGCTGAAGAAAATTGAAATACAAGCAATATTCGACAGATTTAATCAAAGAACATACTTACCCTCATTCTCTCCATGAGAGATGTCTTCTCCTCTGACAGAGACTGCTCTTTCTGGACACCAGTTATATTTGTTTTGATTAATGAACAAAAAACCTAGTACACACTCTTACTTTAGAAAGAGTGATGAATACAGATGATTGTGTAAGTAAAGGGCATTATTCAGTGCTTCTGAAGATGATAGAAAAATTTAGGCAATCATAAGTGAAATTACATTCATTCGTTAGAGTCCTATAACACTAGGAAGATACTACAAATGGAAATATTCAACAAAAACATAAATAGCTCATTAGGGGTCCAGATGAAGGGATTTGTCTTATAGTAATGCATGGACCAGGGATATTACAGTGTCCTTCTATTTTCTGTGAATGTGTCAGCTAAAAACAAAGACTTAAGCTTCAAGGTTTTAGGAAAAGGAAAGACCTAAAAACAGAACATTGGAAGGTGTTGGCTAACTCAGTTCTAGCTGGCACAATATATAAACAGGTAACAACTACCACAAATGAATTGCACCTTGACTACTCTTCCATCCTACTTTGCTTTTCTACTGCCATTTATCCTTCTGTTTCTTTGCTGAAATAAAAATGGATGCACCAGGATCATCAGTTTTAGATCTCTTCCCAATTCTCTTGGTATTCAGAGATAAACAGCAAAAATTCTCTCTCTCTATTTTCAATCAAGGGCAAGAATTCCTCCTAAAATTACAGTTTTACTGACACAATCAGTAAATTCAGCTGAAAAAAGTTTACCATAAATATGTGTGTAAATGTAACCCTAAATATCAAACGCATTGGTATTATAATTGAAATTCTTAGATTTAAAACTGAGGTTTTCAAGTGACATATTCTTACCTGCTCTTGTATGTTGTGCTAGTACATAGGACAGGTATGTCAATGTTAATTTCTTTTGATAAAACCACTAAAGCAATGAGTTGTGTTCATTGGTTGGCTCCACTCATATGATCATCCCACTTTTGTCTACTCTTTTACAACACAGAAGTTCTAGTAAGTTGCATTTGTCTGAGTAAATTCAGTAATTTTCAATAAAATCCAAGAATTTTCTTCAACTTCGTATAACTCTAAAACAAATTCAACAGGAACCTCAGGAACCAGTCTGTATCAGGTAGTATGTGGCCCTCCTGAATAATACTCTCCTCTTAAAAGTGCACATTAGTGTCAGAAACAGAATGAGTTCAAAGGAAACATCCTTTCCAAATAAACCACTAGACTTCTAGGATATATATTCCTATTTTTAATTTCAAAGGAAGTATCTCCTTTGGATTACATGTGTTAAGAAAAAGGCTCTTAGGGGCAAGCTCTGTGCACTGAATGACAGAGGAAATATCAAGTTTCAGGGGCTCACAGAAAACCTGCAGCCATGAACAAGGTATCAACAAGGTATCAACAACCTGGGCATCATGAACAAGGTTCTGAAGGTCTGCCAGGAGTCAGCTCCCATCCTTTTTCAGCAGTGAACCCTAATCGTGAAAACTCTCATGAACCAATTTGCAGCTGCAGGAGTTGCTTTCTTTGAAAGCTATAATTAATTTTAATGAATAAAGATTTTTCATACTTAAACTTTTTGCATCACCACGTAATCAGTGCATCTCATTCTGAGAGACCCTCATGTTTAAGTGTGGCTTTACATATATTTGTTAAACAGCATATACTGGATTCAGCAGCAAGGATTGCCCAGAAGCCTTGTGGCATGGAGGCTGAGATTAAAGAAACACATCACTTTTATTCTGGTATTTGCCTAAAAAGTCCACTCAAATTTGTTTTCAAAACCAAGGGATCTTGAACAGGAAGTCAGAATCATTAGCTACATTTTTCTCAACAAAATATGCAAAACCAAACCAGTGTCTGTGCTCGTGTGTCAAACAACTATTCTCATAATACACCCCCAAAAAGGAACATCACTGCATTCCCCCCAGTGAGCAGGGGTGGTTTAAAACCTGGATACAAATTGTCACTGTTTTTTACCTGCCCTTCACACCATCACCAGCCTGCCCAGACTCAGACCTCAAATATTGTAGGATTTGGAAAAATTGTACCAGAGACCTCATGAGGATCCCAGTTTCAGGGTCACAGTATTCACCATCACCACAATATTCACCAGGCTGAAAGTCTGGCTTTTAAGAATATGGAGTTTTTAAATTACTTAGTTATAATCTTTCTCAACCACAAATTACTATTGATTTAGCCAATTTGTTTTATGAAAAAACTGCGGCCTGTAAAGAAATGAGGTGGAGCAACAGAACAGCAAGAAGTCCAGAGAAAAAAACCAAACAAAAAATTTCATTAAGGAAACAGCAGGTTAATCCTGTTTTGAAGTGGGTGCAATTAATTCAGGCATTAATAAAAAGACTCCATAACAAAGATCTCAGATGCCACCAAAACCAGCTTGTTTCCATTCTGAATCTCTCTTTTTATTTGTAAAGACTGGCATTACAATTGAAAAGGACTCAAAATGGAGTGATGTACACACATCATTGGTGTTTTATGATGTAACTGATGGAGTCCCTGAATGGATATTGCTTCAGCTTTGCTTTTAAAAAATAATTTAACAAGAAAATCTTCAACTCCACTATCGATCACAGGTGGCAGAAATGAAAGAAAGGAAAAGAAGAACCAAAACTACTGTTAAATTCATAACATATACATTGTTGGATGATGACACTTGTTCCAGATGTACAATAAAGCCCACAACACTTTATTACTATGGATATAATTATTGTGAATGTTTTTCTCATGTTGATCAACTTGCTTCTGAAGGTTGGTTTTTTTTTTTTGATTGTTTTAAACTTGCATAATAAACATGCAATGAAACATTTCTTGTTAAAGTGTTTTTTTGCAGTAATCTTCTTTTCATACAAAGATTTCATAAAGTTGCAGTGTTGTATCAGAGCATTACCAAAATAAGAGCAAAAGCTAAAGAGGAAGGTAAATGTGAAATGAGCTTGATGAGAATAACCTAATCTTGTCCTGAGACACTCCAGTCTTATTAAAAAGATGTGCACAAACAAATCCCTTCCTCCCAAACTATCCAAAAACCACAAAATAAATATTAACTTGGAAGAAAGGGAAGACAGAAAGAAAGAAAAAAAAATATGATGTCATCATGCACTCATCTTCTGCATAGCTCAACCCACATATAGTAAGGCACTATTTCCCCACAACTCAAGTGTCCACAACATTCTTTTACAGTGCTCTGCGAACTACAAGTAGTTCCTCCCAGGATGATGAAATAAACAGATTGAATGAGTGTTGCTACCATGTCACCCCATGTGTGATCTTATAGACAAGGGCATCATCTGGCAGTTTCAGAAATAAGTTGTCTCAAGTCTCTTCTTATGTGTGCATGGTATGTATAGGGATATCTTTTGTGTGTGCAAGTGGTTGGTTTGTTTTCCAGAGTTGCTGTCGTTTTTCATTGTTTTTTTCACTCCAGTGTTCTCAAAGCAAATACACAAGAAAATAAAAGTGCAGTTGGATCATTAAAAACAGAGCTTTGGTGCTGCCAAAAGCACACAGCTTTGGAGATTTAAGAAATCTGTTAGGCATTCCCAAAGGAGTTGGGAAATACATGGACATATTTTCCTCTGGAAATCCTCATGTTTAGTTGAGCTGATCTTCATATTGTTTTCGGAAGCAATCACCAGCAGGGAAAAACTCCCAGCACCGTTCTTGATACATTTTCCACACATAGGATTCCTGAAGAAAACACAATTTAAATAATTTAACTTGATTCAGTGGCAAAGCACCAATCATGACCTCCCCCCCCTCTTTGTTTACATGCTGCTTCACTTGTTTTCATTCTGTGGCTATCAGATAGTTGTATATCAATCTAGAAAATCATCTTAATGATTTTTATCCATTAGTTTTTAGATTTTTGACAGCTACTCAAAAAGCAATAGAAGAACACACAGAAGAGGAACCCAGTAGTTAAGCTCTTATTGCATATCCATAAGCACTATAAAGCTCAATTAAAGCTGGTGACAAGATAAATACCAGAGTAACCAGGACATTTTCTGTAATAGAAATGTGATTGAATTTCTGCATCAGTCATTTCAAAGCATGCCCTCACACAATACATAAACCAAAATGTCCTTTAAAAGTATTCCTTAAAAGAGCTGTATTTTCAGAGTCAGTGGTGAGTTTTTCATTTTTTTCTTTCTGATTATTTGTTCAGAAATTAAAAATCAGAAAGATTATTTGTTCAGTTAAGGCTCTGTCTCTTGGTATTCTGGAGAACAGTAAAGGGTATGTCTGTTTCCATTTTGATTCCACCACTTAAACGTGCAATTTATTATTTAAATGCTATGGTAGAAGGGACAGGTGCTACACAAGTTATAGAATCCAGTTAGGTTAGAAAAGATCTTTAAGATAATTGAATCCAACTGTAAATTGAACACTGCCAAGTCTACCACTAAACAATGTCCCTAGGAGTTACATGGTATGAAGTACTCTTCATATTCAAATTATGAGCTAATAGTATCAAAACTGCACAGTTAGTAGAAATTTGGCTTCACTGAAACAGTTGGACACACTGTATGCCAAGAAAAAAAATGCAAATAAACCCCACTTTTTTGAAGATCTTGCTTCATATGAAATTCTCAAATGACAAATGAATGTTCAAAAATAGCAAAGCAAAGACATAAAATCTGATAGTGGAAAAGGCTGAGAAGATTTTTGCAAAGATGATTATAATTGCCCAGGAGATACATCAGAGCTGAGAAAAAGTTACACAGTTTTACAGCAAATCATCCCTCTGACCCAAAGTTGTAGGGCTATGGGCTTGATGCTCTTCAAGATTTATTTTCTGATCTGCAGTGTGGGGACAACAACCAAGTAAGGTGCAAAACTATAGTTATAAAACAAACAAAACTTTGTAAATTTGGTCCATTTTTGTACTGCCTCTAGGCATACTTAAAGGGAATTGAAGGAAGCACTAGAATTTTGGAAGAGCAGCACAAAAGAAGAAACCTCCAGGGAAAACCTCTCTCACAGGTTTCATTTAAATATAGACACAAGCACTTTCATATGGACATAGAAGATTATATTCAAATACTTGTAAAGGACAAAAACTGTTAACAAAGAATCAAGAAGGAGAAACGACGAGCACTGCTTTCACAGAATACTCTAATGAGAAACATCTCATTTTTGTATGTAGTCTGTATTTATATTTTGTAGAAGTAACAATTTACGAAAAACACTCAAATAATAAAACAGGAATAGAAACCATTACAGAACTGGTATTCAAGCTAACATTAAGTAACCAAAGTCCTAAGAATTGTTCAGAAGAATAAGAACTAATTTACCATAAGGGAAGCAATTCAATAAAACACTCTTAGTCTTGTCATGCCTGAATAGTTTTTATTTTAGAATTGGTCTTCTTTTATAAGTGTTGACATCTCTAATGTTCAACCTACCTGTCCTGTATGCTCTGTTTCATCTTTGTTAATAAGATACATCAGAAAAAACCTACAAGCAAAGAAACAGCTATTATGAATACAATAGTTGGAAACAATAGGCAAGCCACAAAGGGATGGGAATTTTTCAACATGTACAGGGATAATGCTGTTCAGGGACTTGCAAGTTTATGATAATATTCCCAGACGCATTAAATAAATCATTTTCCTGACACTCATGACCTTATTATTCTTTAATGAGTAGTATGTTAAGATGCAAGCAATTTACTTTAATACACAGTAAATAAAAACTCTTTAAATGAAGATTTTCTAAGCTTACTATCCTGATCTAATGATAAGCATTTTCTTGCCCAGGGACATCAGCTTGGAAATAGGCATAAGTCAGGGGAACTTTTTTTTCCTCTCCTGATAACAAATGGTAATGATGATTAAGAGATTTCTCTTATTGAAATTATAGTTTGGGGATATTTTCTGGTGTATGTAACTCAAGATCAACATGAGCAAATTTGTCATTTGTCTTGACATTAGCCTTGGTGTTTTGAGAAATCTGGTAGATACTGGTTGATGATTTCAAAATTTCACTCACGAGAGACATTCTCTCCAAATGTGTAAAAATATAAAATATGATTATGCACAAAAATATGAAAAAAAAATTTCCTTAGGCTGATGTACTGAGATGTATGCTATAGTATGTTATTTGTCTAGTACTTCGTAAGCAGGAACAAAACACCTCATGACAGTGCTTTTAATGTGCTTTGTTTGCAGAATCTGTTTCTCAGGTGGAAGGTTTTTAGAGGGATGTTAAACTTCAGACTCATTCTTTTGTGAAAATACAGTGCTAGTTTATGGACACAAAGTCACAATCCATCCATTGATTCATACTGATGGAACTGGTATAAAATACTCTTTGGCACTGGATTTTCATGTGCATTTGACAGGAGAGCAACAGTATGGTGCAGTGACTGTAGGCCTGATAAATGGTTTTATTTCCAGATTTAAAAAGATTGAGTATAGTGGTCACCAGTGCTCTGCTTGGTTTTTCCAAAGGTGGACTTGAAGCCTTTGATCTCATCCCTCCAGTCCAGGTCATGCTGTTTCTCTGTACCAATGTGTCCACAGCCCCATCCCAAGTTCCCAGTTCCTACAGAATCATAGAATTGGCTGGGTTGGAAGGGACCTCAGAGATCCATCTCCTAGATCACACAAACTCAGTGTGTCACAACCAAGCTGGAAAGCAGATAATGAAGTTTCCTTCCTTCCTTGCTCCAATCACCCCAGCATTAAATATTCAGACAGCATGAGTGCACATCAAAGCCAAACAGTACTGACTTAGGTAAGAGAGCTCATCGGGTTCATGCAGAGGCTGTGAGCATCATGAGTTAGGGAGGTGTTAATTTCTGCTGTACTCACAGATAATTGGCCAAGTTGTGCTCCTGTAGAGTGTGTGTTTCAAAGCCATGGGGCACTGTATCAAAGTAGTCATTTCCTATGCCACAGATAAAGCACTTTGTCTGAAAGAAAGAACACACAGCACTTCAACACCATATGTAACCCTATCCCCCTTTGAGAAAAGGTCAATAAAAATGTCACAATTTTTTTGAAATAGGCAATGGATCATGTATAAGGTATGCTGAATAAAAAGGCTTCTCTTTTAATGATTCGCCTGAGTACCTCAGCCAAAAACAATTGAACAGAAGTTTTACTACTCTCAAAGTAGCTTCTTACCATTTAAAAGAAAATTCTAAAATATTTCTCAGCTGTATGTGAACAGGTACCAGGAGGAAGAATGGCATAAAACAGTCAAAGCTGATTATTTTTTTTCTTTTAACACTGCAGGCAACACTCAGTGTAACAAATGGCAGTATTTATCTCAATGCCTGTTGTGCTTGTTGAGCTGAAGCTGAGGATGCTCAAAGTTTAATGACAAAATGCAGTAGTTTTGCAACACTTGTCAGAGTTCTTATACTCAAATGACAAAATAGAAAATCACCAAGTACAGGGTACTCTCATACCTAGATTAACCAAAGAATATTACATCTGAAATGAAGATGACAGTATTAACAACCTGTGCTAGAAAACTCCAGTCTGAAGATCCAAAAGACTTAAATAGCCACAGACATATAATTCATTATAATAAACAGCACTATACAAAGATTTTTCTTGTTTACACAGATGAAGACCCAAGGATTAGTCTAAACTTTTAAAAAGTCATGAGAAAACAAGCTGTTAGGGGTTTTTTTTGGCTGAAGTTTTGATAATTTAAAAATGTACCACTGGCAGCAAAAACCTGACCAAAGCTGATCTGGAGGTATTAAAAAACCCATACTAGGAACTGGCAAACAAATTCCAATTAGGCTTAGTGCAGAATATCAGTTTAGAGAGCCTGGGTTTGTGTTCTGTGCAGACACATAGAAGGTGGCAGCCAAAAGTCCTCAAAGCATGGTGTAACTCTGCCACAGGAGGCATCACAGAATGACAAGTACTTCTCAGAACCTGGATGCTAGCAGAGCTTTCTTTTCATAAAAGTGTTAAAAATAATTTTAAGGAGTATTAACAAAAGTATTTATGCAGGTCCTTTTATTATATATAAAAAAAATCCAATGAAAATGTATCTCAGTATTTCCATCTACAGAACTGAGATGTTAGATCAGAATCTGACTCAGGACATTGTATGATATTGGACTGTGTAAAGAACATTTTCCTCTTAGGGTAAAGAGCTATCCATGAGCTAGGTCACATTTGGGTTGAAAACAGGGAGTCATAAAACCTGATGTTCTTACCTCCATGTCTTCCTTCACTTGCTCTTGCTGATCTCTCAGCTCACCAAAAGCATCAATAATTAAACCTGAGGTTTAAGTTAAAATAACAATCAATGTTAAAAGAACTGAACTGCAGCAAAGAGCTTTTGGAAATAATTCTGACAAAGAATATTAAACTAGAATATTGTGCAGTAACAGTAGAAGCCAATATATACCCCAAAAACCCCAAAACCAACTCAATATGTGAAGAAAAATGAGCAAGTCAAAGAAAATGCCTATCATATGGCTGGCAGTATCATTGGGAATTATAAAATGGGACAAGCAGACTTCTGTTTCATTCAGAGTGCTGTATTCTTGGCTCAGTACATGAAAACACATGTAGCTTTACAGCTTTTTGGAGGCTTTACTATAGAAAGAATATTTCTGTGTGTTCAACAGAGGTCAGGGATTTATTACATGTCAGATACAGAGAGGCCCAGAGCTCTGTGCATCCTCTCTCATTAGGGCTGTCATGTAGTACAAGCTCTACAGAAAGGGTCATTTCAGGGATATAGAAAAAGAAGAGGAAAAGCATCACAGGTTCAACGGCTCAGACTGTGAACACCTCACGATTTGCTCTTCATTTAAACCACTACAAGGATGAGCTCCACAATCCTTATTGACACTTCTGTGCTGTAAAATTGGTGAATATGAGATAATTATACTCAGAGCTTGACATCTAAGGCCTCTACTCTTCTATTCAACAATGAAGAAACAAACAGTATGAGATATGTCACACTTCTGGCTATAAAAAAATTTGTACCCTCCCTAAGGCCTTTAAAAAACTTGATGCTTGAGTATGAATTAGAGTTTTCCACAAGATTAGAGTCACCTTCTAAACTTCCTTACGGGAAGTGAGGCAGCATCCTTACTGCTTTCAAAGTCACCCTCAGCTAGCTGTTAGCTGACAGAAAGCAATAAGGTATCACTATTTATAATAACACCTGAGCTCAGCAAAAACCATCACACATTTTTCCAAAATCAAAAAAATTCTTCTATTGATTTGTACAAACCTTAATGAAAGATGATCTTCTGGGCATTCCTGACAATCTTTTGAAGGTATAATATGTAAACAGATGGGGCTTTTAAGTACTTTAGATAATAATTTTAAACATCAATAATGCAAACAGAATAGGAAATGCCTGACTTCTCCCAATTCAGTATCCACATTACAGATTACAATAGCAAGCCACATGTGAATTTCACTCAAATTGAGAAGTTTACCTGGTGGCAGCTGACTTACCATTGCCATGGAACCAGGATATACTGAAGATATGTCATACCGAGTGCCTTTCCTTGTTCAAGTAAGAAGGCATCACACCAAATGGAGGGTTTTTTAGGTAAGAGAATATTAAATCTCTTAAAGCTGTGTTCCAATTTTCACAAGACAACCACCAATTTGAAGATTTGGCAACCAGTGAAGAACACCAGATGCTGGCAGGGGGAATCTCTGACAGCACCTGCTACTGATTTTGTCCACTGAAGCTCACAAAGTATGGGTTGTGCTGTGAGAGAATTTTAAGGTGTGCCACAAGATTTCTTATCTTGCTGATCATTTACAGAAGGCTTTTAGAAAGAGGAATGGAAAGACAGAAAATGTCACACCAGTATTCTCAGAGCAAAGAGCTTTTTTTGTTTCCAGTGATCCAGTTAGAGCCTATTGATTTCACAGAGACTGGAAGAACAGACTAAGGATAAGAGCCAACTGGATGTGATTTACTGTATAAAATCTCTGTCTCATGATCTGTCCTGGTGTCTTGGTTGAGTCTTAGGTGTATGCTTACTGTCACATTAAGATCTTTGGAGAACTAAGTAATTGCTTCAGTCTCACCATGGTTTACAAACATATACCTTGAATAATTGCAAGCAGGATAACAATCACAAAGAAGAAGAAAGTGATGTCAAAGATAATCCGATAGATTTCATATTCATCTCCTGCTGGATCCTCTATTTCATCACCAATGCCTCCACCTGCACGTACTCCAACGTACATGTGAAACATGTAGCACTAGAAAACAGAAAGAAAAGGGATACAAGATTTGTCTGCAGCTAAAATGATAAATACCCATTGTTGCAAATGAAGTAATTCAAAGAACTGGTCCATGATCTGGCAACCATAATACATTGTCATTTGTTTTCCCCCCCTTTGAGGTTACACATATTTCCAAGGGGGAGGACATCTTGCTGTGCAGCTGAAGCTGCAATATTTCATGTTTTGTCATCAAGCAAGACCAAAAGTTCATCTACCTTAAACCCAGCAGCACACCAACCATGACTGAGGTACAATCATGTCAGTAATGTGGAAATGGATAAGAGCATCACCACCACAGCCATCTCCTTCTCATTCTCTGAGCTCAATAAATGACCTTCCCCATCTCTGGGGGCTTCAAACAAAAAATTTAAAAACAAACCAAATCAAAAACCTTTGTGAATGTTTGTGCAGAGGACAGGCTAATGACGGAAAAAGTCTGGGATGAATAATGTGAAACTATGGTCAGGAGAATGGTATTATAATTCTCACAGTATAGTCATGTGGGATGCTGACAATGCAAAATTTCTTTTTTATCATACTATAGTTTAATAGAAAATTAAAAGCTCTGAAGTAGGGAATTGGTTCTTTTCCTTCAAGATGCTTTGCAAACTACAGGTCCAGAGTTCACATTCACAATCAAAAAGCAGTGATGACAACAACAGTAACTAACTTCTAAATCCTAACTATACAAAAAATCCATTCTATGCCACATTTACTCCCCAAATCCCTTATGTAAGAAACTGATAGAGCAGCATTCAATATTGAGAGACCAATGACAGAAAAATACAATGATTTTTAGAGACAGTTTTTTATTTCACCATGGAAAGCCAATCATTAACTTAATGAGTGAATGTAGAGCTAGTTATCTAACATGTTCTGAAAGTTATTTTTATATTTCTAAAATTAAAAAAATGTGTTCTCTAATTCCATTTTTATTCTTCTTTTAATATTGCAAGTCTTACTACTTTTAAAAAAGAGAACCTTGATTTTATACTACTTCATATGGTATTCTAACTCATTCTTGTACAATACTATAGGCCTTTTGTAAGTGTGTAGTCAGAGAACTGCAGCATCAGGTCAGGTCAGAAGGGACTTTGAGAGGTCTCACTACAAGCTCAAAGTTGTTCTGGGCTTTACCCAGTCAGGTTCTTACCACAGGATGAAGACTGCACAACCTCTCTGAGAACCTGATTCCCAGCCTGGCTCTCCTCAGCCTCACACCTTTTACCATTTTATGTCCACGGTCTGCTGCCATGCACTGCTGTAAAGAGCCTGGATTTCTCTTCCCAGTACTGGGAATCTTCTCTGCAAGTACTGGGGAGCTGCTCTTCCACATCTGCAGCCCCCTCCCCAAAGCTTTCTCTTCTCCAGGCCAAACAAGCGCAACTCCCTCAGCCTCTTGTCCCAAGGAAAGTGCTCCAGCACCTGCCAATTTAGCAGCCTCCACTGATTTATCCTCCAGTTAATCTATTGTCTTTCTTGTACTGAATGTCCTAAACTGGACAAAAATATAGACACTCTAGTCTCTCTCCACAGTTTATCTAATTATTGGGCTTTTAAATGGTGTCAGTTCCCTGGAAGTGATTCATGTTGCATAACATACTGAAATGCATTTAACTTGGTTGTACATGATTGCTTTCAGAAGGGCATCAGCAGCAATGTATTTTAGAAATTCTTCATGATATAATCTCTGCCTCCCATCCCCAAGTGTAAAACCTGGCACTCAGGAAGTACAAAATAATTTTTAGTGGTTCTGAGCACAGGAGAAATTTCAGTAACAGCACTGGCAATAGAAGATAATCAAGGTACCTCATGCTGGAGGAAAGTGATGGGCTTCAAGCTTAAACAAGCATTTCAATACCTAAATTAGAAGTCCTTGCCTCTAGCTGCTCCTCCTCCTATGTGGCCTGTAAAATCCCAGGATTCAGCAATACTGAATAATATAATAACACACACAGGCTGTATCTATCTGTTAGGGATATTCATTACCCTTGTTCCTTGGTCTTCAGTTCTAGTCTTCTTGCTGGATAATGATAACGAGTGTATGAATAGGAACTAGAAGGAGGACAGGGACAAAAATGTAACAGTTAAAGAAAAAAATCCAGAAGCAAAATAAGACTTACTGTGAGCATATCATCACACTTCATGTCTGGCATATCACCATCTTCACTCTTGTTGTAAAATTTGCGGAAAAAATTGAATGCCACTACAGTGTACAAGTACACTACTACTGCTAGTAACCCCACTGTGAGGACAAGCTGGAAGACAAAATTATAGACTGGATTTAATACCACCATGGAATAATGATGCACAATTATCTTTTAAAAAATAGAAGAAAGGCAGGAAAGAAAGCAGGAAATAGAAGAAGAAATAGAAGAAGAAATAGAAGAAGAAATAGAAGAAGAAATAGAAGAAGAAATAGAAGAAGAAATAGAAGAAGAAATAGAAGAAAGCAGAAAAACATTATTTTTTCTGTTGCTTTCCATGCCTTTGTGATGCTTGGTAATGCACCTGCTTATTTTCATGCATTTCACATGTTTGTATTATGAAGGAAAACCAGGCTACAGAAACACAATTACAAAGACAAATCTTGCAAAAACCTAATGGAGACACAATCAAACAGTCCATTGGAATCAAACCACACAATTGGACTAAAATATCTGAATTAATACTATGCCACAGTGTAGAGAAGTAAGATAAACCAGGTGCCTCGAGTTGCCAAAGAGTGGGTGTGAGTCCACCTGTGCCTGGTTAGGGCAGGCCCCCTATTACCAGGGGGGCAATAAAGGTGAAACTCACAGCCACAGACTAGCTCACTCTCAAGCACTGTATTACCTTTTATTGTGCCACTAGCGCTCATCGCCTCCAAGGTGAGGCTCTCGTGGCGCAGCTGGTTAAGACCCAGTACTGCAATGCCGAAAGCCCCGGGTTCAAGACTCTACAGAGAGCCTCACCTTGGAGGCGATGAGCGCTAGCGGCACAATAAAAGGTAATACAGTGCTTGAGAGTGAGCTAGTCTGTGGCTGTGAGTTTCACCTTTATTGCCCCCCTGGTAATAGGGGGCCTGCCCTAACCAGGCACAGGTGGACTCACACCCACTCTTTGGCAACTCGAGGCACCTGGTTTATCTTACTTCTCTACACCACAGTACTAGTGCTACTATCTAATATAACCTATTATCTAACTGCAATATATTTCTCCTAATTAAATACTGAAACAATTTTATTTACATTTATGAAATCAAATATAAAACAAACAGTTGCTAATATTTTAATATCTATCTCAGAGATACAGCAACATATACTCCACTGCTCAACTACAGCATCATTAAAATTTTGCCTTGAGTTTCCTGGAAAGCATCTGCAAGTGACCTGCAACATCCTGCAAATTCATATTTCACTTGCATAGCTGCCAGACCTAAAAAGATCCTAATCCTAAGTTATGCCTCCTACATAGATCACTTGCTAAAACTCCAGGATTATTTTTAGAAAGTAAAATACTTCATTTTTTGAGGTGTAGACTGATTTTTTTTTTTTACTTTTTTGCTTAAGAAATCAGAATTAAGAATTTAAGAAAATCTGTTCATTAAGTGACAAAGAATGCAGAATGTTGATTTTTGTAACATTTCAAGACACAATTTTTATCCCACAAATGAAATTTAATTTTGCCACATAAATAAAAGCAAATAACAGATTGTCAATATGAGTTCATGCCTAAAAGTCTTCCATCTATCATGTGCTTCACTAGCTATTTTGAAAAATAAACTGTATCCACCTAATGTGCAATAATCAAAAACTGTTGAAAAGGACACTGCATTTGAAGGGAGAATCAAATTAAATTAAATTCATCACCCTCTGCATTTACAAAAAAGCATTGCTAATGATTATACGTTTCTCTAGTAACAAACTTGCTTAAAAGCAAGAGAGTAAGAAAAAAAAATCTGGAAAACAACTTGCTACAGGTTACATTAAGTGCCATTCCTATAAGGGATCTCAGTAGATGAAAAGCCTTAGTTATTTTCTTCACTTTAATCAGAAATGCACTTTCAGATTTTATAGATTCTTTAAGAATAGATTTCTTTTTATCAAAGAGCCGAGCTCCACAATTTTCTAACAGAAACAGTAGCTGGGTATCAGCTGGATCTCTTTTAGATGAACCTTGAAAAAAATTTAAACTTTCAACACCTCTTAAGCAAACACTTTCTCCTTAAGTAAAAAAAAAAAAAAAAAATGAAAAGAGTTGATACCTGTTTGCCATTGTGGGTCACTGATGACAGGATAGTTCGTAATGTCTTGAATCCCATTGCAATGTCAAGGAGATGAGCAGCAAAGAAAAAATTGTTGTAATGGCCAAGGACTGACATGGTCATGTACCACGCTAGGTAAAGGAAAGACTAACAGAAAAAACAAGTCATAAAATGAAACTCATGGCTATTATCTTCAACTTAATTCAAAACACTAAGGAGAGGCAGAAATTGCTTCTCTGCTTTTCACGAAATAGAAATTTATTTTTATTTTTTAACATAGAGTTTGCTAGAAATCTTTGAGAATTTTCCTTTTGTGCAAAAATATTAAATGAGTAAATAGAGAGATCCTGAGACATGGTCGAACTTGACATTTTCAAATTTTCATTTGTAAAACTTCATTTTGAAATTGTTAAAGCCTTATTTGTTCATGTTCCGGAACAAATTCTAACTCTTTACAGATCATGTTGTCTGGACACTTCCAGTCCCTGGCAGTTCTAGTTCTAAAACTGTTTTTTCCCCAACCAGTTTTTCCATCAGTAAAATAAGCTGACTGAGGCAAGTGATAATTGCAGAACTCTTAATAAACATGTGATGAGTGATTTCTTAAACAAGATGTTCAGTCTTGTTTATCATTCCTTTTCTAAAATAATATTCAAATTATTAAAATCCATCTTTCTGTGACACATCCTGCCACCAGCTTCAGAGACATAAATTATTGCTATTGCACATACATTAAGTGTACCAGCCTGAATGTGCTCCAGAAATATTCAAGTGTGCATAAAGTTTATAAAAAATATGAAAAATGGCAATTAGAATTTCTATGGTCAGTTTGCTAATTCTACAGAACGCTGCTTGCTTGTTGCTCTTGAATAAAGCACAGCAGGAGGAGGGCAGGAATTGACTGAGCTTCTAAAAAGTAGGTAAGTATTTCACCTACAGCTTTTTAACCTTCCAAGGTTTCTTCATCCACGTAGTAAATTAAATATAAACTCTTTGAAGCATTATGAGTTAACATGTATATTGTTTTTTGAAGGTGAATATATAGCTCTCTGTGTGTATATACTGATAAACTTACATTATCAGTGAAAACAACTCCCAATTTCCACATCTGATACTTAACATCAATGGAATTTAGCCTGTCAAAATAAATAAATACATTTCATTTCATATCAAACCACAACAGGAGAACATTCACACACTCTGTAGGATATCTTATCTATTAACAGACAAACAAAAGAGACAACAGCTGATCTATTTTTCCAAAAGCTGCAATACATCAGAACCTTGTTCTAATGCACAATTTACCCTAGAATGGACCTGTCAGGGAAAAAAAAAAAAAAAAAAGCCAGAAAATCAAATTGATAAATACTGCTTTGGCTTAATCAGAACTCATACTGATTGATGCCTACAACATTATGAACATAGTGAAACAAACTTTCTTTATAATCCATGGAGAAATATATATATATATATATATATATATATATATATATATACACACTTATATATATACATATATATTTTTTTAATGCAACCAACCTAAGCCTAAAGTAGCTGTCAAAAAAGGTTGGAGAATTTGGACCCTAAATTCCAATTCTTTTCCATCAGTTCTGATAGCTCACCTGGGGTGATGCAGTTACAATCACTGAATCATAGAATCACTAAGGTTGGAAAAGCCCTTTGAGTCCACCTATAATCTAACTCCTACAATCACTAAACCATACCCTGAAACTCCACAGATGGTTTTAAAGACAAAGTGGTATGAAATCAACCTCAGAGCTTGTGTCCCTTAATTCTCCTGTTGATATCAAGGATAAAAATGAATGAATGAGCAATATATATTAAAAACTTCTGCAGAAAAGGAGCTGGGGGGGGGTTGGTGGCCTTCAAGTTGAGCCTAAGCCAGCAACATGCAAAGCAGGCTCAGGTACCCTGGGATTCATTGGGAGGAGTGGTGCCAGCAGGTGGAGAGAGGTGATATCTACCTCTCTAACTGGTAAGGCTACACCTGGAGTGCTGGGGCCAGGTCTGGGCTCCCAGTTTCTTCCACAGCATTTGTTGTTTCATTGCATTACCCAGTTAGCCTCTCCTACTGCTCTCCTCTCTTCAACAGATTTTTATATACTACAGACTGATATTGTAAACTGTTATCTCCAAATTTTTCACTCATATTTCTGTAATTTGTACATTTAGGGATTAATTCTCCACTTACTCTATCAACCCAAAAAAACATCTCACCTTTAGGCTACATTTTTGCACTAGAATTAAATCTATTAGTTTGATTGAAGGATTTTTATTTCCTCTATAGACAAGTGATACTACTGACTTGCCAAACAATATACACACCATTTTGGCTTGTAGCTGTACCTTGCCTTCACTAGTTTTTGACTTAGTCTTTTTGGAATGTTTTTGGATCATTTATATTATATTTACACAAAAAAATTTCTAAACCTGGATACCAGAAGTCAGGAAAAAATACAAATAGTAGCATGAAAAATGTTTTAATCCTTAAAATGTGAGTGAATTTAGTGTTCATGAAAGAGAATGACTAAACAAGCAGAAATAATAGTGGCTGATGTGATGCATCTGCCCCATATGAAAGCAGGTACCAGATGTTTATATAGATTTATCTGAGCCCTTGGAACACCAAGAGTCAGACCCTGGTTCTATCAAGGTCTGATTTCCAAAGTTTTTATTTGCATAGCCAGAGCCTCTAACCACAAAGAAATAACAGTTTTAGTTGAGTATTGTATTCCCAAGGAACATTCTGCTGCACTCCCTTCTGTGCTGAGCAGGACACAGGTCTCTGGTCTGGCCACCTCCAGCTGGCACACACAGAAGCAGAGGCAAAAGAGCTGGGATCTGCACCAGGCCATACCATTCTCCACTTTTTTGCCCAAAAGTGGTGCAGTAAAAGTTCAACTCCAGTGCTTTTCCCACCTCTCTTTTCACAGCACTGTTGAATCTGCAATAAGCCTAAATTTTAGTAGCTTAATTTTTGAAACTCGTAAAAAGTAGCTACATCTACCTTCCTGTAGGATATGAATTCCATGCAAATTGTTCTGTAAATTTCCATCATACTTGTTTATTTTCCCACTGCACATTCATCCCTTTTAAGTATGGAATGATTTCTCCAGGGAGAACATGAAAGATAGATGAGGTTGTAATTATATTTTTTTTAACATATGTAATATGAAGTAGATGCTAGAGAAATAACAAAACCTGGCATCATTCAGGCTTGATTCTGAAATTAAGAATTTCATCAGCCTTCTCCAACTGCTTCCTTCTGGTCTTTTTTTTCAAGAGGTTCCATGGAAACATTATTTAGAATTTCTTCCCAAATATGGGGTTGGACTAGATGATCTCTGTAGGTCCCTTTCAACTTCTAATATTTAATGATTCTTAGATTCCATGAATCATGAGTACATAGCAAAGTGAAAACATAATTTTCTACTTATAACAAAAATATAAGTAATTTTTAAAAATACATTTTAAAACTTCTAAAATCAAGCATGGGTCCTACTACAATTCAGCAGCAGAAGAGCATGTAAGAAAGTATTCTGGAAAGTACAATTTTAAATTTTATTTAGTGTTGCAATACTGCAGAGTCCTTGGGCCTTAACACTGCACCTCACTGATTGTTTAGGGGGAGTCCAGGTTTAGTTAGAAAGCTTTAAAAGATCAGCCCTTGTTTAAGTGCAGTTCTATTTTACCAACAGTCCCACTCTCTACTGCATCTAATTCTTACAAAACAATTGATAAAATCTTGCTGTTAAAGAAAGCTATAAATAAACCCTTACATTAGAATCTCTGTAGCATTAAAAGGCCATCTGTTAAAACATATTCTATTTGGAACTTTTTTTTTTTTTTTCAAATGCAGAACTGGAAAAACATTTTTGCAGTGCTTTACAAAACTGAGGATGGCCCTTCCCTAAGAAGGAAAATGAATGTAATTACTCTGAATGTCTAAGGGCTTTTTTCAGGCCTCTCTCTCAGATGACAGGCAAACACAGTTTAGGGAGTGTGAATTATAAAAAGATACGAAGACTAATAATCCAATTTCCTAGATTTTACTGGTCACCATCACTACTGCTTCAATTTACTCCATTATTTCTTTATCATCAAGCCATACAGTGATAGTTCTGCCCATTCGTTCCAGCTGAGATGAATTGAGAGAGCTCTGAAAAAGAACTTCTAGTCCAGTTACAATGACACTATCACAACAATGGAGTACTGCATAGACGTTGCTTATAATAAAAAAGTCACTATATCATTCATCTTAAGAATTGATTTATCTTATAGAGCCATGCACAAAAAGGCAAAAAGAAAAAGCAAAGCTGAATAACAAAATATGAATGCTTAACTTACAAATCTCTCTACCCTCTCAAAAAAAAAAACCAAAACACCAAACCCCAAAAACAAACAAAAAACCAAGAAAACAACCACACAAACAAACCAGAAGCAAAGGCTTACACAGCAGATAAGGAGCTGTCCTTCTTTGGTTTCTTCTTTTCTCGAGCATCACTAAAATCAAGAGCAGCTTTGTCCATTCCTAGTAATTCACTGATCCTGTCACGGCCATAGAACTCACCATATTTATCCATGACCTAAAGTTATAGGGAATACTCAAGAGAATCAGTTGGGTAAACCAGGTGTTTTTCAGCCTGCTTTTCAAGACAAGAAGTTTAACATGCACAATCTTTTTTATTAGACAACTGCACTTGAGCAGAAAGCTAGGTACACAGACCTGGCCCTTTTTGTCCCTTACCAAGCCGTTTTCCCGCACTTGTTCCTCCCCAAATCACCTAAATCCATCCCTTTTCCCATCTTTGCTTCCTCCCTATAACATCCAATAACAAGTTCTGTGCAATCCTCACATGTTCTTCCTTCCCCATCCCATATCCTGCTCCGAAAGGTCATATGGAGGGCTACTCCCAGTGTCTCATCTTGGTGGCTTTCCAACCTGGACACTGGGGCTGAGGCTTTCCTGGGAAAGCCCTCGGTGGGAATTGGCAAATTGTCTCTTCCCAGGGAGTGATTTGGGTTCTTCCCTGCCACTGGGTCTCTGTGCTCCTTGAGGCTTGAGGAGATGGGGCTTTAATGGGTTGATGGCTCCTGTGCCTGAACATCTCAGTCTGTTCTATCTTCTCATTTAATTCCTTTCTAACCCTCTGATGGATGAGGGAGTCTCCATTCTATGTGAATGGAGGTGAGCACATAAATGCATGCAGACAAAACAACTTAAATATTTTGTAATATTCATGGAAGTGCACACAGTGCTTCACAGAATTTCACATATGTGTTTGAATTTCTATTTTATAAAACAAGCTGCATGTAGAAAATCTTCAAAAGAATAACTATGCAAACCACAAAGTAGTTGTAAGCATGAAGTAAGGACTCCTATGTATTTTAAAATGGTAAATACAGAAATCTACACTGAATTGAAGATATATTTCAAAGTATAGCTCACATTTAATCAAACATGATAATAAGCATGCATTAGAACTTTATTAGAACTTCTTAAATGGAAAAATAAACCTTACCTTTCTTTTCACAAATTTATCCCAATAGTTATTTGGAAAAGACCTGAACGACACAGATAAACAAGATCACGTTTTAGGCAGTCATAAGAAAATGCAGCACTTGGTAAAATATCAGAAAAATTACATGCTGGCTTTGTTTCTCAGAGGCTCTTTGTTGTTGCTGTCACATAATTATTTGTGAAGTCCCTGAAATGCAAGTTGCCAAATGGCTTCCAGTCTGCCATGTTAAGGTGTCTGTATCACAGAGTCTCACCAGGCAGAGATCTGGGACTTCAAATATGTTCCTGAAGGAGAGCCTCTAAGAGACAATAAAATGATGCAAAGTACACCTCACTCTCCAACTCACAGCAGTACAGTCATTAATGTGCTTGCCAAAAGAAATTCACCACAATTATTTTATTTTTCTTTTGTGGAATGGAAATAATTTTAAGGCAAACACCTGTGAATGAGTAAGATTAAAAAGTAATAGCACACATTAGCATAACAGGTGCCTGAAATAATTTGCTTGCTATAAATATAGCCCTCACAATTGTTTATCCCAGACAAGCTGGATGATCAACTATGTAACTATGAAGCCTGAAGAACAATTCCATGCAAAGAGACAGAGTAGCTGAAAACTCACTGGGTGTTGATTACAAGTCTATCCCACTGTCCCTTAATATCATCTTCTGAAGGCTGTTCAGTTATATACAACCCATCAAATTCCAGTTTCCTTGCCACTTCCTTTTCTCTCTTAAAAATGACCAGTGGGACCTGCAGTTGAAAAAAAATATCAGGAATTATTTAACATGCACTGGTATGGCTGCAATTTTTTTTTGAAAAGCTGTTTGTGAAAATTTTGTGAAATTTGTGAAAATTCAAGTATGAAAACTGAACAAAATAGTATTTAAAAAAACAAAACAAAACAAAAGACTTGACAATTGCCCAAAAAGCTGCAAAGGAGTAGCTGCACAAGGAGCAGGTCATTCAGAATCACCTAACTACAGCACACCACACAGCTGTAAAAAGATGGCAGAGACCAAGAAAAGAGAACTCTTTAGTGCTATGGAGCTATTAGAGCTAGTCACATGAAAGAGAGCTAAAATAAAAATATTTTTTAAATGCTTAGAAATTCTAGTTCCAAAATATTAATTTGGAATCCCACTTTTGGCTTGCATTTTGATACCCAGAGGTGTCAGATGTTGCCTTGCACTTATTAAAGAATTCTTGAGGTTTCAGAGTAGGAAGCGAAGTACTTTCCCAGTTAAGACCAAAGAAAGACTGGAAGCAGTAAAAAGAAAAAAACTTAAATTGTATTCACATTCCCTATACTTGATCAGTGCTCTGGAGTTCTTTGCCAGCAGCTGAGACACCTGAGCAGTAAGGATCAGACTTTACCTACAACTCTCCTGCATCAGCTGGATGGCATTCAAAAGTACATTCTGTGAAGACAGATGTAATTAGTGCTCCCAGTGGTGTGGATCTGTTACCAAGAAAAAATAAATAAATAAACCCTACTCCTCCCTGGAAGAATTTTACAGGTCTTCAGAACTCACCTACCCTGCATTACCCACCTTGACTGTATACTAGTCAAGACTGGCCGTGAGTATACTTAAATAGGAATAATAACTTAAAAAGAGAGTAAAAAAAATTACTTAAAAAAATCAGACTACTCAGGCAACATGATGACTGCATTAGATACAATACCAATAGTTCCACATTTATTTCCAGACTGCTGATTGAGAAAATTTTAGTGGGTTTTATGCACAGAAATCTTTAGAAGCAAACATATCATACACAGACCTGCAGCTATGAAGATTTTCAATTTTGAAAGCACTATCTCTCCAAAGAGACACAGAATGAAATCATAATTGGTCTTTTCTTTGGGGTATCAAAATTGGAAAGAAGGCAATTCATTATGGCAATTAATGATAATAATATGTCTTTCCCTTCCAGTCAAAGAATAAATGTAGTTTGAAAACACAATGTGAAGAAAAAAAAAAAGCATAAAAAGTTTCAGTAAAACAGGAAAATGTGTTTTAGTATTTATTGACCTGAAGAAACACTGATGTTAGACATGAAAATCAATTACTTTGTGCAGTAGAATGATGACCATTTGCCTGAACTGCAAATGGAGATTGTGCCTTTTTTAGGATAAAAAAAAGTATTAACTATTAAAAGAGGAAAAGAAAAATATGAAAGGCCACATAAAAGCTTAATGCATAAATTACAATTGTGAGGAGAAATGAGCAGTCCCACTGCATCACAGCAAAAGTCCATTTAATTTAGTACTAAACTTGCACTCTGACCTATAGTTTTTGCCTATAATGCCCCCCTAAAATGGGGGCAGTACATCCCAGAGTTGTACTCCCAGTTTCAGAGATCTATGGCGTTTCATCCTCCTAAATCAGAAGCAGCATTTTGCCAGTAAAGGTGGCACCTTTATTTCTTCCACCTCTAACAGAGATCTTCTGCAAGATATTGATGGGTGCTTAAGTTCCCACCAAAATACCACCACCAGAGAGCACAGGAAAAGTAAGCACTGTCCGAAGTTGTCCAAAATGCTGAATGCTTTTCCTATAACCCAGCAACACAGACCCTGTCAGGTGGCATTCCCAAGCCAATGTGTGCTCAGCTTCTCTTTGACAGCCACGAGCAGGTTCTGGCTGTAATGGTTATTGCTCCAATGGTCTGGCTGACACGGTAACCATGAAAATGCTGATCCTATGATCCAGTGTCAGCCCAGAAAATCAGGCTCTGGCCTGTAGCTTCTGGAATTTCCACATCACCTAACACATAATTTCTGTGCAGGGTACAGAACTGCACAGCTCCGTTGGCTGGCAACACTGACAGAATTGTGTTTTTTCTCTACAGGGTCCCTCAACTTGCTTAAGCAAAGTTGCTATGACTTTATTCCAGTTTATGCTGTTCAGGGGATACAAAAGTTGGGAGCCAGAAGATAAAACAAGTTTCGGTTTTTCTTACTTTCAAACAGTAATAGCCTATGATGCAGAAGAAGGAGATGACTGTGTGTAGGATAGCCAAAATCCTCAGTGTGGGCTCCATGTAGCCACTGCTTTCTTCCAGGACATAATGCACTGCAATGTCCCTCTCATTTTCATTTTCCAGGATATTCAGCTTAGTACTTTCATCAGCAGATACCACAGGAACTTCCTTTTCTTCTGATGCAGCAGAGGTGGAGACCTGTTTAAATCATTTAATCTTAATATTGCAACTATATTACTTTGACAGGCGTTTCACAGTACTACAGGGTAAGTCACATAACTGAAAGCAATGATACCAAGGACATCATAAATGTGAGAGGAGACTTTTCTTGCATTAAAAAAAAAGAATTAGTCCACAGTGAAAATCTCATAGAGACCCTTTCATCTTTTTACACTGGTCAGTGATAGTGTTCTCTACTTTCAGTCCATGGTAGCAAATCTGGGCAATACTGAACTTTATCACCTCAATTTAAGGAAGTTCATAGCCCTCTCAGAAGCAGCCCAGTCAACTCCTGATATTGGTACATGTAGTCTGTATCAGCAGGGCTCTGTCAGAAACTAATTTGAGTCTGAAGGCTCTAGAGTTGTAGGAACAATCCTAAAAGTCTTGACAAAGAAGATCTGTGATATTCTAGGCAGTTTAAGATGTGATTTCTTGCTGCACACATCCTCTCTCAGGGGAGCACAATGACACAAGAAAACATTTCAGCTGGCATGTGTAGTTTAAGCTGCCAGGGAAGGCTGAACTTGTCTGAGTCCCTGTACTGTGAAATGGAGCATCTGAGGCATGGATATGCCCTTCACTCTGCTGCCTCCCTGGCAGAACAAAACCAGCTCTTTGTGTACTGGAAGTCTGTTATTACTACACAAAAACACTTCAGCTCTTACCCTCTTAGATTTCTGAAGTGGCCCTGGGAAGCAAGTATTTAATCTGTTAAACTAGGCAGTTCTAACTAGTGCACTGTCTGCAACACCTGAATGTTTTTCAGTATACAACCTGATAAGGAATATTTTGACAAGCTTACCTTATAGAAAAGCAGGATGAAGTTGATGGCAAAAGCAACAAACAGTGCCAGCATCCTCATGTTGTAAAAGTTTCTTGCAAAGTAATTCTGAAAATAGAAACAGAACATAAACACAGTTTGCCTACTAATAATATAATGATACCACAATCATTATTAGCTTGTTGCTCCCTGTGGAGCTTCTAAATAGAATTATAAATAGAAAAAAGAAAAAATTCAAACATTTTGAGTGAAGTATTGTACAAATTTTCTCCCTATGCCACATATGCAATAATGGATAAAGGACTTTTTGCTTCACTCCATGAAGAAAGTGATGAAGGATTTTTAATTGGTGCTTTCATTATCCTTTCAATACACTCAGAAACAACACAAAAAATAGTAATGTAAAAGTAATATAGAAATATGTCTTCCATGTAACTCAGTATTCATGCACATGGCAAGCTGTTAAATTTACCAAGAAAAAAAAATCTGCATGTTGTAATATTTTAAATCTTTTCTATTCAAAAACCAACTTTGTTTTTACCAGATCAGCAAAGACTTCATCAGTGAACTAAGTGCCCTGAGTAGAAAACTTCTCTACCATGATACTATGAAAGTGATAATAAAAATGTACCCTTCCTCTTCTTGACAATTCATGACCCTTTCAAGGATACATGTTGATACAAATACTACTTTTTGCTTTGCATTTCACACTAGCTTCACAGGGCATGTGTAGGAACTCCCAGCTAATAACTGCATGAACTTTAGATAGTTGTACAGCAAAGTCAGAAGTATCATATTTTACTGAGATGCTCAAAGACAGTTATATTGTTTTAATTAATCTTATTCACCACAACTATTGAGAAGTTTCTCAAATTTTAATTTGCTAGTTATCAAACAAATGTGTACCATCTTTTCTTACAAGTTTTAGACTAAGCACTGTATCTTCATAAACTCTTTTTATAGGAAAGCTTGTAATTTCCCAAGGCTGTAACTCAGGGAAAGACAAATCCTAGAAGGCTCACAAGCTGCTGTGAAAATTCAGGACATTTTAATCACATAAAAATGCATGGCTGTTTACCAATGATGGACAGGTATCTCTGGGTTTTGGACAATAATCATCTTGCTAAGTACACATAGTTTAAGGAACAGCTTACAAGAAGCTTCTGTTGATATGCAATAATTTTCTTCCAGAAAGCTGATTCCTGAACTTCTGGTTCTCCATATCTGTGAGTATGAAGTTGTCTTAATTTCTGTTTCCCTTTGTCTTCCTTGGCTTTCTCTTCTTTTTCTCCATCTTCTCCTCTTAGGACACAAATTAAGCCAAAATAAGTTAATAAAATTTTGTTAAAAAATAAAATCACACTCTGAAAGAGGCCATTGCATCTTTCCATGAGACTCAAGTAGTGAGGATTTGGGTTCTTTTCAACTCAAAGAGCTGGCAAGGATGGAAATCCAGTAAAGTCTGCAGATAATTAAACTCAGTGGTTTGGCACCTGGAAGCGAGGATGCCAACTGGCAGGTACTCAAGAATCTGCCAACCTTACTACCTGAGGGTCTGCTTGGTAGCTGTGCAGATAATAACTGTGCTGACAAATGTCTGTAAGCTGACAGCTGGATGTCTGTATCAGTCTAGGAGGACACAGGAATAAAAAGCCTGACAGTGTTTGATGTGTGATCATCACCATGCTGCCTGATTACAGAAAGTCAGAGTTAGTGAGCTGCCTTCTCCAAACAATGATCCAAGGAACTGTGAATTATCTTAGATGTTAATTTGACCTGGCAGCATGGTAGATAAAAGGATCACAGAAACCAATTGAAGCCAAACCAAACGTTGCATTATTAATTTCTCTGTACCTGTCTACAAACAGAATAACTGATGTCCTAAGCTGCTTCTCGTACCAGAATACACTTGACAAACTTTCACTTGAAAGCTCAATTGGAAGTTTGTCTCATGTTAGGAGTGGCTTCAGGTCAGCTCCTAGTGCCAGGCACAGAGAATCCAGAACTCACTGCAGCTCAGAGAGTCAAGTGGAGCACTCAAGTGAAGTGCCTTCAAAAGTCAGCAAGACTCTGCTTCATGAAGTTATAGTATAAAAGAAACTAAATCAACATTACAAAGGAGGCTGCTGGAAGAGGGAAATTCATAAAATCTGAGTGATGCTACTTTCTTGTAAATGTGCACAGTTGTGAAGGATGGTTAAAAAACATTCTAACTTTTGAGCCCGAAAGGACACCACATTAAAGAAAAAGAAGTAAGTACAAATTGAGTTGGTTTTTCAGTGAAACAACCCATGTTTCATAGGATCAGAGATTAAAGTGACACATACTCAGCTTTTTCAGGTTCAGATTTTGTCTCCTCCTTCTCTTCCTTTTCCTCTTCTTTCACCTGCTCCTACAGAAAGTCATATTTTAAAAAGTGTCTGAATATTATTATACATTACAGAGATACACAGTGCAGAATGCTAGGATTTAAAAAAAAAAAAAAAAGAAACAATTGAAACCCTGTAAGAAGATGATCTTCCAGTTTAGATTAATTAATAGATGCTGAATTAAAAGCAAACTAAAATATTTCTACTTAGAAAAGGCTGAGGGAATTTAAGTTTCCAAGGCAAACACCACTAATTATATGTGATTCCTTAGAAAAAGTGTCTCAAAACCCTAAAAAAAGATAGATGCAAGTTTTGTTTCAAGACTGTACTTAACATGCAAAATAGAGAAATATACAGAAATAGAAGATACAGTTACCTGGACTTTTTCCTGCACCTCAGGCATTGGAGGTAAGGAGGGAGAGCTCAGTAAATCACTCAAACCAGCATTTGGATCGTGAGGGAGCAATTTATACTGTCCACCTTCTCTTCTCAAATCCAACCCAAATATATCTGAGAGTAGATCACTCTCTTCTGTTACAGTCCTCAGATCTGCCAAGTCTTCTGTAGGCAATGCAGTTTCTGTTGGCTTCCTTTCCCCCTCTTCTCCTTCACCACGCACCTCATCCTGAGTGGGATCTGGCATATTTGCCAAGAGTTCAGCCACCTTGATCTTCTTTGCTCCTTCTACCAGGCTTCCTCCAAGCAGCAAACTGCAGATGATGCGAAAGAAGCCCCGGACAACACTACAAGCAAAATGTAGCAAGCCTATCAAAATGCTCCAGTAGGAGGAAAACAAAGCCATCACCATGTCCTTCATGGTCATTTTCTTCACCTTTTTCATCTGCTTCTTTAGGCTCTTCATGCTGAGCATTTTCATAAGAGTCATTAAATTATACTTGAGAGCCACTAATGCTGACTTCATGGTGACAAGAGAGAAGAAACCCATTCTAGGATCCTCTTCCTCAGGCTTATCTTTCTCATTCTCCTCTTTACTTGCCGACCTTTCATTCAGATCTGACTCAGAGATCTGGGCAGCCAGTTGCATTTCAAAGATGGTATCCTCACAGAAATTAACAAAAAGCTCCATCTTTTCTTTCTCCCCACCTTCATTGACAACATCAAATATAAACTGTCTCTTGGACTCTTTTACTTGAGGTTTCTCCCACTGAGTCCGACTGGACTCACTGATTTCAAAATAAACTCGTTCGATGCGCTTGGCACTGCCCATGATCTCTATGCGTCCAAGGAAAGGCTGGAAGTAGTTGAGCACACTCTCTGACAGCTCCAGGAAGGTTTGCAAACGGGTGTCATGGGGCATGTGCTCTGACAAGTTGGTCAGGAGAACAGCAACATTGAAACCAATGTCTTTGGCGGGTTCGTGGAACCGTTTCACAAACTCCTCATAGTCCAGAGTCTCATTCTCATCCGTTTCAGCACAGGACAGCAGAAACTCAGTTTCAGACTGGGTATAATGCTTATGGCTTTCCATTGCTTTGTGAAAATCCCTCTTTGAAATTATCCCTTTACCATCGGGGTCATATTCTTTGAATGCATCGGAAGAGGTCAAATCCTTCAGTTTTAAGAACATATCAAAAAACTTCAGAATCATCTCCACGTTGTTGGACGATTCCACAAGCATATCAACCATCTGCTTGCCAATAGTTCCATTCACAACATTACCTAGATGGGATGGTATGCAGTTAGAGATACTGAAGGCAACAAATGTTTTGGCAAAGAGTATAGTTGTATAATAATTGTATAATAATGATTGGTGAAATAATCAAAAAGCAAGAATGATGAGCTGCTGGCTAACACACTCACATGAGAAAGTTAAAGCAGAAATCTTTTACTAATAAAACTACCATAAGACTTGGAAAAAACCCAAGTGACTAAGTAATTGCCATCAAAGAAAGGAAGAACTTAAGCCCCACAGAGATATGTCTGTTACTTTGACACAGTAGCAAACATGAGGCAGCATCCTATGAATTTTTCTTTAGTGAACATAGAACTGGCAACACATTACTTAGGATGTGAAGCTCAGCAGGCTATTCATGAAGCACAGCCTACAATACTAAGAATCCAGTTTGCTTGCCCATATCCTTGTCCATGTCTACAAGCTACACTGCAACCTACACTGCATTTACTGCCCTCTCAGTTCTCTCAGGAAAATAAATGTGAGAGAACAAAGCAAAAAAGTAAAAAAAAAAAAAAATCTTTGGATCATGTATTCCTGTGTCTGGTCAGTCTTGCATTGGAAGCATTAATGCAATAGCATAAAGGAGCTAGGGAAATAGTATTATTTATTGACAATGATGACATTCTCTGGGGAATCATACTTTCAGATAGCAGCTATAAAGGACCTAGAATCTAGTCACAAGAGGAATCAAAGCCTGCTCTTTATGGTTAGGATCACGGCCAAAATAAATGCAAGATAGTAAAGTTGTTAATAAAATGACTGATAAATGGTTTACTTTCTAAAACTCAGGATTCCAGGTCCCATAGTAAAAAACTTTCCAGTCACATCAAAAGAGAAGCCAAGTTCACAGAAACCATATAAAACCTTTACCAGAGCTGGGTTTTATATGATTCTGACATTCAGAATTATTACAAACTTTGTCAACTACACCACTTATATGTCCCCTTTGCTGTAACACCTAACAACTCTTCTCACAATTCAAATTCAAAAACAGAAACCCAAAGGAAAGTGTGGAATTATTTTTCACATGAAGGAAATCAAAAAGGTAAAAACTTTGCAAGAACAACTGTGAAAGGAGGTTTAATATTAAATTTTGACTACCTTCCAACATAGAGAGCAACATGACAACCATATCCTTCTGAAGATCCATTAATTCCTTCAGTAATTCAATTTGACTGGAATCCTAAATAATGAACATAATATATATAAGATAACCATTGACTTCTTCAACACGTATATATGTGCATGCATATTTCACCCTGTAAAATTATTAATTTAGAAATTAAAAAGCTAATAGTGTCAAAGCTGGTAATACATTGAAAATATATTTAATGGCCTGACTCCTGACAGTACATTTACAGGATCAAACATTTACAGGATCATCTGTTCAGATGACAGTAATTTAATGAAGTGAAAACTGCAGGTGATGAATAAATTCAAAGCAATAACTGGGTATGTCAGGTTCACAGATGATGCCTCTAATATTTCATGTCAGCTAAAATATTGTCAATTCTTGGTGTACTCAGGTTTACAGCTGTGAAGACTTGAAAAAACAACAATAGTTACAGCACATAGAGCTCGAGGTGTAACGTGATTGAAAGTAACTGATTCCATCATAAGTCATAGAACTTTTCTTGGAAGAAAGAAAAGTTGAATTAAAATTCCAAAATATTAATAAATCCCTTAAATAGACATGATACTGATTCTTTTAGCCATCTTTTATCTAAATGAATGAATTTTACTAATGAATTTTACTGTTTTGTTTCAAGCTGGAGTCTATGTGGATAGATTTATTCAGCTACTTAATTTCTTCCTCAGTTATACACTGTTGGCTGCACCATGCCATTGCTAAGGCATTGCTGGACTTCCTTGATTAGAGTACAATAAGAAATAAAGAAATTTAAAAGCCTCAGAGCCTTCAGAGCTGTGTTTCTTAACAACTAAAACCTTTCAAAAATGTAGAATCACTAAACTATATTCAATTAAGATGTGTGATCCTTTTTAAAAGGTAAATTGAAAAATGCACTGATTCAGGGCAGGATTCTTCTCACCCAATTCCAACCCTTCCAAAAATGCCAGTCTCCTACACTACTTTTATAGTGTACTGATAAGTACTCACATCCAAAAACAATTTACCCATTCCAGGGTCTGATTACTTTCTTCCTCTTCTAAGAGAAGAAAAGGCTTAGATGCACTCATGTTGAACCAGGGTTCAATAATGATGAACCAGGGTTCAGTGCAGAACACATAAATGAAGATTGGTCCTGCATAAAAGGCTCATACAAAATTGCAGAAAACACTAATGGAACTTTAGTGTGAAAAATTAACTTCTTTCTAAATGTTGCTGATATGCTTCATTTGCAGCTTCATCTCATCACTTGGTGCCCATGGCTAACAATCCAACCACAGGTCTGCTATTCCCACCAACTACAATGTTGTAATTTAGTCTCTTGACTTTATTGTATAACACTTCTGAGTCTTATTTTTCCTCACATTTTACCTGTTAACACATTTTACCTATAAATGTCAATAATAACTCATGCATATTAACAAGGCTATTTATTTTTCCCAAGAAAGGTATTAATGTAAAAGGACAAATTAAAAAAAAAGGATACCTGAGACAGCTTCATCTGCATGTGGGCAAACACATGAAGAAAACCAACTACAGCATCCCACAGCCTGCTGTGTGCCAGACTTTGCTGATTCCCAGTACATGGCCCCTATTGGCAACAAAACAAAGAAAAAAGAAAAAAAAAATCAGTTTACTTGCAAGAAAGTCAACAAAAAAAGGAAAGAAGGAAGATATCCAGCTTGGAGCTATACACACATAAAGTTTTCAAACTTCTATGAAAAAGGAAGCATTCATAGAATTACCTATTTAATGACACCACTGACTGTAAGCAATGCCTTTTCCTAATAACCATTCTGAGTCTGTTTTAGTCAAGTTCGTATTTTTTAAATTCTCAGTGGATTAAAAATAAATATAGAATCACAGAAATTTTAGGTTGGAAGAGACCTCCAAGATCATCCAGTCCAACCTGTGACCAACACCACAAGCTAAGTACTAAACCATTTCCTTAAGGACATACCTTGGGGTAAGTGCCACAGTCTAGGCCAAATTAAACAAACCAAAAAACTCTACTATCTTGCATACAGCCAAAGGATGACTATTTACTAATAACTGCAAATTTAACTAAATTGCTAAGATTTCAAAAGAATGTTGGCAAATATATATATCTTTTTCAAGACTTCACTTCCTACTTAAATAAAAGCACTAAAATAATGGTGAAGCATAAATGCATCTTTATTTCTGTCTATAGCAAATCTAGCTACATTACATCTTCATGCCAAAAGGAAGATTAATTTCCCTTCAAATCCATAAAATTCCTGTGAAACCAAATTACCTGGATATACTCTGTAAGAGTATTGAAAACTTGCTTTGCAACCTGGATGGCTTTGGAAAAATTTCGTTGTCCTTGCTCATCAATAACATCCTTCCCAGAGTAATACCAATAGAAATCACTAATGGATTCCTAAAAAACAGTTGAGAGAAGCACAGAGATTATGGAATCAAACTGCAGCTAACTAGTTTTCATCCAAATAAGAAAAAAACCATTAAATATCATCATAGATCTGAAAGTACTTAGTTTGTAAAGGTTTTTAATTACTCCCCACCCAACAGTTCTCAAGTATTTCTTCCAGAAATGGTTTCATCTCAAGCAAATCAATAGGAAAACAAATATACTGAAACACATAAGTGAAAAAAACACACAGTAAACCTCAAAATGAAATAAAAATTGAGATCTGTTGTTATCTGGCCTTAGAAATACAACTACCTGCATTCTGAAAAGGAGTACTCAGTAGTTCTAACATGCTGCAAGCTGTTCATTTAAAGATATCTCTATTGTCTGCTTGACATCTAGTCAATGGTAAGAGCAAACGTTGCTCTGTGTGCCTGAATCTTCCTCCTATCTCCCCCAGAGGTGAGCTTAAGAATGTTTCAACAGAGTAGTGAAATTAAAACTACTGTATTGTCCCTACAACTTCTACAGAATGCATAAGAAGAAACAGGAACTTTGATAGCAGCAACTTAAAACCTACCAATTTTCAAAGGCTGGAATTCTCAGACCCAGTAAATAAATGGTTAAAGGCAAAATTTCACTAGATAAATAACAGTATTAAAAAACTCAAAACGTAACAAATATATTACCAGGCACAGTGATTTTCAGAAAGATGAGAATAGTAGGTAAAAATTATTAACATTTATCACAAAACATGTTTTCATGTCTTTCACACACTCCAATCTGGAAACAAATTACTTTTTTTTTTATTATTATTACTTTCTACTGGGTTGTGACAACGTAATGTTTTCATATTTAAAGGTTAGGGAAATCATTCAAATTAGAGGGTCGAAGGGATTTTAATCTTTAAGCTTTTTCCTGTTTCTCTTTTCACTAATTTTTTTTTCCTTAGAAAAATGATGTGCTGTCCTTATGCTTCACTCCACAGCATGCAGACAGCAGCTCAGTGTTGGGACTAAGAAAATGGAATGGAAAGCAGATGGCTGAAGTTTAACTTGAACAATACAAAACATTTTTAAGGCAGAGGAGAGCGGGTAATGGTATTCACCACCACGTATCTGCCTTCTGCCTGTGTCCCCTGTTAACAGACTGCAGGGCAGCCTTGCCTATAATGGTTGAAATCAGTCACCTTTTTGTCACCTTTGACTCCCACAGTACAAAATAATAACTCTGACAGGAATGTAACCAGTAGAGAATTACAGCCTATCTCATTAAAATTGGCCTGGAGGGACCAGAATAAATGTCATGACAAAAAAAATTTGCTCCTCTAATGAAACCAAACTTCTTACGATAAGGGTGAAGTTTGGTTTTGCTGTAAATAGAACTTTGGTGGCAGCAAACCAGATACTGCTGAAGGAAATTCCAGAAAAATTAAGAAATTCTGAGTCTCCACATACAATCTTTTGCTTTATATTGAAAATAAGTATTTTTTTCTTTTTTTAAAAAAGGCAAACATTGTATAGATGCAAGTCATTATTGTAATTTACATTTTCAGCACGTAAGTTGACCTACCTGAACTCTTAATAAATAATCCACAGTGGAAATGATAATATTAACAGTTGTGTTGTTACCAGTCTGAGTTCTCAGGTAATTCTGAAAATCTAAAATTTCAAATAAAAATTTAATTTAAATTTGTGTAAGTGTTAAAGACTTAGAAAACTACTACTGCCAAATAATTCTGATTTAATGCTATCTAGGAAACTACAGTTTAATGGAATTATTAAAAAAAAAAACAACAAACTATTTATTTATTTTTGCAGCAGACCATCAGGAGTTTCAGCATTTTATTGCAGAGACCGGATACCACTGAACTTCTGAAGCAAGAACCTTGATCATCTGTTTCATCTATAGAACTTTAACTTGGTCTTGTTTTTATCTCAATTATGACTAATTTTACATCTCTATAACTCCATCAATACATAATTACACCTATCATATATTTTGTTAAGCAAAAGGAAAATTAAATCACATAATTATATCATTCCTGATTACAAGTCAGAAACACGTCCAATGACTTCAAAATATAAGCTTCTTTTTCCCATCTTCTTGTTCCCTAATAACGACCCAGAGAACACAGGGAAATATTTGATAGCATATATTTGTGTAATTTTTTTTAGTGATGCCACTTCTTCAAGCAACATATTGTGCATGCTGTGGCAACTTCACATATAATTCTAACTGACATTACAGCCAAACATTAGACACCAGAAAGCATATAAATGTCAAAACCAATAAATACATGACTTTTCCTCTAAATTTTCACTGACTAGAAGCTACAAACAATGCACATTTTCCTATATAATTAAACCTTTCCTAGTAAGTAAATACCCAAAACTCATTATTTTGCAAACCATAACTTTTTCTACAATGTTAAAGCCGATTTAAAAATCTGGCAACTTAATTCCACATATTTTTCCTTCCCTGTGCAGTCTAGCAGCTACTCCATCCTTCATAATATTTCATGAAGGCTGCCAAACCTTCAGCAATAAAAACCTTTTCTTTTTTTGTTACCATGACCTTGGCTTTGGTGCCTGGCAGCCTGCCCACAAACCTGAATTATGTCCTTCACAAAGCAACTGCAGGAAGCGGAAGAGGTCACAGGTGAACTCATCATCCTGCATCACCTTTTCTCCTGTAGAAAGGCCAGATGGGAGCAGATTATCACAGGCTGCCATGGATCAACCCAGTGCCCCTGAAGAAAATCTCCATATTTAATTTTAAGAAAGAGAGAAAAATTATAACCACCAATCTATCCGAAGCACACGTGGTTTGTGCTTGGCAGATAGATATTTGGTTTAGAAAGAAAAAAATTATGAACCTTAAATTTTGACTTCTAAAGAAGGAGCATGAGCTTGGCAACATTTTAGAAATAATCCATGATTTACATTCTGGTTTGACTTTGCTGGGCATGAATGTGGCATTACATACAAAGGTTGGCATTGGATTAACTTGGTTCCCATTCATCACAAAACAAAGTACTTCATGATGCAGAAAGAGATTTAATCAAACAGTAATGAAGATCATTCCTCAATAAAATTATTAGACTTTAAAATACACTAAAATAATCTATGAAATGTACAGCTGTGCATTCTCAAAAATATTTGATGATTTGGTATCTAACTGCTGCTGACACAAAACGGATATTGGACACCTGTCTTTCTTCACAAAATAAAGTTATAAACTTATGATAAGCCAGAAAAAAATGTCAATGTGATTTACTGGTTAGGGCCTTCCTTTAATTTTTTTTTTTGTAAGTAGCTAACATCCAAATGCATAAAAAGCTACAAATTATTTGCTTGTTTCTTCCCAGGAAACAGGGTACTAAAAAGCCCTCAATTAGCACACCATGATTTCATTTACAGTTCAGATCAACACAGATCAATACAGTTAACTTTGTACACTGACATGTGAAGAGGAGTGACAAGCATTTACTCTAAAAAATAACCAGAACTGAGGAAAATGCAGAACAGGAGATTAAATGACACAGAAGGCCAACAAGGGAAGTGTTCAAACAATAAAGGCCACCTATTGAAATGGTCAGGAAATACGGATTTAGGACTTTCCAAAAGTATCCGGAATGTGTATGGCAATAAAAATGGAAGCTATATAACCTACTTTTTAAGAAAATACATCATTTGAATATGTGATCAAGTTCAATTTGTAGACAAAAAAAGGAAAAGAGATTAAAATGTAAGCAAACTGCAAAATAATTTGGAAGATTTTTTCAATAGGAAGGTATTTGGGGGCTTTTATATCAACTTTAAATTCCCAGGTCTAAAAGGAGAGCTTTTTTATTGAACAGAAGGGAACCTGAAAAGTGAGAAAATATATAAAAAATTAAGAAAAAAAAAAGTAACAATTGCATTAATAATTACTGATACAGTGTTTTATTGGTGGATAACTCAAATTTAAATGTCTACATTTATATATTATTGTATTATTATAATTGCATTATTACAGATTAATTGTAAACTGTACTTGGTACAAACCAGAATACATATAAAAATCAATATGATCAGAAGATAAACTTTACACAGATTGATGAACTACTACACTTTCAGGCTAATGGACCTATCAATCCACATCTTGTGAATTTTAATGTGAGAGGCTTCAGTACAGTGGTAGGATTAGGAAGCAAAAGTATTTTGAAAAGTAATATGTATAAAGGAAAGAATTTTACTATTTCTGTTGCCAACAAGACACAATGTTTGGTATTAATAGCACATATCAGCAAGGTATATGCCAGCACAGTTTCTTGTAATATTGGGAAAGATAAAATACTGTTCCCTCTATTTCTAGATAGGTACTTGTGATAGTGTCAAAAAATGTGCAACTAATTCTCCAAGAATGATAAATTAATTTCTGCACACACTGTGTGCCTAAGAAGGCAAAAACCCAAAATGTCTGTGCACTTAAAAGTTTATTATTCGACATTATACAAAGGTCAGCCTGGCAAGATACTTCCATATGTTGTTAGCCAACCACTAGATGTAGAATATTCACATATGCAATGCATGTGGCTTGACTGCTGGGTGGCAATGGTTTTAAAACTTATCTTAAAGAAAAACTGCTGGAACAATCAAGGCCATAAAAAGCACAACCATACATTTCTTGCATACTGAAATAGCCCTGAATTAAAGCTCTTTGTATGATAAGATCACAGAGTAAGTTACAGTTCAGTGGGTTCTTCTCTGTTTTTCTTGCCCTCCTACTAAGTAAGTTTTTTCATAATAAGAAGTAAAACAAGTCTCGAGTTAAAACAATCACAGATTGAATTCTGAAGTAATCTCTTAGCTTCTAATACACTCATTGGGATTCAGGAATTTTTATAAAATAAATTCCAACATCAGTATTGGAAGGGTCTTTGAATTAGCTCCCCCATAAAGAAATCACCACATGAATACAAGCTATTGAAAATTCTGCAAGATGAGAAGGTGTTCAGGTACATCATTTCACATAAACTGAAGGTCCATTTCTTTTGGAAATGCATGGATTTCAAAGCAAAATACTCTGTTTCAAAGAACTTAGTCACATAAATATTTAAAATAACCCTGCCTTTTAATTTTTATAGCTGATTAAAACCTGAGTAAACCCAATATTGGTATTGATAGCAATTTTAATTTTCAGATGTTCCAACTACAGAACTGAAGTGCAGATCCATTTCTTTCTATACAATCTAAGACCAACCTTTGCTGCTGTGCACAGAAATTCATGCACAAGGATCTGTACACATAATGTACTTAGAAGCAAAGACACCACAGTCTTTAAGTTCTATTGATATAATGTATATTCTGGCAAATATTTGCTTAGATATTAAAATGTTGCCATTGCTCATGCTGTATGTAAATGATATGGCTACACACATTATGGTTTTAAGCCTTTTTTATTTTGCAAAAGTGGTAGCTTGTGTCTGTGATATGTAGGAAGAGATAACATGTAGGAAATAAAAATTAAATTGAATGAAAAATTAAATTCATGGGTTTGCATGTTTGGGTTTTTTTTCCTTGAAAGTGCATATGTCCAACTTTAATAATTCCTCCTCTTGTTGAATAATTCCTCCTCTCTTCCTCTTTTTTTTTTTTAATTCTCAAAAGATCTGACAGGGCTCCTTTTTGACAGATGTTGAGCAAGAGCAGAACTCCCCCATTATAAACCAAGTGATTTATTACATCACAAAAAACAGGCAATAATTGGGTTGGATTGTGAGTACTGTATGCCTTTGACTTCTCAATAATCTGAATAAAATGAGAAGAGCACTTCTTATCTTACTGAGTGACACATTAGCTGAAGAAGTGTGGCCTGGATGATCGGGTACCAAGGTGGATCAGGAGGTGGTTGAAGAATGGAAGCCAGAGAGTTGTAGTCAGTGGGAAGGAGTCTACTTGGAAGCCTGTTTCTAGTGGAGTCCTTCAAGGGTCAGTGTTGGGACTAGTGCTACTTCATATATTTATTGATGACCTGGAGGAGGGGGTAGAGTGTACTATCAGCAAGTTTGCTGATGGCACAAAACCGGGTGGAGTGGCTGACAGACTGTGCTGCCATTCAGAAGGACCTATCCAGGCTGGAGAGTTGTGCAGGGAGAAATCTAACATAGGACAAGGCCAAGTGTCTTACATCTTACATCTGGGGAAGAACAACCCCAGATACCAATACAGGTTGGGGACTAAGCTGTTGGAAAGCAGCAAAGGGGAAAGGGACCTGGGGGTGCTGGTGGATGGAAGGATGACCAGAAGCCAACAATGTGCCCTTGTGGCCAAGAAGGCCAATGGATTCCTGGGGTGCATTAGAAAAGGGGTGGTCAGTAGGCTGAGAGAGTTTCTCCCTCCCCTCTACTCTGCCCTGGTGAGGCCACATCTGGAATATTGTGTCCATATTGGAATATTGGGCCCCTCAGTTCAAGCAGGGAACTGCGTGAAAGAGTCCAGCGTGGAACTACCAAGATGCTGAAGGGAGGGGAAAATTTCCCTTATGAGGAAAGGCTGAGGGAGCTGGGGCTCTGCAGCTTGGAGAGGAGGAGACTGAGGGGTGACCTTGTCAATGTTTATAAACACATAAGGGGTGAGTGTCAGGAGGACAGAGTAAAGCTTGGCTCAGGGGTGATTAATAATAGGAGAAGGCACAATGGTTATAAACTGGAGCATAGGCAGCTACATATAAATATTAGGAAGAATTTTTTCACGGTGAAGGTGACAGGGCACTGGCACAGGCTGCCCAGGGAGGTTGTGGAGTCTCCTTCCCTGAAGATATTCAAAGCCCACCTGGATGTGTTCCTATGTGACCTGCTGTAGGTGACCCTGCTCGGGCAGGGGGGTTGGACTTAAAGATCTTTTGAGGTCCCTTCCAACCCTGAGCTTTCTATGATTCTATGACAGTAATTTATCTAAGCTTAAACTAATTATATTCCCTTTTAAATATAAATACTGATTCAAATACAGCGCTATAAATGTGGAAAACATCCCTCCAATATAAGCTACAGGGGATCACAGAGAATTTAAACATCCACTCAAAGTGGGACCATGCTGGTGAAGGAAAAAAGCATATTTATTGACTTTGTATTACTAAGAGCTGAAAATAGCCCTGATATGTACCTTACTATAGGGATTACATGTCATGACAGGCTATTACTTGTCATGTAATAAACATTAATGCAATGTAATACATGTAATACATGTCAGTCTCCTTCCTGCTCTATCAGGCCAAATTTCATTTTAAAATTATATTTTATTTAAATAAGCTTTATGAGAACTTATGGAGAAAAAAAAAAAACAACTATGATACCATACATTAAAAATTAAAATACAGATTTCCTGACAAAAGGGGGAAAAGGTAAACTAAGCTAAGTGTAAACTTGACGTAGTAATTTTTTTTTCTTCATATGCTGAGTAAAACAAGCCTCTCCAAAGGAGAAATCATTGCACTTTCAAGATTTTTGTGACTCACAGTGAAACAGCATTGAGTAGTAGTGTTAAATGAAAAATGAAAAAAACATTGCCAGATAACAAGCATTTCTACATGGCTTTGGTTTTGAACCCCCCTTTTTTTAAAAGGTAACAGAACAATCAAAAGAAAATACATACAGAAGAAACAACATTGAGAACAGCACAAAAACAAGTAAGAAACACATTTGCTAAAGAACCATCAATGTTGTTACCAGTGGGGGTTCCAGAGTTTGGAAAGGGAAGGTAGTAGCAGTCAGAGGAATATCAGGACAAGGAGCTTATGATGCAGACAGCACAAAGAAACAGTTGAAATAGAGCAATAAATCTCACATCCATGTTGACTCAGTACAGGGCTTTCTACCTACTGTCAAGGCTGAGAAGGGACCAGAAACAAGCACTGTCCTTGAGGAAAAGTTGACTCTATTCCCAGGTGTTTTTACTTTGGCCAGAATAGTTTTAGGCTTAGAGATTGTTACCTCAGTGACAATCACTCATTCATATGTTTCTGCATCAGATTCAGATGACATAAGAAACAGGCTACAGAGCACATTTGACATCCCGTCATTCCCTTGGGCATCAATAAAATGGTCTTTAATTAAGAAGTAATAATTATTCACAGAGTAAGGATCTCCCTCAAAAAAAAGGCATTGGAGGAAACATTTCTATGTCTTTGATTCTTCCTTTATAGTATTTACAGATGGTTATTCATAGGCTTGAAAACAGACATATGATCCCAGGTAGCTCATAAAATCCAGGATACTTTGGAACTGCTGACTACAGGACTTTCCCCACAGACACACTGGCTGGGCTTTCATAATGCTGTCAGGTGTTAATCCCAGTCCTTGTACAGCTCTTATGTAAACTATTTCTCAAGGAATTGAAAGAGGTGTGATTCATAGTATAAAAAAATCATTATTTGAAGGCTGTGTAATATTGAGAAAAACTTTACCCCAAGGAGGAAAAAATACAGCCTTTTTTTTTTGGCTTGGCTTTGCTTTGCTCTCTTTTGAATTTTCAGTAGCTAGATATTGATGTATAAAAAGGTGCTGTTAGCAAATATTATCCTTAGTGCCAAGAAATCTTTGACACAGTATGATTACTGAATCTTGACATTGGTGCTGCTCAGCAACAGAGAAAATGAAAACACATCACCCAAAGCGTAGAATTTTGTTAATCTGCCAAATAAAATATTTCTGCTGTGAAAAACAAATAAAATCCAGATCAGTCCCTCCCCAGCATTTGGCTAATGAAGAGACATCTGCTGTGTTTCAGCTTACTGAATGCTATACACACTTTACATTCTAAGTTGTCATTTCTCAAGGTGACAGGAACTGCTGCTACAAAGCTCTTTCTTTACTTGAAGTAAGGAGCCTTTGAGGTACAGGAACCTTAACACATCCAGTAGATTTTAGAGCAAGGAAGAACCATCTGTAAACGTTGCTGATTCCTCTAAATGAGTAATGCACCCTCTCTTTCTTGGATCAGCTCCTGACAGCATCAGATAAACTGAGCCAGTGGCAAATCCTCTCCTTACCAACCACCCTCAAATCCTCACTGGATCCACCACTGATTTCCTGTGCTTACACAAATCTGGGCAGCAATAAAGCCACGTTCAATACACAACATAAATACTACAGAAGGACTATAGCACAAGGCTTTGTGTATGTAGAGGTATACTCTTTTTGTTCATTTGTTTTTAAACATTCACCCATTGCAAATACTGGGCTCACTATAATGAAATGAAACAAAAAAAGAACTGAAAAAAAAAGTTTAAAAAAGCTTGCTGCTCTTACACCTACTGTGCCAGTTACTGTGCAAATCCTGAGACAGGGAGGAAGAATAAAGTGGGGAGAGTTGACACAAAATCCAAGAATTTTTGGATACACAATTGTAATAATTATAGAAGAGAACCCATTACTTAAACAGTCTTAAAGGAAAAAAACCTCTAATGATGTTCAGGAGCTGACACAGTGCTGACACAAGGCTAAGAGCAGAAAAAGTAAAGAATAGGCAGTTGGTTTGAATAGTTACCACGCTCATGAGTGATGACTGAGGAAGGGAGGACAGGACAATTAGTTCAAAGTAAAGGAAATAGGGAAAAAAAAAAAAAATAATTGAGAAATTGTTTTTTAGCAAATATAAAATATAATTAGTATTTGTTTTGGCAAGATTTGTTCTGTACTAAAAGAAAGTGATCAAATAAACAGAAAATTAAAAAAAAAAAAATCCCCCAACTGAGGAAGCAGAAAAATACTCTAATGTAAGCAGAGTCAATTCTGCAGCGTTTAAAGATTTATTTCTATTTGCATGCAAAATCAGTCATTCCTAGAAATAGAGGCAGTGGTCAAAAGAAAAATAAGCCAATATCTTTAGAGTCCATTTAAAAATCCAGCACTATAAATAATAAATTTAAATATTTACTGGTAGAAACGTTGTCCAAAGGAGCAAAACTTGGTGCAGAATAATCTTCAGTAAAACATTAAAGTAGTGTTCAAAACCTTATATGCCAGGTAGCTGCACCAGTGCTCAATCCACAATTTTGTGACCAAATTTTATCCATATGGATTTTCTTTTGTTAACTCAAAGAAGTCTAGCAGGATTTGATCTGTAATTTAAACTGTGGCAGCACTTTTGGAGAAGCTGCATTTATGACTGGTCTTGAATTAATTCAGTGAAATTTAATAATTCATCACTTTGATACAAGGAGTTGAATATTAAAAAAAAAAAAAACAACCCAAAAAACCAAAAAACAAAAAGAATAAATGAGCATAAAAGAGCTACAGGCACAACAGCCAATGGTGTATGCTGGTGTTACAGGTATGAGTTATGAACCCAAATGCAATAATGATTATTCAGTCAAGCTTTTTTACCTTGTTTTTAAGATAAAAACATGTTAGAAGATTAGGTCACTGTAGGATTTAAACATAAAAATGCACAATAAAAAGTACTAAAAATAAGGGGAGAAAATGTGGTTTGGTAGCTCTACTGGGTCACATAAGATGGAACCTGATGTTTCCAGACAATAACAGTAAGGGAGGAGTAGAAGTTACTGGCAGACAGGAGGAAAAAATTGACAAGCAACTGACAACACAGAGGGTAAAAGCCAAATTGGTTCAAAGTCAAAAGTGAAATGAAAATTTTGTAATTTTGCCCCAAAGACAAACAGGAAAGAACTACTTCTAAGTCAAAGCTTTCCCAGCAGACTGTTTGCTTGACCTCAAATATTTAATTTATACCTTAACAAAACTGTCTGCTTCTCATTCCAGCCAAGGCAGTTTAACATATCAGATGGAAACTCTTTGTTTCCTTTTTGTGCTGAAACTAGCTAGGGATTTGATTTACATGCATAAATACTGTTGTTGGTTTACTAGAATCTGTTCTGAATTTTACATGTAATCACTTTTTCAGAATATTCAAGAAGAGTCCTGAGACTGTTCTGAAACAACACATGCTAGTGATCTACTAATGTCAAGCTGGCCAATTAAGTATAAACTACTCTTAGGAATCATATTTTAGATTTAGCCTCTAGATATATATTGATGGGGTTCTTTCAAATTCAGCTTGCTTCTGCAAAATGTAAAGGAGGAAAGTTCATAGATAATTTCTGTTAAATCAGTAGTACCTGATCCCTCTTCAGTTACCATGCCAAGGCCTTCTGCTTTGTTCTGACGTTCAAATGCATTCAGATCAAGAACACTGCAATGAGAAAAATTAAATTTGTCCTGTGATTAACTGAATATATGTAATACATCTTTTTGTGAAAGACAGAGAAGTATTTGTGATTGAAGTCTCTAATCACAGTAGTGTCAAGAAGATACATTTCAGTGTCTTAATATATGTGTCTGCTACAAGATTATGAAACTCAGCTCTACAGACCTAATCTGCTTTAGCCTTGCAAATGGTAATAGAATTTAGCTCTTTATGACTGATGAAAAAAAGGGACTCTATGTGTTTATGATATGCATACTCATTTTAGGGGTTACAAAGAAGCCATATTACATTTTTATATTATAGTCTAGTTCATCCCAAGCAGCAAGGTCCAGCAAGAAACTGCCATTATTAGTTCCAGTTGGTGTTCCTCTGCTTCCATAGTCTGAAAAACTGAAGCTGCTAAAGGGGAAAATGTATTCAATTATCCAGTTTTAAAGAACATACACATAACTCCATTTGGGAACCTGAAAAGTTCTGGCTTTCAGGCCTTAGCACATCAGCTAGTCATGGATAACCTTTCTTCAAAAGCAAGAGTGCTTATCAAAGTCAGATGAATGTAAATGAATGACTGCAGTAGTTCTGCTGGCAAGAAACATTGCCAATTTCAAAATGAAACTTGGTCAAAGTGTTACAAATAAAAGGACATAATATGGTACCCTCGACATCAGAGAAGACTGAACTCCTTGATCTAGGAATACCTTTTTAGTCCTATGTTTTATGTTTATTAATACATTATTATTGATATGGTTTATTCTTAGGAATTATATATAAGATGTTAAAATATATATATATATATAAAATCAATATATGCTGTCAAAAAGCATGAATGGACAAAATAGTCACAGGAACTCTATAGTTCATTACAACACAATGTTTTAGTTTTTTTGCTTTCTAAAAGGTTCTATTAATATTTCTAATAAAACTAAGTTTTCCCAAAATGTTTATAATTACTTAACATTGGTCACTACCCTGGTCTCTGCAGGATTACAGGATACCTCCAAAACTTAGAAATTCACCTCTGAAGAATGCTTCTAACTATGGAGCTGCTTTCTGGCGTGCATCAAGTAAACACAAATGCCATAAACATTTGTGAAAAGAGCTTTTTTACCAAGTAGATCCATATCATGTGAAGATTTTAATGCCATGAGCATCACCTTGTCCTTTACCCCAAATATAGAAAATTACAGCACCCATGCAGTTTGCAAAGAGTTTGTAGGGAATATTTCAAAAACTATAAATCCTATGTAATAAAACTTTAATATAAAGTAATAATTTTTTAAAGAAGATATTCTCTTACCTACAGGACTGCATAAGACCAGCAAGGCTCTGAAAGAATCCCACATCCTTCTTATCCTTGAGATAATCAAGCATTTTCTGCAGCAAACACAAATAATTTACACAGAGGATAAATATATCATGTCTTAATCTATTTAACTTAATCCTAAATGGATTCTAGATTAGTAGTGATGCTGGTGTTTTGATACATCTCTACTATTTTCAAATTAGATGAGAGGTTCTTGAAGAGAAATATCCAAGTAAATAAAATTAAAACCAAGAATATTTAATATTAATTTCCTTTCTAGAAATTAAGGACATGAATACTCAGGTCCTTTACAGAAAAGGAAAGGAGCATTTCGGATATTCCTTCCTAAAGAATGGAAAATAAAGACAGGAACTAAAGTCAGCAGAATTTAGTGCTTAATATAAATGCAATCTTCCCACCACTAGGCCACAAATCTTTACTGACACTATCATTTCAGCACCAGACTGGGCTTGTCACAATGTAAGTTTATTTTAGATTTTTCAGCTACAGTAGTATGTAAGTAGTCATGTGAGTATGTTTTAAATTTGTTTCAGGTTTATTGCAATGTGTATTACCTTATCTGATAATAGATTGTAATAACAAGAAGTTATTCAGTCGACTAAACTCTGATTTTAGAAGGAAATGTGCTGTTGAGTGAAGGTAGGGGCTGATACCAGAGGTACCAGCTGTGAACAAATATTAGAATGCTTGGAGATCAATCTCAGTAGGAATGCTACAAGAATACATGTTGTGAACAAGTTAAAACTCTTTTTGCAAATAACAAAAAAAAATAGATTATATGGATAATAAACTCCCAAATGAAAGAGTTCATTAACAAAATGCATCAGCATAACCCCAAGCAGACCCAAAATCATGGAACAAGAACAACCCCATCAACAACACCACAGTAATCAAAGCAAAGAACTCCAGAGGATAATGATGAAGGCTTTTCAAAAGCACTTCTCTACCTCTCCCCCCACCCACGTCGTTATTCCCAAGCAAGACAGAAGAGCTGATCTCAGGACCTAAAGGGAAATCAGAAAGGTGAAGGTAACACAAGAGAAAACGTGTAGAAATGAGGAAATTGAAAAAAAATGCAATTCTAGCTGCATTACTGATGCTTTTGTTTTTAAGTATGCTATTTAGATTGGTAATATTAGTATTATTGTAACTGTAATAATTATTACCATACATATAGCTATTTTCTGCATTCTGATTAAAGACTTTACCAAACAAAAAATGACTGCAGCATTATAAATTCAGATTTTTTAAATAAAAAATTTATGTTCCCAAGTCACTTAATACCACAACATCACAAAGAACAGACAAGAGTTCAAGTAGATACTTTTCTGCATGATTTGTGCTCTTTCAACTCAGTTCTTGGTAATGATAGCCCCTGAAATTTTTGCCTGCATTCAGGTGTTTTGCTGGTTACTTTACTTCAACTTTTCCCAGCTGCCTACTCTTTAGATAATGTAAGTTTTTTGCATGAAGACCAGAGACAGAAGTTTTGGTCTACTGGCCACAGGACAATGGCAATCTCCCAGGAAATATTTCCCCCTCACAGAATTCCTCTGAAAGTTAATGATTTAATATAAAATTTCCACCTTCTGGCTCAGGTGCAAAACAAATTTCTTCTTTTAGCCTTATATTCTATAGATTAATATACATATACAAATTAGTGTGCAAACATACCTTGTTTGCTAGGTAGATATTTCTATTTTCTTCTGGGAACAGAGGATGGAAAGCATCTGACAAACAGTCATATCCATAATGCACTATTGCAATAATAATGACCTTGGTATAAAGATCTATACAGACTACAAGTGATGAAAATAAATTAGTACCTTACCTGCTGAACAGTAGAATTTCCTCCATTTAGGATGGCAATCCCTAGCTTTAGGGTAGCTGCAACCATTGGCCCCATCTCACCTTAAAATTATATTAAAATATTCTTTTAGATCATATATAAAAATAAGAATATTCTTGTAACTTATCCACATGACTTAAATTGTAATTTATCAGGAGAGGCCTTTTTGTTCCTCTTGCATTTTTTTTTGTTTCTTCAGAAAATGAAACATTTAGTTGCAATAATTTAAATTTGTAACTTTTAAAACATCCCTACTGCAGAAACAAATTACACAACAGACAATGAAAGAATCAAAGCTTAGAGTGAGATGATGCATAAGGGACAAAAGCATCATTTACACTTTTGAAATATTTTATCAAAGTACACCAGTAAAGTAAATATTTGGAATAGGCAGGGGCTGAGGGGAGCAGGGAAAGGACCAAAGTTTGTATCTACTTCAGACCTTTACAAATCCCAGAATTTGGGAGTGTTTTTGTCATTCCATACTGCTAAAGCTATGAACTTTTTCACACTTTCTCTCAATTATCCCTAGCAAAAAGTATTATTATTAATTTAAATTATAATAATAATGACAACCACCACCACCATATCTACAAGAATTTCAAAGATCATTAGAAATTAGGTTTAATATGTAATCTACACACCAAAACCTTACCTTTACTAGCACTGATTGTCTGGAGAACCATCTCAGCAGCACCCCGGTCATGCAGTCTGGCTTGTTGATACAGCAGTTTTTGCTTTTCCATTTCTTTTTCCTGAATGAAAATTCCAGTCATTTAAGATGAGGACTTAATTTACAATGTTTTTGGTTTTCTCTTAGTATATGGGCTCTATGGCAACATCGTGGACCATTTTAATACATACAATGCCACTGAACAGATATTTAACATGTTCAAGTAATATTCACCCTTCGGCATTATTCTTTAGTATGCTTTTAGCAGTTCATCTGAAAAGAGGCATCTCAATTGTAAATCTTTAGGTTAGCTAAGTTCATTACATATACTGCATATATCCAAAGTGCACTTTTGTGCTGTGTTTTTGTGCACCAGTTCAGACACTTAATAATCTTCTATAGAGTGACCATAACTTCATACTGCTCAGTATGCGACTCTTGAGTTGCAAGTTGTGGCTGAATACTAGAGGAACAAAAGCATCTTGGATTTTTTTTTTCAAAACATATCATGATAATATGATATAGATTGCCCACCCTACCAACAGAATATTTGATAGAATACACTGTGCTTTTATATTTTGCATTATCTAGCGGCAACAAATAATACTGCATGGCGTCGCTTGAGCAATGGTGAAGTTTGTTTTTTGTAATTTAAACTACTGCTGAAAACATAAAGAAGAACATAAAGAGCAAACATAAAGGCACAGTTAATTCCAGATGAGTTTGAACTTTCACCAAGTTAATTGCAGTTTGCTGGAGAATTGAGGATGACTAAGCAGTATAAGTTGAAAAATGGAAGTTGCATAGAGCCCTATGACAGCGAGTCCATCGGATGGCGTGGTAAAAAGCTTACTCAAAAGGAACATGACACAGTCAGTCAGTATCATGTCCAAAAAACACAACGCCCAAAACATGTATGACCTAAAAGCAGGAACAGCTGCAGCAGAAGTAGCCAGAATGACAGCTTTGCTGCCATAAACTTTCCATCCAAGTTACGGAAAAAAGACATTGGAAGATGGAAGAGGTTTAAAAAATGAAGGCTTGCTAAATAGAGGGTATGAGTAATAAATTAAAAAAGAAGAGGTAAAAAAGAGAAGTATGTTCAAATGAATGAAAAAGAAACCTTTAACTCAAAAGCAAACCAACACAGACATTTATGCTGTTACCAGAGAGTTCTCGCCGAGGCTGGCAAATTTGTTTCTTAAATCTTTGATAATATCGTGCTGCGGAAACAAAATTCATCAGGGTTTTTTTTTTTTCACACTATTAGCTCTCCTGTGGTTAAATTGTATCTTTCTTTTGTCTTTAAATTATGTGACAGATCTAGATGGAGGCATGAAAAGGAAAAATAAAAATAAAAATATGGCAGCTTTGCTTCTTATTTAGCCATGCTAAGGTTTGAAAGTTTTGCCTTCATGTTTAAACCTCTTCCTGGGAGTTCAACAAAAACAGAACAGAAACACACATACACACACACACACACCACACACACACACACAAACCACCAGAAAATCATGACACCACAGGTCAATACAGCTACAATACGATATTTTTATTTGTTTCAGATGCCACTAAAAATTGATCTTTTTTATTAAAAAAAACCTAATCCCTGTTTCTAGTTACTCCTAGTTTTAGACCCAACAATCTTTTGGTTTTCTTCCATTGCAAGATTTATTATTTACTTTTGTTCACAAGCCTAAAGCCAGCTATCCTACTTTTATTATACATTATGTGTAAATAAGTTTGTAAGAATGCTGATGGTGAGGATGCATCTGCATTATCTCCAGACTAAAAGAGCAGGGATGGCACTACAGAAGAACAATAGGAACAGGAATTGCCATACACTTAAAGGGAAAAGAGAGGAATTTTCCATGGAAATCAAAATCTTTAGGTAACTAGTAACAAAGCAGACACAAAACAAACATACAAACAAGCCAAACCTCAAAAATACACCAACATAAAATAATATTAATTAAAAAAAAAAGAAACCAAACATTTCTTCTAAAAGCACCCATAAAACCCCTGATCATGTTTCCTGCTTCTGCTTGAAAGTGCTTTTTCCCTGTTGCTTTTTCCATGCAATTATAATACATATCAATAAATGTCATGGTAGAGCTCATGTGAAGTGGGTCACCCATTGCATAAAAGGTATATTAAATTAATAAAGCTACTGGCTGGTCAAGTTATCCCCATTCTTCTGAGATGTGCTTACTGCTCACACTGTTAATATCACTGCTACCAGCAAAGGTGTTTTGCACATTATTATGCTTGCTTGTTGATGTCAAGAAAACTATCAAAATTAGCTAGTGGTTTGAATTTGCTCTCATTCACAAAAGCATCACAACAGCAAAAATAACTCATCCTAAAATAAACATTTAAGGGAATACACCAGAATTAGGAAAAAATCAATCAACCAACCAAAAAAATAAAACCAACCAAAAAAAAACTCACAGAAAACCCTGTATATTTGATCCTCTGTCTTTCCCGTTTATATGGGAAGTGGCTACTTAGAAACGTATGTACATGGATTCCCACATTATGGACTTTCTCCAGCAACTTACCAAACCAAGGAAGCTTCATCACAGTCTTTGAAAGGAAAGACTGAAATTTTCTACTCCATTCTATCTTTTTGCTTTTTAAAATATTGCAAGCAACCATACGCCAAAAAGCCCCCAAAATAAAACAAAAAAGCAACAAAACAAAAACAAGCAAACGAACAAAACCAGCAAAAAGCCCCACACAGTGGGAAAATCCACAAGTTTTAGCTTCAATTTGTAGGCAACAAACCTGCAAAAACTAAATAGGAGGTTAAAGTGAGGTTGCTACCTCCGAGCTCACAGATATGGAATGCAGGTGGAAAATCCTAATTCTAGAGACCCTTCTTTTCTATTTTTCTTTTTATATGAAGTTAAGAAACAGAATAAGCGAAACAAGGGAAAGTAAAGAAATTACTTTCAATTCAACTATTCAAGATGAGTACTTCTTTGAATTGTCTACATATCTTATATTTTCCAAGACCCCTGTTTAGTCCTCTGAATTAATCCCAGTAGTCAGGTTTTACACTGGCAAAACACCTTTTAATTTCAGTGCCATTTTTCCTGAAACAGACATTCTTGATTTCATCAGCTCTAAAAAGAGTATACACAAAATGAAAACAAAATAAAAAGTATAACTCCTGAAGATTAAATATGCAGGATTTTAAGAGAGTTAGAGGAGTTCATTTTATCAAATATGATTTCTGTATTACTTAAAGAAAATTTTCAGTCCCTGCAATTTGGCACTCATGTTTCTGCTTCCACTGAAAGTCTCAGCTGCACAAGATTTTCTTTTAGTTGAAAGTAATTTTTAACTAATTGATATGATATCCTTTACTAAACCTCCCTGAGCTGAAATATCTTTTCTATATTGAAACTTGTCACTATCCAGATTTTCATGCAACAAAAGGAATTCTTTAAATAAAGCACATGGGCACAAAAAAGGGATTATTTCCTCATTGAACTTTGAGATAGATTGACAGAAAGAAACACAAAAATGTGCACATACAGAGCTGGTATATATGGTCTCCTATCCTTACAAATGCTTCCTATAATGTATGAAAGAAGATTTTTTATTGTTGTTGTTTTTTCACTTTTATAACACTCCTCAACCAGAAAAATAGAAATTTTGCTATTGAGCATACAGCATTTAGTGTATGGTAACCAGATGGGCAGAAGGATAGATGTGTAATATTGGAATAGCTGAAATAATGGAAGAAACAAAGAAGAAATTATAGTATAGATGACTTATATACATCCTTTGAGGTTTTGTATCATGTGCTTTGTGTTTGTGGCAATTATAATAACATTTAAACAACTTTTTGTGAGCCTGGGTGAGAGCATTCTTCTTCCAGGATAATGCCTTTGTCACATGGAGGTGGAACAGATAAGTCAAATTTTTGAAGGAGTGACAGTGATGCTGATCCTGGAACACATTTTATCATTCCACAGTTGTACAGGAACCTTTCTTTTGTGAATTGTATGTTAATAGAAGTGCTGGCAACCAAAACACCAAAATCATCTTGCCCTTTTCAATGGAGAAGCTCAGAATATTTTCCCTACAATAAAACAGGCAGTAAACTTGGAAGCTACAGGCTGAAGTCTGATCATCAGCTGCATCTGTTCATTTCCAAGTCATCTCTACTTACTCTACCTGCATTTAGCCACAGCACAAATACCTGTATTTAAATAGCTCAGAACCAAAAATTAGCTACCCCACACACCAGATCTCCTCTCAGAGCATCAGCCTTGTTGCAGCACTATCAGCAAGCAACCTGAGTCACAATGGGAACTGAGATTTCTACTTGCATGAAGCTGAAGCTTAAGCCATGGGCCACCTTTTAGAAATAAATGGTGAGGCTTTCATGATGAGACATAAAAGACTGTGTAAGAAACTGAGTCAATAAAAAGAAAAATAAGACTGTTTTTTGAGAAAACATGGAAAAAACTAGGAATCACTTCAGGTATGGAGTAGCTATGGAGTTTCTATCAAATACTATGACAAGGACTCAGACCATTCCAAAGGATGTAGATCACAAAGAAACTAGAATGGTTCTCTCTTGGGATAACACTGGAAACAGAATTCTACTACAGCATCAGAAGTGCATGCCTGCTAAGATAAAGAAGTCCAACTGCTTTCTCCTAAAAGCCAAATAAATTATTTTAACACTTCAAATTACATTATAACCAGAAAGAAGGTAACTGATGCACAAAAGGCAAGAGCAGCAAACCAACACAAACAAGCCAAATGACACTCTATTTTCCAAAAAATGGCAATGTAATTTTACAAGACAGAGTCTGCATAAATAATTCCTGGAGTGTTTAAAAAAGAGTTTGTACACAAGAAGGGTTTGGTAGAGAGGTCATGCCGGAACTGAAATGTTAAAAACATTTTCAAGACTCTTTAGTTGAACTTATCCAAGAGGTTGGGCCTAAAAAAAAAATCACAAAATTAGACCCAGACAAATACACACATACTTTTTTGTTTGGTTTACCTTGCTGCGTTGTGATCCTGTCACCTTAAGGAAGGGCAGGGACAAGAAGCAAAATAGTAATAAGAAAAAGAAGTCCAAATTTTTTTTTCTGCAGGTGACTGACCATATACATACACAAAATTGTCTTTTGAGCAAATTAATACATTATTTGAACATAAGTTTCAAAGCTACATTAAAAATAATACTGAGAAACAAATTAATAGGATCTTGTCTCAAAATATAAAGTTGAATGCTGAACAAAAAAAGATCATTCCAATTTAGGTAAGGAGAACTAATAAATCCCTTTTTGGTAAATTTGTTAATACACCTCAATGGCTTCCTATTTATAAATTTTCACATTTGTAAGCATGAGACTTTTGACATCTAACAAGCATGCATGGGTTAACTGAAAAAAGCTTAGAGAATTAAGTATTTCTTTACTCAGTACTTCATCCAATGCATTTCCGGGGAAAATAAGAAAAAAAGCACTTAAATTTGGATTACTTAGATATATTTAGATATTCACCAAGAAACAGAAGTTTATATATTGGGTATGCTAGCTGTACGTCAACTGGACTAGAAGTTCTGAATGAGTGAAAAGAATTTGGTAGGGGTATTATTTTTGATTTCTTTATACAGACAAATATAGAATAAGTACTTAAATAATTCAGTCGTATCTCATGCAGTTATCATGTAGAAAACATGGAACATCTGATGTGTACAAAATAATGGAAGTAAAAGTAAATATACTAGAATTATAACATGCTAAAATATACTAAAAATTAAAAATATTAACAAGCTAATTCTTTCAGTGCCCCTCAGAACAGAAAATTATCTTGTAAACTACATTTTATGAATGCAAAGAGACAGATCCCAGAGAAAAAACATTACAAGGACTCATCTCAGTCTTATAATCAACTCATGTAAGTGTTTCCTTATGCAGATAGAGTTCCTGTCCTCAACATAAGAAAAAGCTTGGCAGTATTAATGAATAAAACCTCTCCTTTTTCTATGATGCACTAACATATATGTGAACATAAAAATACTGTAAATATTAGTGGTACTGAAAATAAAGACCACTGCAAAATGCAGTATTATTTCAGCATTTTAACCTAAAGGTGGGACATTATACTTCACAAAAAACACCTTGTTATTATCAGACATCCAGAATAATTTACTACCCATTATATTTATTTTCAACAACAACAAGGTTAAAGTTGATCAGATAAGCATTTAAGATCCATTAAGTTACTCTTTCTAACCTTATTTTATGTGATGCTAAGAACATTTTCATTTTTGTACTATGGATCTGGTGCCTCTTATCTGCCAATCCAGCTTCTGACATGCAGTTCACTGGCATAAAAAGCTGCAGTAAGCCATGAACCAAGGAACATAAATGTCAGTTGGAAGCTATGAAATAATGTCTAATATGACAAGAAAAACAAAAAAGAAGTATAATCTTACTTCAAAACTCTTCACTTCTTCTTCACCATCATCATCTTCTTCATCATGGCAGCTCTGATACCATGTAGAAAGAAAACATTTACTAGTAAGCAGGGGGGAATAGGAGCTTTAGACATACTACTTTAGACATAATTTCTCTTGATGATCTTCATTACTTTTATTAAAACAGAAAAGATGCAAATAGTAGTTAAAAAATTTACCTTTGCCATAATGTCAGCATAAGCCATATACAGGAAATCTTCTTCCAATTTGCTGGTAATTAGACAAAGTGAAAATGATGAAGATTAGAGCTATTACTGCAGAACTGGAGCACCAAAATATTTTTAAGGACCCTAAAAATATTTGTAAAGGATTTCTACACTCATAATGAATTAAAAAGTCTTTCTGGAAACTGAGGATTTGATTAACTAATACAAACTGAAAAATAAAACCAACCAGAAGCAGAGCACTTCAAAATTCATAAATATCTTCCAAAGAAGAGAACATTGTTTACAAAGTTTATAATTTCTTATAATTTAAAAAATTGTTTATAATTTTCAATTATACCTAGAATATACTTCACATTCAGAATATAACTTTCAATAGGGAACACAGACTGAAGAGAGAGGTGTAGTAAGTCCTGAACACAGCATCCAGAACTGTGAAAAACTGGATAGGGGGCATCTATTTGTCTCTAGAAAACACCTAAACCTCATTACCAGTCATCTTAAAATCTCTTTGTATAGCACAGGCTAGAAATTTTTTTAGTGTAACTCAAACTGGCCATACAGTAAATACACACATGGTTTGGTCTAGGCTGTGCAATCTCACTGGAACAAAGAGATGCAAAACTTCAAATACAGAAGTAAACTGAAAAACCACATAAACTCTGCAGTCTCTCACACCATCCCTACCATTTTTCAGTCAAGGCTGTTCGACTGAATAGCAGAATAAGTTGATGTAAAGGATCAACTCTTTTAAGGCTTTCGTCTTCTTCTGGTGGTTCCTCCCCAGGTTTCTTTAGGAGAAAAAAAAAAAAAGATTTAAAAAGCATATTCCATTACCTACAGTGAAAATGTTTAACTCTGTGCAATTTACTAAATCCTTATATATTCAATTTTGATTTTGACAACCAGAAGAAAACAAGTTCAAAATAAAACATTTTGCTTTCCTGTTTAGTCAGCTCTAGTTAATTTACTCTAAACCAAAAACGGATTACTTAATACTAAAATGGAAACCATCAAACAGTTTTTTTTAAAAGAATCTATAAAAGTCTGTCCTCTGACATCTTGCCTTTTGCTAAAAGACATTTCAGAAAGCAAGTTTTGCCTCTCAAGTTATTCACAAAATTTCTTTGTCCAGACATATGTTTCTACAATGTATCTGATAGCTCAAAACCTCTGGTTTTACAAATTACATCTACTCTTCCTCCTTGTTTTCACCTAGCAGCATACACTAAAATAAAAATAAATAAGGATGCAGCTGGGCATTTGCTTTAGTTAAAATACAGGCACAGTGATAGCCACACAAGGCTCATTTCATATTTTGCAATATGAGACAATATTTTCTGTATCACAACAAGATCTGAACAATGCAAACTATAACTACTTATCTCACACCACTATGGAGGTCTGCCCCTGCACTTTCTTTCAATTTCATTTAGGATGTTGACCTTTCTCTTTAATTAAATGGCAGGGTTCTATACTTGGCAATGGTATCAACCTGAATCCCTCTCTGATCATATCAAAACTGATGAAGCAAAAGGGCAGAAGTTGTGTTATGTTTAATACAAGACATTAGTTTTCACAGATTTAATTCAAATTAAATGGGGGATCAAATTCATCAATGACTGAGTTAAGTAAAACTCATTATAAAGCATAGCAGGAACACTAGAACTAAATGATTTTCTGACATTTCTTGGAAATAAGTATTCCTAATTGTCAATGGTATCAGACATTTGCCCTTACTTATTAAAGTATAAAATAAAAAGCTTTAACCAAACATAAGAGGATAAAACAAATAAGTTGGATAAGTTTTAGCTATGATTTCTAATTGTTGAAGACTTAAAATATGTAATATGTATGTAATCTAATTCTCAAAGACCCATTAAACATACTGTTCTTATAAATTATGTCCAGTAATGCCTATGAGCAAAATTAATAATTTTATCACATAAGCTTAATTGTTCATATACTCTATTTAATTAAAGCAGAAGCATTATACCTACTAATTATGACAGTGTTGGATATCCCATGATTTTAATAGCAAACTTGAAAATCTAGTTCCACTAGAGACTTGATCTTTTGAATCAGAATTTAAAAACAGTGGAATAAAGGTCCTGAAACAGAGGACCTGTGCATACATTTTACTTTTAATATACAGAGGTGGAAGAAGTAGTGCCAGTTCTGTGTAATAAACAAGGACAGAAGGTTCAGCAAACTTCAAATTTAGTTCAGTCCTCTGCTTTAGAGCATGCACTCATCTACCACACGTCAGAAAAAGCCTTCACCACAGGTCTATAAATTGCCAAAGTCAGGACTGAGGTAGTTTTTTTACTGCATTTCTCCCTTTAAGTTATTTCAAGAGGGTCAGAGGACACATCCTTCATGAAGCCCACACAACAGTTTGAGTCAGCTCCACAGGGATGAACAACAGGAGAGCCTCTAAGTCTCACCCTTCAGGAGAGTGATATAAAGCAGCAAGAATGAGATAGAAATTAATTTACAAGACAAAGTTTTGGTTGCTTTTTTTGGAATGAAAGGTGTAATACATCTCTCCTTAATAGAGTGCTGGAGATGTAATCATCTGTATATTTGAGGAATATTTAAAAGGGAATGCCTGTAGTCCTTTACTAAAGGATGATATAGCAGCCAATCCAGTCTGTTTCTGACTTTCCTAGGATAGTTTTTCACATAAGCTACCTTAAGCAAGGAGCTCTTCCTACACTTAGCAAAGGTAAGGTTTCACAGAGGAGGGAAGGAGACAACCCTTATGTCAGGATGTAACCAAGTGACCATGCTGGGTTATTTCTTCACACATACATACAGACATGCAAAGAGCTATGTTGTTCCACAATCCTTACCTACACACACATGCTCTCATCAACTTCTAAAGTATAATTATTTTTGGCAATGAATCTGCAGTTATTTAAAACATTTGCAGTGTGTTCAGTTTAAGGGGTTGTATACAAAGTATTTGCAGTGGTCTCTTGTTTTTATGATCATACAACAGGGATGCAACAAGAAATAAATTCTGCTTCTGTGCAGGCAAAAATGAGCTTCCACATTCTGCTTGCTGCTCCTGATATTTCTTTCAATATTTTGATCCTTATTTGCAAAACTGTTCACAACTTGGGTAGCTGGTTTTAAGCATAAGCTTTAAACAGTAAAAGCAAATAGACTTCTTCTAACAGCAATTTTCCAGTTAGCTGTCTCTATTAAAAAGAGAGCAGGCTCTCCTCACAGTAGCAAGATTGATCTCTGACTGTGTTCTGTTGGACCTCCCAGGGACTGAATAATTCCCTACTACAAGTTCTTGCCCCAACCCTCAAAAGAACTATCTTTCTCAGAGACAACTCTAAGTGATGAGGACACAATACTTTACTGAAAATCACCCCAGGAGATTAACTAGGCTAAAGATATAGCTCTAACACTTCACTGTTGGAAAAAAAACCTCACCTCCCTGTCAAGATGCTTCTATGAAGAAGCAGCAGACTGTCTGCTTCTGAGGAACTGAGTAATCTAAGACTAGAATTCCTCTAGTTTCATATTCCAATCTTTCTGACTTAAAAGGCTTTAATATTGGTTACAAAGTCTTCAAATATAGAAAAGGTTAACTGCAAAGAAATAATGGAATAGACTCTTCCCTTTCTCCACAAGGCAGAAGAAAGTAATTTAGATAAAAGTTTTAAAAGCTTTAAAAAAAAAAAGTGCCTGAAGCCTTGAAGCAGATGCCTGAGGGGATTCTGGGATCACCACTTGTAATTTTTAACACCTGAAAGAGTGACTTGGTTATAACTCACTTGGGTTATAACCCCCTTGGGTTGAGATAGTTTAGATGGTAACTTATGTACTGCACAGGCTTATAATTATTATTATACAAGATTAATATTAATTCATAATACATTCCCATAACCCACTGCACCCAGACATACTGCGAGGTCTTCTATCAGTTTGTCTTCAAAATAGTGTTCTTCTGTTTCAATCCAGGATTTGTCATAGCCTTGAAGAAAGAGATTGACAGCTCGGTGCCTAAAAGGGGACATTTGAAAAAAGAGCTTTCAAACTTTTAAGCAGAAAACTTGGTCAGTATTTCATTTGAACTGTCCAGTCATTACAACTACTATTGAAAAGGAAAGCAAAATTTCTATGGCAAAACCTGGTGACAATAGCTACTTTACAAATTACACTTACATTAAAACACTCTGTTCTTAACTGTGTCCCATCAACTTGTAAAATTGATATTAAATTTAACAATTGTATGAAGAAATAATAAACAGAATTTTAAATAAATGTAAACACAAGAAATAAACTAAATTACTTGGCCACACTAGTGATACTGGTTTTTAACAGAAAATTATTTAATTTCATTTTAATGTAAAAACTAAGATAACTTAGAGAAGTTTGGATTGTGCTTAAATAATTGCATTTTTAAAATGTCAAGATTAGATGTGCATATCTAAAACAATAAACCATTTTTCCCTAGAGTCCATGAAATTAAATGATGAGGCTATGGGGAAGAGGCTAAGCCAATGACCTTTACTGGTTTGTTTTTGGTTTTTTTTTTTCTTGAGGATGATGCAAAATGAACCATGAGACAACCAATCATCCATGAAGCATTTTATCAATCATCTTCAGTTGTTTTTTTTCTAACTGCCTGTCTCATATACTGAAACAGAAGAACTATAATTAAACTGTACAGGAAAGGTAGTTATGCACAGGTGACCTACTTGTCAAAGTAAGAACTACTACAGATGGAAATACCTTTGTTCTATTTTCAGCTGTCACAGCAGGCTTATTTCAAGCTACTCTGATTCCCATGTCCTTATGCTTCCTGAGACAGACTTTAAGATTTATTCTACTAACTATGCTAATAGTAATAATAAACATACTTTTGAAAAAAATTGAGAGTGTTATTATGTTGAAAATAGCAGATACAAGGGTTCTGGACATTATTTTTAGCAACTGCAGGAAAAAACAAACAAACAAACAAAAAGCCAACCAAAAAACCAGATGTCTTAATTTTTTCTGAACTTGATTGATCAAAACGAACTGATCTCATTGTACATTGAACAAGAAAGAGGAAAGGTAGCCACAGGAAAAGGTGTGAAATGCCTGAAGTATGGCCATACAATTCCTGCCTAATAGATTGCTCTTTCCAAAAGTGCACAATAAACAGAGAAGTTTTTAGATAAATAGTATTATTTTATTTCCTGTATATAGAACATTTAGCATATAATAATGAAGGCAAGTCCATATTTCCAGAGCTAGACCATGGCTCAGGAGGCAATTTATCTCCCAAGATAATATTACAGTGACATCAATACCTCTGCATTTATCTCCTATGAAAGATTCCTGCTTTTCAGAAAAGGAAACATAGCAGGAGAAACAGGCAGCATAACAGCAGGAGAGAACCAGAAATTTAACATTATATCTTTTTTATCCTTTTCAGAGAATATATTTTAAGCCAGTAATAAGAAAATAAAAGTCATATACTAAGTACTTTACCATGCAGTTTATCAATTACTGTTTTACATGGTTTTCTTCCTTTTCATCTCACTAAATTGCAATGTATGAACAAAGATGCATTTGGAAAAAATTGGATAAATATAATTCCTACCTTGGCAGATTATACAATGGTGCCATTCTAAAGCAGGCAACTACTGCTCTTTTCCTTTGTTTAGACAGCAGCTTATGCCACACTGCTTTTTTGGACCTCTGAGGATGTTCAACCTGTCACAAAGTACACATGGAAAATTAAACAATGATGTGATGTTCCTTCTGTCTAGGCATAGTAATGATAATAAAAATGTGATATAACAGATAAGGCAAGTGGAAAGATAAACAGAAGAATTACAGAAGGTAAAAGGTGTTCTAGACTTCATCCTATTTCTTACTTTTTGTTTCACTTCATCCTACTTCTTGTATCTTTTAGATAGAATATGATCACCATAGAGGTCCTCTCTCAGGAAACCTTAACTTTAATCAAAGAATCTTTATCTTATATATGCTACTCTTGAAATATGTACAGGTAAATTGTACACCTTCACATAACCTCAGACAACACTTTTAAAGGAACTGGCTTAAATACAACTAATCTTCCACTCATAATATTTACCATGTCCAACTACAATGGAAAGGAATTAACTTTAAAAATGAGAGACAGGCAAAAATATTTAGGGCTATATCCCATGAATCTGCACAGCTAAAATGAACATAAGATACTTCAAAGCAGTTGAGCTACATTTCAAAATATTACAGCTCTGTCTTCAGATACATTTATTCTTTTTTTGCACCCTGGCTCCACAGTATATGAGATGAAAATGGGTGTGAGCCATCCTCATCTTTGGCTCTTTCAGCTTCTTTTGTTTCACCTTCCATCCTTGTTTCTATCAGAATCAAACGACTACTGTGGTCCAGAAGAGAAACTGCAAGCAAGAGAATTGTAGTCTCTAACTGGATTACTGGGAACTATGACTACAGGCTGTGCTACAAATCACTCCTTTCCCACATCTATTCAAAGTTTTTGTGACTTATTTCACAACTGCTCCATAAAGATCATAAGATTGTATCATTTGATTTAATCTACACAGTTCTCACAGAGTGAAGGGACAGGTGCCTTATGTGGGAGGTTGTTTTTCTTAATGTTTGCAGGGGCTTTGTTTATTACTTTTACAGACAACTGTGCTAGTGGAATAATAGAGCTCCTCTGTCTCCCAGCATCATCAAAGGAGTCAATGGAAGTTGGCATCTCTACCCTAAAAAACTTGGTGATCCTCCCTTGTAATAACATTAAGCATTTTATTTAGAATATGTAATGATGATGATGTTTATGTAGACTCAATATGCAATCCACACATAATTATCCAAGAGGACTCTTTTATAGGTTAGTGAAATAAGAAAAATTATTTATGGTTCAATGAAATATTTCAATAAAGAAACTAAAATACTGTCAAACATTCAGTGAAATGAATAATTACACTTGTAAGGTTAAATGGTGACATACTAAAACAAGTTCCTTCCAAAAGATAAAATACAAATGAAAAACAGTTGTTAAGAAAATGGATAGAAAAAAATTCACTGCAAACATATTTACAGTCACATAATAATGGCAGAGCTAATAACCTACAAGTAAGACAAACCCAAATGTGAAAGTTAGGTAATTAGTAGCGTCTTCACACACAACAACAAAACTCTCTATACTTTCCCAAAAGAAATAGCCTCGGCCTACCCAAGTAGATCTCTGAAAATAATAAAAACAAAGTAGTTAGCTGTGCCTGGAAGGAAAATACAAAAACCAAAGTGATCAGTGCACTGGCAAAAAGGAATGCATTCAAAGCATGTATATATGAAGAACAGAGTATTTGTATATGGAGAGCATAGGATAACTCAAGACTACCATAAAAACAGTCTCAGTGCTCACAGATTCATGTTTAAAGAAACCAAATCACCCACTTCAGTAAGAAAAAGCACTTTAGCCCTTGTTCACAGAAGATAAATAAAGCAGGTAAAAGTACTCAGAATAAAAGCCAGCATGTACTTCAAGTCTTTGTTTAAGTCTTATCAAAATGATTAATCTGAAATGTCTAACTGGTACTACAGTGGGAATCCATCCCATTCTGCACTGCTGATGGATTCAATATGCCACGTGGCTGATCCTATAACAGAACATGGAAAATACCAAGATGATACCTTGAGTTCTACTCCCTTGGACAATTTTTCCACGCTTCACGAGATTAACCAGTTTATATACATGGTATTGCAAAAGTGTCCAAAATAAAGAGATTGTATGTGCTGCTTTAGCTCAAACATAAGTCTGATTCATAGATTTATATGCTGATTTGTAGCTGATTTATGTTTTATTTATCATTATCAGAAAATATGCTGATTTATAGAATTCTGTACATGTTACAACTCCTTTCAGCTCTGTTAACTTGGATAGAAACAGGGTAAAAGACCTTTTTCCCTCGATGTTTCTAGCTTTCCTCTACTTTCCCCTCTTCCTCACAGCCACCCTATACCCTTTCAAATCAACACTCTCTCTATAGGCTGATTGCCATGGAATTACTGGCAGGTTCTATCACTTTCTGCTTGCTCCACACATGTTCACTGACAGTTAAAATTTACTGATTCCTCATAATCCTCTTTTGTCAAACTCAGTAAGGCTGCTGGAACTTGAAGCAATTCCATCTTGAGACTGGCAAACTATATCAAGAAGAGCTGTGTGACTCAACAGCTGAGAGACAGGTATTCACATCAACACATTTGTGCATCCCAAGACCTCTGAAAGTCCCTTCTAGCAACACAGCAGGTAAATTAAAAGTATAAATGAAAGGTTGAATACTTTAGTTTAGATCTAGAAGCAATGGAATTGCGAAAATGTGTCTCACCTGTTCAAGGTGAAACAGTACATTAGCTATATCGAGGACCCTTTCCACAGTCTTCTCCGGATCTGAGGAATCTTCAGTTCTGTTTGGTAAATCTCTGTAAAGTGCCATCTGCCACCTAATGGCGGGATCCTCAAGCTGCAGGAGAAAGATTTCTGTGTCACCAAATGTTCCAAATGTGGAGTCCAACAGTTTTATTAGTACAAAAACTGTTTCAAAGGACAACAGGAACCCTTCACATGTCTCACCCACACCTTCATCCTACTGTGATCCTACTGTGTCACTACCCTGACTGGGATAACAAAACTTAGGATTGATTTGTGCAGTGCTTCTGGAGAGCTTCCAGAGGACTAAAAGTCTGAGATTAACTGGTCATGGGCCAACAAGTAGCCCTGGCACCAGCAATGAATATATTATTTAAGGAAATGTAATGAATATGAGGTAGACACACATATTTTTGTACCCTGAAATTCCAGTTATTAAACAGAAGAACAAGGAAATGGTTGCTCTGCGAGCTGGGATTTCTTAGCATTCAGTCATGGAAAATAGTAATATCAGACTTATTTAGGTCTAATTTTTTTTCTCATTTTAGTTTCTTTCAGTTGTTAGCAATAGTCCCAATTTTACTGATTCCTAGCTAAAAATGAAAAGTGAATTTACAAAAAATTAATTCAAGATGCATTTGCTTATTAGCCTAAAAATTATAAAGAACTCTATGAAGCAAAATATTTTCTTATTTTTCTCTTCACTTTTCATTTTTGCTTCAGTGATCTGTAATTTCTCTGTTTTACTATTAGAAAACACTTTTTTTCTTCTTTTTGTATTCCCCACTGCTTCTCTCATTCAATACTGATGCAATACACCTTGCAACCATTTTTTTGCCAATGACACTGAAGACAAATGCAATAAATAACCCATTTTCCTGAGAGCTATGGCCAGTCACCATTCCTGATTGTGCAATTAAGGTTCAAGTCACACTGGCCTGGATTCCTAGAGCATTTAGGAGCCTAAAGCTACAGATTCTAACTGGGCTTAAGCTCAACACTAACTTTTCTGAAATACCTTTGTGGATCCAGATTTCAATTTGTGCCTAAGATGGGACAATAACACTATTTCACCTCCACAGAACATCTTATACACAGCTTACTGAAGTTCCAGGAATGAGTATAAACTTACACAGTCGCTCATTAATAGTTTATTACAACCTAGAAAGCCAGAATTTTCAGGCATTTCTTCCACCTTTCGGCTTTTCCATTTCTTAACAACTGCCACATCCACAGTCTCTGTGTGAGCATTTGCCTGGATCATCATGACTAGGTAGTCCACAAAAGACTTTTTAATCACAGGTGGAGATGTCTTTTGATCTGAGGACTCCTCACATTCTAGCAAGGTACAGAGTTTTTGGACAGGTAGATTTCTAAGGGTATGAGTAGTTGACATTTCAAGGTGGGAATTAGAATGGCTGGAAGAAGATTTTGGTGACTTCAGCTTCATCCATGTCAAAAAGAATGGAACTTTCCTCATCAATTTCTTGAAATAAAAGGCTTGGTACTGAGTAACAGCATGCAGGCATGCAAGGAGAGGAAAGACAGAGACAGGGTGAAGATACATGTAGACAAAGGCAGACAAATGTATGAAACAGATGCCACAACATTATAGCTTAAGATTTAGAAGGATGACTTTCAAACAGTGCAGTTTTCCAAAAAGAAATCAAGATAAATTACATTTTAGCTCTAAGGGAAATGACAGATCATGATGTCTGTGAGAAGCAAAAGTGGTTAACAGAAAACTCCATTTGAAGAAAGAATATTGCTACAGTTGGAAGAAAACCAGCCTTCCCAAAGAAGTGGCATTTTTCCTCTGTTTTGAAAGCCACTCTACAAAAACACCATAATCACATACTAATTCCTAATATTAAGTAGTAATTTAAATTTATGAAATCGTTTGGCCTACGTTTCTGTTTACTCCAAAGCAACAAAGCAGTCACAGACAGAAATTCCTAACACTAGTACGCAGAATGTAACCCTAAAGATAGAAATTGAAGGTTTTAAAACAGAGGGAACAAGCTAAGAAGCAGCATGAAATGCCAGCAAGACTTGGAGCTGCGTGGCTCCCAAAATGACAATATACACATAATGAAAATGTGAGAACAGAAATACCTATCTTCATCAGTAAGGAAATATTACTGAAGTTCACACACAAAATTACAGCACATTTAAGTTTTGTATGTTCAGTGCTTAAGTACTGTAGCTTATGAAGATCTTAATAAGTGCTCTTCTCTTCCTAGCACTTTGCCTGTGTGGTTTCTTCCCCTTAGTATATAACAGGATTTCCTATAAGTATGTCAAGCTTTTTTTTTTTGGATTTAACCAAATCATTGGTTCCTGTGGCAACATTTTCTATGTGTTATCTCTATATAATTTAAGGTACTGTGAAATACTGAAAACCACTAACTGTTAGCTTTGCAAAGTGATATAACTTCTTGTGAGCTCCCAGAAACCTCAAACCTCCAAATAATCTCGCATGACATTGAAGAAATAGATAACATAGTATGGGAGAAAATTAACCTTCATACATTATTCAGGGAGAACCATCCCTTAAATTAAAAAAATTAAAAAATTAAAATTAAATTAAAATTAAAAGAATTAAAAAAAAAAAAAAGAAATAAAACTCAGCAAAACCATCTATTGCCATGCATTGAATTGCACTGGAATTTAGACTTCTGGATGTTTCTTAAATATCCTTTCAAAATAAAAAAGCTTGAATTTCAACTCACATTCTTGTTCTCTGGTAATCACTTAACGAGCACAGGAACTACTAGTGAGTTTTTTCCTTGAAATGAATAAAACCTGAGGTGGGGGGGAGGTGAAGGAAAATCCTAAATAAAGCACCATCCATAGATCCAATTCCATCTTCCTTCAGAAGTTTACATAATTTTATTACTCTTCCATATTCTGTCTTCTTCTTTGCCATTACTTGAAGTATTAATAAAACAATACAACTACACTGGACCAGTTCAGGACTTGTTCCCTACAGCTGTTCAACTGCAATTAATTACAATTCTACTACAAAAAATCTACACTCTTATTCAAAAGACTTCTATTTCTCTATAAAAACAGGAACAAAACTGAGCAAAGTGCAGATTTTTCACTTTACAGAGTTTTCCAAAATGGCACCTTCCTTTTTCTGTACACTTCAAACTGATAGAAAGCAAATTTGACCATTTTGCAGATTCCATCCCTAATAACAGAATGAAAAGTTTAAACAGTGCTTAAACTTTGCTTCCATTTAATTTCATATTTATGGTCTGCAACGGTGAGGATTTGAAGGGTTACATGTTACTGTATATATTGCACATACAAGCACATTAAAAACATAACATTTAATAATTATCACAAATAAGTTACTTGAAAGAAGAGGAAAAGGGACTACAAGTTAGCAAACCAAGGCAGGTTGTCATTATATGGCACCAACAAATTAACTCAAAGGAAGACAAATCATGTTTAAATCATGTTTAAAACTGCAGCTGAATTACCTTGCCCTGGAGATGCAGATTACTGCGGATAACATCTCGTACCTCATCTTCAGTATCTTTCTGTCAATAAATTACAAATCATATAAATTAGGAACAGAAGGTAATTAAGAAAATTTATTGTTCATACAAATGTCAGCCTCGATCTTACCTCAGATGACTAAAACTGACAATGTGGAGGATTGAGAAAAATCTCAGTGGCAATACATCATTTTGTATCAGGCCAGAGCTACCAAACCCTACGCTCACAGGAAGAAGTTTTGGACAGCATCATTCATATTTTTCCACAGTAACACATTAAATGCAAGTTGGAATTTAAATTAGTAGTATATACATATACACACTCTTAAACCAAAGTTTGACCAGATGAAACAAGCATGACATTCTTCTCTGATTTAATTTCTGTTTCTTCTGGACATCTTTTATCCTTTTAAACCACCCGGTTCAGCTGTCTGAAGGACATATAAACCACTAAAGTGTATAAAGTATCATAGCTGAGAAAAGAGTACATTCAAAATCACAATCACATTATTGCACTGAGTCTACTCCTAGAAGAATCATTTTTTAAAGCAGTCCATCCCCACAGAAATGTTTGCATTCAGATGAGAGTGGTGAGAAAGGAATTATTCCTTTACAATTTCTTTAGTTAGAACATCCAGTTTTTATTTGCACTTCCAAATTCAAACTTCATACAATATAGCAAACACAATTTAGTATTAAAGTTGAGAGAGAAATCACTGTTTTAAGAATGTCATCCCTATTCATACACTGATCATTCAGAAAATAAGTATGTCCAAACTGAAATGTTTTATGCCTCTAAAATAATGCAATATGTAGATTATTATCCACAATAGTCACCCACTGGGCCTTTATACAGCAAAATAACAGCCTTGATTGTGTTGTGCTTCAAGAACCAGCATGGGGGAAAATATTCCAAGACTTTCATAGTAAAACATTTCTGCCTTTCTGAAGTGCAAAAAGAGCACCTACCATACTGAATCGATTTTTGGCCAGTGCAATTAGCTCTTGGTCTCCAGGAGCACAGATGTTTAGGCCAATGGGAAGTAACCTCTTCAGTGCTGCAACTATGAGAGAGGTCTGCATGGAGTACCGGTCCCCTTTCCGCTTCATCTTCTTCCTCTCCTGGTCAGAAACTGCTGCCTGCAGCATTAAGCAAGGATGAAAAAACAAAAATCCAATATTCAATAAAGAAATTGTACTAACAGTTTTATAATTTTATAATTGTCTCTGGTCTAACTAGTTCCTTACGACCTACACAGCTGCAACCCCATCCAATGGAATTGCCATTATATCACTGCTAGTACTGAGCACCAGTATATTGAAAGTTCACTGTATTTCTCAAGCAACTATGTTTTGATTCTCAATACACTGTTTTCAACAAGATCTAATGACACAACTCACCCATCACCCTCTCTTCCCCAACTCCCCCTCAACCCCCCCCAAAAAAAAAGTTCTTATTTGGAGTCCTCCTGTCTCCCTCTACAAAGAGAAAAATACAAAGTCATCACACTACCTTGGACATCTTAGATTTGGTGTCACTAATAAGGAAAGACATGTTGTTGATTTCATTTTGTACCACAAAGTTCTGCTCTTCCCTTTTGAAATTCTGGAAATATGTAGAAGATCTCAGTTAGAAGCACTTCTGATATATGAGGAATCTAAAAAAAGCCTAATTAAAAATATAAATTTACTGGGAATTTGGAAAATCCATAAGACAAGGACACAAAAATATAATGGATGATCACTAATAACCTTCAATTCTAGGTTTACTTATATAATGTAGCTCTGGGAGTTGTGCATTTTTTAATCTTTTCTATATTACAGAGAAAAATCTTTCTCTCTCAACCTGTTTCTGTGCACAGCAGTGTTTATAATAAATCATACAGTCAGATTCAGGCACAAGTACACAAACAATAAGCTATTTTGCTTCCTGGTCTCCAGAGAATTGCAGTTATGGCAGAAAAGAAATTTAGTGCAGACAACAGCCTGCACAGAGATCCAATGCCTGGAAGTATTTACTCTCCTCTGGTTTTTGTTTCTTCTTTTTGTTTCAGTATTCACATGAATCATGTTTTATTTCTACTTAAGTGTAGTAGATGGTGCCTGATTTGGCCTTGATGCAGACCCCTTGGAACTTGCATATGAACAAGAGGAATCAGACTGTAGAACCAGTGGTAAATGTTGTAGAATAGGAATTAAGAGGAAATCCTTAACTGGTAAAATTAATGAAATGTGAAACAGTATCATCCAGGAAAAAAAAACAAAATATTTTATTCAGGCAATAACTTCTATGATATATTTGCTACTTCCTTGCTCTTAGAGCATTTACTGACTTTCCTTCAAAGCTACAATTCTAGGTTTAATAATTGAATTATATGACTTTAACTTTTGTTACAGAAATACAAATCTACACTGCAACATAGATTGAGTGTAAAAAGAATGGCACATTTCCTTCAGGAAACCCTTGTTCCAGTATTCCTGTTGAGGACTGTTCCACATGATTTTAATCACAACTCTGACAAGAGGGTCAAACAGACAGACTGTACCATTTAGGAAAACGGTGCAATTTAGTAACCATATATCCTACTCATAAAAAAGGCTTTGGGGGTGAAAATAATGGGCTGAAGTAAAAAATGGGTAAGGGCACATCCCTCAGGGAGCTTAATATATTTTAAAAACACAACAGCAACAACAACCAACAAAATAACCCAAACAAAAAACAAACAAAAAACGACCAACCAGTGTTACTGTGCTACAAAACACCCATCAACTCCCCTTACTACTCAAGCATTTCAAAATTGTCAGAAAATTGACTTTAGTACCTATCCATCTACAGTTTCATTTCTGCCATTAAATGTGCTGTCCCAAACACAACCACTAAATTATTTTTCTGCCTAGTAAGAAACTTAATTAAACCAAATATTTACCAAGGAGCTACTTACATGAGACCTTGACCAGTAAATAAAGACCTCAGCCACCATGCGGAACAATTCTTCTGCTTCAGGGTTGGGCTCTTTCAGCCATTTTGCCCTACAATTTGGTAAAAAGGGTGGAAATGTGGATGATCATCACTGGCTTTATACTTTGCAACCCGTTTTCAACATTTTACAAGGATACAAGCCAACAAAACCAAGCACACATGCTTCAAATCCTTTCTGGTAGCAGTAACTTTTTGATGTCTTATTTCAAAAGCCTTTAAAATCCTTTTACATTAATCCTAGGTCTAATGCAATAGACTTGGTCCTAGGTCTAATGCAATCCTAGGTCTAATGCAATTAGACATTTCTTTTTCTCCTTTCAGTTTTTCTCTGAAAAAGACCCCAGCTCCTCCTACAAGTCATAAGGCATCATCTTGAGCAACTTTCAGGTTGGCAGGCTGAGTAAAAGCTACTTTAATTCAACCATAGGCACATCAAGGGATAAGAGTTGGTACCAACAAACAGGAAGAATTTATGAGATTCATTGACCTATGCCTCTCCACATACCTGTTATAGTCCACAAATCTAATCAACAAAGGGTAGAAGGCATAGAGGTCCCGTGCCAAAGTGGTGAACTCATCTAGGATGAGCAGTTCAGACTCCGACATGTCACCTCTGCCTTCTGCTCTTAGGTGTTCTTCATCCGATACAACCACTGCTGCTTTTTTCTTTAGTTTATCCATCAGTGGCAGGAAGTGGGTCTTTAACAGCTGGGGCTTCGCTTTGCTTATGATGGGCTGGGAAAACACTATTTAAGGCAATGAATATTATAACATAGACCGGGCCACAAATTAATATAAAAGCTTAAAATAAAAGCTTTTACCCTTCCCCTCTTTTTTTTTTCTTTTTTTTTTTTTTTTTATGTTATTTCTGGGCTGTGGAGTAAAATCCTGCCCCCATTGAAATCAGCAGAAGTTTTGCCAAGAATTAAATGCGGTCAGGATTTCACAGTCAATTTACGTTGCCACAATGGGTGCAGAAACTAAAACTCTATAAGACTAAGCTTGCAAGTTCATAAAAATTGAAATGCCTCTTTACTGGCATTCTCTCAACATATTGGTATTTAACCATACAATTTATTGAGCAATGTAGAAGTTGTTTAAGGATGTATATGGATGGATACACTAACAGCTACACAGTGCACCTACAAGTTTTCTCAGCCACTGGCTCCTCTTTTGAACCTTGCAATTTAGCTGGAGTGAAGTGGAACTGGAAAGAATACTTTAGTTATTTGCAAACCTACTGAAACTGCTTACTTGCTTATCTTGTGCACATTGGGACACAGGAAGGATTCTGTGTAGACAGGAATGAGACTGATTCAACCATCCACCAACCCGCCATTCAAGACACAATCTTTTTGTAACTCATAAAAATGAATATGTTAATTAGCACTTCATCTGGGCCCATTAATGCAAACCCACTTTTAACAAATTCACTAGATTACAAAGCATTTCAGGCAGTGACCACCTCTCCTTAAAGTGCATCCCATTACTAACCCTCAAAAGACTAGAAATCCAGACCACTACCAGGAAAAAACCTACTCCAGTAAGTACTGAAAAGTCATAAGATGAACTGAAAAACTGAATTCACAACACTTAAGTGACTTTTCTGTACAGACTGTAAAATTACAGATTGTGAAATGAACTGGTTTTAAATATATTTTAAGGTATTACCACAATCAAGTTAATATAAGGATTACTAAAATGTGTATGCATTTCCACTTTTCATTGTAATAGACATGTTAGATATACTGCTTAAAAAACAGTATTTTAAGGGTCCACTGCTCAGAGAGGATATCAACTGTGTAATGCCTACAAATAGAAACCTGGTACATAATGAAAATGGGCTAAAGAACTATACTTTTCTAATTCAATACACAGCAAAATGCATATCCTGGGGAAAAACCAGTCTAACATACTTTTTATCTTACTTATTAAGAGGTTAAAAAATCCTGCCCTTACTTTACACGTAATATTTCTGGTTCATCAAGATCTGTATTGTTGAAAAAGAAAAATCTGTTTGCCCTCCTCCAGTTTTAAGAGTGTAAATAGAGGGCAGTTCAATGTGTGTGTGTGTACATATACATACACACATTCTTCAAATATGCAGACATGCTTGCTTGCATATTTATTTATTTTTACATCTTACCTGCTAATTTCTTCATCCAGGCTCCTTCATCAATGCCAAGATTGTTATAGATGATTTTCAATATGTTACCCAACAGAGTGTTCATGTGCTCTGAGGTCAAGGCTGTGCAGCACATTTCAGCCTTGTCAGGGTTGTTTTCTGGGCCATGCTCCCACCAGTGGGACATGTAACTACACAGCATGGGCAGGATCACTTCCATGATATGTGGCATTTGTGTGTAACGAATACCAGACTCTGCCAGTTCCACAATTTCTTCCATTAGCTTCACCAAGGAAGGAATATTTGGGCAAACCTCTTCTACACTAGTAGGCAAATTGAGAACTATTGAAAAAACAAAAACCAAAACAATAAGCTAAGTCACAGAGGGAAAATAATTCTTTTCAATAGCTACTCCATTAAACTTTTTTTTTCTATTAAGTAAATTCATTTATTTTTCCACTTATTTCCCAAACCAGCCTCTTCCCCTATTTAGACCCAAAATACCTTTTATACAGCTACTGTAGTCTCCTTAAAGAGAGAAATTCTTTTGAGAGAGAAGAGAATTTATTTTGGAAAATAAATTCAAATTGCTGTTAAAAATCTATGAAAGACCAGTTTATTGTCTTACTAGATGTATTAGAATAGCTAGATTATATCTGGTAAGTAAGCACACTGGTTGATTTTTTCAAGATAAGATACTACAGCTCTTTGAAGAGTAGATGTGGTAAACTCTCTTTCTTAAAAATATAGGTGAAGTTATAAAATACCATCTTAAGCAGTCATTTATATATATCTGTGGTACTATTCACACTCAGCATAATGCAGTTTGTACAGTTCTACTGCAACTTCTGTTTAACATAGGAATAAGTGCATATGAACCTATTCAACGTCTGTGCTTTAGCATAAGAAACATCAGAAGTTTTAGAATGGAACAAAAAAATATATGCAAAATAAACAGATAATATTACTGGAAGTATCTGTAGTGTCTAGTATTTCAAACAAAGAAGGACAACTTACACACCACTTTGCAGTGTAGTTAGTTTTAAGGGTATATTATCTACTTAATACAGACAAAGGTATTTTACTTCAATTGCATGTATGTTGTAGGGACCCAATATTGTGTATGAAAACTGAAGTTCCTGATTATAATACATAATTTTATTATCAAATATTTAGATTCACTGATTACAAAATTCTATTTTGAGAATGGGATCTCAAAATTAAAGCATGGGTATCTAGAAAAATAAGATAATCAGTTTTACCAGACTTAGCTCATCAATTTTGGAAAGAAATACAATGAAGAGATTATAAGAAAATTATTGTTCTATAAGAGTATTCAAAAATAAATGTGTTAAAGTAAGCAGCATTTATAGCAAAATTGTGTTTTCATAACCATCATATGAGTTTCTGGAAATACCTGCTCTGTCTCTTGCATTCTTGGTGTTGTAGATGGAGTAGATATTATGTTTGTTCAAATGTGTTTCCAAAAAAGCCACTGGAAAGGCACCTGAGAAAGCAGCCAAACATTCTCCTAGTGCTGATCGTTGCCTGTGAATTAACAAGAATTGTTAAGTACACACATCTTTTATGACTGATTACACCCTCAGGGTAGATATACAACAGCATGATTTTTATTTTAATTTTTTTTTTAATTTTTTTTTCTATTTTGACTTGTCAAAGAGACAAGTCAGGATATTTATAGGATCATCAGCACAAGAATAGGTAAGAGAAGCTGAAGTCCAGCTACCCTCTGCTAATATATGAATGAAATACTAAGACACGAAAAGGCAAAGGAGGCCAACTCAGCTGTGAGCAAATGAGGAACACACAGGGAAATGCAAAGTCATCATAACAATGCCTCCTGTTCTAATACTTTCCTCTCAGCATTAGTGACTCCACATCTCTGATAGATTAATCGAGGCCAAGAGATCAAATACAACTGGTTTTTATTTGAGTGAAAGAATTTCTTTTTCCTGAGAACCAGTAATAATCAGACCTTGGCTTATGATGAAAGTCAAGCTCTTCAGAGAGTGGGAAATTGCTTCTATTGATCAATACCTCTGAAAATTTTGGACAAAGGCATTGTTAGAATCTCTTTAAATAAACAGCAATGCTTATTTGACACACTTAATGAATTCTGATTATCAAAATTGTAACAAGGCTGTCTCTGATCCCCTGTCACCTCACTTGGGTCCTTCAGGAGACAGATAAAATGATTATCTCTGGTTTTCAGTTCAGTTGATTGGAGCAGATTTTAGATATGTGAGAAACCCTTAGCTGCTGAAGCTGAGCCTCACAGATCACAGCAATCCAGAAGGCCCGTGGAACTTCCAATTAAAAATTTTAAGAAGGCCTACAAACTGATCTTGTAATTTAACATGACTTATCTTCAGTCTATAATTTATCTCATTTTAGGAACTTATACTCTTTCTAGAACTAACTCATTAAACTTGATTTTGTAAAATCTAATGTCATTCCCATAGTTATTTCTCCTGTTTGCTCTGTCTGCCTTTGTTTATTTTTCATTAGATCTTCATAAACAAAACACCCATCCCACACACCTGTAAAGATCATGCTGTGATTTTCATTTGTCATAATGATTGAAGACAACCATACACAGAGATTATCCCATTGACATGTTTCATCTCAAATACAAACCCCACATCATTTATTTTCCAAATACCAAATCTAAGTTATTTTATATCCCTTATGAAACTAACAAAACCTTACTTCCCACACATGTATTTTGTTACTTTTGTTACATCATTTTTTCATGATATTTCCTAAGATACTGCCACCAAGCAAGGGTATGTCCTGAGGCTGGTATAGAGAGTTATGCACAGGTTGATTTGGTAGACAGTAGAGAGATATGAGCTCCAAAATAACTGCTACCAATACCTGAAATTCAGGAATTCTGTTTAGCCTTCATTCAGAACAGTCATGAGAGGCAACTGTTCAGTTGTAAGGACTGAATTACCTGGGTAACTCTACCTTTTGGCTGAAAATGGTTTACAAAGACCAAATGTAACTCAGAGGGGACTTAGCACTCACACAGATGCACAAAAAGGGCTATTATAAAGCCTCATTTCCCGGGGTAATTGAGAGGAAAAGAAGTAGTGTTATATGAGTGACAAATTAAATTGAATTTAGTGTAATGAGGGTGAAATATACATCACAATTAAACAGTATATAGGGAAGAATTATAATAGATGAGCTGAATGACATATATTTACAATTCCCCAGTTGAACTTTAAGTGATATTTAATGTGAAGTCAGATAATTTTATTTGTAATTTTTATTTTAATTAGGAGATATATTTTGACAATCATAATGCAACACTTTGAGCATATTATAATAAATGCTGTTGCATCTCAGTTAACATCTGAGCACCTTTTTTCCCCTCAAGATACCTTTCCAACAGCAATTTCTTATAATAATTTTTGAACTGCATATTCAAGAAACTGAATATAAGCACAAATATTAAAAATAAAGGAACACTTTCTTCTTACCTCTCTACATAAATGCTCTTGCTGGTTCCCAGAGCATATAAACTGGACAGTATTCTGTAACAGGAGACCTGAACATCTTCCACTAAAGAGAAGAAAGAAATGATAGGTATAAGGAGATTTCTCTTTGCAATGCACTTCTATGGAACTAAAATAAAATTTTTAGGACAATAGTTGAATCAATAATATTAAGCTATCAAAGACAATCCACAGAAATCATTCTCTAAAAATAAAAAAAGCCCTCTGGCCACTAAGTGGCATAGTTTTCACTCAAAACTTTCATTGACTTTAATACCAAGTTACCAGCTAAGACAGTAAGCATTTCTGAAATTATTGGCATATCAAGCTTTTTACAGATAACATCTAACTGCAAGGTCTGAGAATTTCTTAAGTTAGCAGCTAAAAAAAAAAAAAAGTGTCAGCAAATCTTTTCTAGTTTGTATCACTTAAGAAAATTTCATGGGAAACCAAATGAAGTGCTAAAAGCTAAAAAAAAAAAAAGTATCAGGGAATAAATCAATTTACAAATGTGATACCACTACATAATATACATTACAAAACGAAGGAGACCCTGTTAAGCAGATACTTATTTTACTTAGTTCTTGTAATCACAGTTTATCCTCTAAAAAAAGACAGAGATACCAGCTAACACATTTACACTACAGTCTGTCAAAGGATTTTTAAAAATAATAATCTAAATAGGAATATTTCACCAAAGGATGTTCTGAAATTATGAAAGGTTTGTTCGAAAAGTGTGAGAAAAATCTCCACATCTAGTTGAAAAAAATGTTATTTCAATGCAATATTCAGTAATAGCTGAACAACAGCATAAGTACTATCACGGAGGACAAGGCTCCCATTCTTTCTGTATATGTTTTTTCTATTGTCTCCCACACTGCTCATGTCTTCCCCCAGTGTGCAACAAAATGTTGGGAGGAACAAAGAACTAAGACTCAATGGTCTGCAAGAGTCTTGAAAATGATGCATCAAAGCTGCATAGTCTGTTTTTTTTTTCCACAATTTTTAGTTCAGATCATCTTGGAACTCAATATTTTTACATAATAAGTAACCTCAGATACTCTGAGCCTCCAATCAGTCCATGGAGTACTCTACATGCACCAGTACTCCTGGGTACAAGTACTAGGTCAGGATGCTTGTCAGCAGAGTAGTACAAATAAGGTAATTTTATTAACAAGATGTAAAGAGCAGTTATATGTAAGAAAAAATAGCCTTTCCAACTAATCTCTAAACAAAAGAGGTTGGTACCATTTAATTATTCTTTCTCAGTTTATGAATTCTAAATTGAGTGCTTGACACCAGTATGATGTATGTAGAATAGCTGATTAAAAATGCCAGCTTAAGTAATAAAGTATTAAAAGAATGCCAGAGATCAAAAATTATACAGGGCATGAGCTTGATGCTGTGTGAAAACGTGGTTTAAGAGTTACAAGTGATACACGTGAACCCCACAGATTACTTTATTTGGATTCAGTCATAGATTCCTGTCTATTTATTATACTTCATATATACTTGAATGAGAAAAACTGATTTTTAAAATCTTTTCAGGCTCAAATCTATCAATACAATTCCAAATTAAAAAAAAAAAACAAACAACAAAACATTTTAAAAATCTCAATGCTATTTTAAATAATACTTTTTTCATATTCTAAAAAGAAAAAAAAGCCCACAATTTTATATTCTTTCCTTCTAGTTCTTCTCTCAGTTATTTCCCTGAGTTAACCTTCACAGGTTCCTGAATTGTTCAGGAGCTTCTTCCACTTCTCCTTAGGATCTAAGATGCACCCACCCAAATGCTCAGCTAATTGAAACTCATTCAAGGTGCATGGGGCATGGAATAATATAATTCCTATAGTATAACCTTATTTACAGACAGAAAAAAGACAAATTAACTTATACAGAGGAACTTTTCAAACAAAAATTAAGGTAAATCTATGGTAAAGTTACAAACACAGATCTTCTGTCTAATGACAGCTACATCTTCTATAGTATTTACACAAAGGCAACTAAAACATTCAGACTGCTCTAGGTCAATTATGGCAAGTGTTTGATAAAATCAATGACAAGTTTGCCCAAATGTCAAGGGATTTGTCCTTCCCTAACAGAACTGCAAGCCTAATAACACTTACTGCCTCACACTACCCATATTTTAGTGACAAGACACTTCTAAATAATACGTACATATCAAATCCTCCCCAAACTGGTGCTGTCCAATATGCTCAAATAATGATGATAGCACTGGCAGGAGTGCAACTGTGGTATAATTAATGATTTGTGTAACTCCCTTTGGCTGGTTTCTGCTGTGTGTAAACTGGCCTTGCTTAAGATTTTCCAATGTTTTCTCCAGATCTTCAGCAGCATTGTCCAAAAATGCTCTCAATGCCATCCGAACAGATTCCAGGCCAGTCTTCATCACGGTCCTGCATGTATCATACAACAAGAATGAAAAAGAATTTTCTATTAGAAAAGCATGGGATAAAGCCAACAGCACACTTGCATGAAGCAGATAATAAAGATCTGAAAAAAAAAGTCTTTCATCTATTGATATTGTGAAGTCTTCTCATAGCAGAACAACCTACTGAGGAAATATTTCATAGGCATGCTGCAGAACTCAAGGATATTTTATCTGGTTCCCTGTTGAGAAAACAGTGTCCGTTTACATTTATAAATTAAGTGATTTCTTTGTCTTTTTAGGTGGGAAAAAATCATTTATCAAGAAAGAATAATAATTAAATTTTCAGTTTATGACTCTATGAATAGAACTATCTCAAGCTAGAGCTCAGAAAGTCTTTTCAACCATGAGAGCCATATTTCTATATCAAGGATTAGGGCATCACAAAAGATAGAAAAAAAATCACATTTATTTAAAATTCAATAAATAGATCCATTGATTATGTAACTATAACACCACATTCTGCTACGTATTGAAATGATCCATAAGAATTATTACCTTATTTGGTGTAAATACCTCAAATACAAATATCCTTTGTTTAAAGAAAGTATCCATTTATCCATTGGGCATGCATGAAATAAATACAGGTGAAATTCTTTTGTAAATTGAATAACAGTCCAGCTTTTTTGGTTTCTTGCTTGGGTTTTTTTTGTTTTACAGAGAGAATAAATACAGTTTCAATGGCAGTATTTTCTAACTTTCGTGTAACCTCAGTGAATCCCTTAATTCCCATAAGGAGATATTTATATATCTCTACCAAGAGCTGAATTGGTGATCTCCAACTGTATCCATATTCCATCTATATGACCACATAGAGCATGGACTGTTCATGATAAAAATCAAGATATTGTAACCTAAAGGATTACCAGGCAACAGCTGAGCTCTACTAATCAACAACAATCATGATTTGGCCTCACAGCAAATGGAAAGTAAAATTTGTTCATTTAAGACACTGTGAAGACACTGAGAAAAGGAGCTGTCTGTAATCCCATTGAGAGTAAATGGAAAATGAAAAAAAATATCTTAGGTTACCATCGAGGTAGTTTAAAGTGTCATGTTTTGTTGCACAGCTGCAAGGATCTAAAAGTCAACTCTGAGAACAGATAACCAACACTACATGAATATGCTATGTATATTAATGAATATGTATGTTAATGAATATATTGCCCTGCCAATTCCTAGTAACCATCTATCTAGTAATTCAACTACTGTGCAATGGAAATTCTTTGCAGTATTATAACTTCTTGAGTTATAATACTCAAGAAGTATTATAACCTCTTAAATGCAACACAGGTAGTCCATATCTCACTGCCCAATTTTCTTAAATTATTTTCTTCTATTTTAGAAAATATATTCAGTATTACCTTGCATCCAAGGTCTGGCCCAGTATGTGAAGACAGTTGACTATTGATGTTGCATCATTTCCTAAACAGGGAAGAAAATAATCCACCAATTAAGCTGAGCATAATGTATAGCATACCTGCATTCTGCTAAAGCTATCTCTGGTTGTAATGAAATAGTACATGACATAGCAGGAGAACAACTGAACTTCTGCATAATTTTAACATTGAAGTTAAAAAACATGCAGTTTGTTGTTTTAGCCTTGTTTACACAAATGCAGTAACTGGAGGCAGTAAAGCATCTCTCATCAAACAGCTGAGGCAGTCAAGATGGAAGCATTTAAATGTGGGGTTAATTAGAGCCACAGTGTCTCGTCTGGTTTTCATTTAAGTTCTATAAATTTTGTTTTAATTGATTCAATTTTATCTGAACATTTATCTTCCTGCTCTTAGTAACATAAAAGCTGTTCACTTTCAAGCTGCTATTCAGGAAGAGAACATTTATATAAAACTTCATCAAAAAGGGTTAGCTCCCTGCTGTTACCAATAAGCTGCAGCCATTTATAGTCGATTCAGATGTGGCCCACACAAGTAACAGGCTCTGACAAAAAATTCATCTCTCATATCAATTCCTTTTTTCACACTGAAGTATGTAAAAAAAGAACTTACACACCACATGCCTTGTATGCATATGTCCATTCTAAGATGCTGCACTATACAGGCCACCTCTAAGTTCACTTAGAGGTGAATCCAGGGTAGATTTAGGCTACACAAGTTTGACCCAGATATTATTTAATAATTTATTTCCTTCAAAAATCTTTTAAAATTATCATGGAGCTTCTTTCCTGGAATGTGTCCTGCAGGACACATATATAAAACCCTTTATTGAATGTTTCAAGAATCAGTTTGATTCCAGACTAAGTTTAGACATCAACTTCAGAATGCCAGAATTTTCTTAAACTGAGTTATGAAACCCAAAAGAAGGTGTTCTCTAAGGAAAGTAGAGTTATAACCTTTTCCAGTATGTATGCAGTGTGTAACTTTTGTAGTGTATGTATGTAGTTTTATTAAAATTTTTTTATTAATTAAAAATGTTCTTGGTTTTCAGAAGTCTGAAAACTAAATAGAAAACACTCTGATGTAATAACGAATGTGCATTATAAATTTCATTACATCATGAAAGAGAAGAAGGTGATAAGTACAGTTGAATAGCATAAGAACTGAATAGCTGTTCCTTAAAGGAACTCTTCACACAACCCAAACCAATAGGGGATGAGTAGATGCAAATGCTAAACAACATGAATTCTAGAGGTTTTAATGCTAAAACTGTTAGAGAAGGCTGATGACTGGATCACCTTTCAGCATGTATTACAAATCCAGTTGATTCCATTAACTGCACAGCTCAGTTTCTTTAATCTGAGATGCAGTCATACATTAGAAAGCTGTCTCATAGTATCAGGAGGGAAGAAGTCTTGCTATATTGAAAAAGTGCTACAGATACTGAATCCAAGATGCCTCACCGAAAGGACACTTGCAAACTCAGTATGACACTGGGCAGAGAAAGCTTTCTGTGTCTTTTTACAAACTCCTCTGATTAATTTTTCTGCATTCCAAAAAAAGGAGTGAGAAAAACCTTTTTTATTGGACATCTTAGCTAATTTTTGTTTCAGGTTGCACAGTTTTATATTGCCATACTATGTTATTTCTAAGAGACTACTTCCATAGTACTTCTATATTTACTATAAATTATTTTACTTACAGACTTGAGATTTAAACAAAGTAAAAAGTGAATCAAACCAGTCATATATATATATATATAAAATATTAATTAAGAAATTTTCATTCAAATGCTCAAATCACCAAAATTATTCACCAAAAACTTTCAAATTCAGCCCACTAATAATAATGAAAGTAAATCAATATAGCCTTACTGCACAGCTACAGCTCTCAAACAGTAAATTATTGGGTTCAAAATCAGTTCACTTTTCACAGTGTAAAGAAATAATAATGCCACACTGAATCACAACTCCTTAATCCCAGTGGCACTCTTAGGTATCCAATACAATTAACTGTTAAAGCTCATTCTGGAAGACTTGCTTGAATAATGTCCATGTTTACCCAGACTTGTGAGTTCAGTTTAAGCTACAGGACTTCTGCTAATGACTTTCACACCTGTAGCTGTATCTTCAGAAGTACCATTCAAAGTTACAATAACAGAAAACATCTATTAAGCAAAACTCCATAGCATTTTGCTATTTGGCAAACTCCCTACTAACCATGAAGGTTATTCTTGAGTAACTCTTGCCCATTCAAAATGCCTTCACATCACACCAATAACTTTCTCAGCCCCAGCTGTGCTCAGAAGCTGTCTTCAGGAGCTTTGTTCCCTCTTCTATACAGCCCTTGGTTTTGCTGAAGTGCAATTGTTTTGATCAGGTTTTCCAGTGTGATGTAATTCACTGTCATGGTAAGGTAAATCATAAGGGGACTTGAGGTAGCTGGTCCACAGTAACTGACCATGTTCCAGAGTCTTATGGTGACCTTGTCATAACTCATGGAAAAAAACCATTACATTTCCCACCTGACTTATCTCCTTCTACCACTCGAACCCAGCCAAACAAAAGGAAATAACCAAGCTGAGATGTGGGAGGGACAAGATCTTTAGTACTGAAGAATGTTGCATTGACTTAGATTTTTAACTTCAACTCTTACATATTTGGGAAAAAGAAGTCAGAAAAACAAATTCACACAATAAAGAAAAATATTTGCAAAATTTCAATAGTAAACCTAAGCTAGTCCATTCTTTGAAGAAACAACCTAGGGTACAAACCAGAGCTTATTTGTACCTTTGTGACATACTCCACCCTTTAGAAAAAGCTGCAACAATGCCACACAGCTGCAGAAATAACTCCATTCCTCTTACGATCTTTTGGCTTTACAAGCAAATCCACTCAGCTCATCCCAAAATATATTTAAATATATTTCAACATATTAAACATATTTAAAACTGATATCCCAAAATAACTTCCAATCTTTCTTCTCAGTTTATTGGCTTTCATAATGGTCTGTAAGCTTTTTAAACACCACACTGCTGCAGCGGGTTCCTTCCCTTAATATTCAATGAAATATGTAGGAATTGAGTTAGATTCATGTTATCTTAACCAAATTCCAATTCACTAGCTTATTACCCAATTAAGTATATTCATGGGTGTTGAAATTTGCAATCCATTCACTAGAGAAGCTTTAGAAGCATAGGATGTACTATTTGAACTACCTTCTCATAATGGCATAAGAAAAAATTGCAGAATAAATTACTGTGCCACATATTGATGTATGCACATGATACAGACTTCAAATTGACTTCAATTAAGTGATTTTCACACAGCAGAAGACAAAGGCCAAGCTCCTGCTAAATACAAATGATACCAGAAAGATATCACACATGCGTATGTGGTGTCAAAGCACAACTGGGAATATTTAAGAATTCCACAGAATATTAGTAAGCATTTCAACCCACTACACATTTTCTCAGATGACTTTGCAATACAAATGTGTAGTTCTGATGCTCTGTTTTCCCCAAACAATTTAGAATAAAATCACGAATTAGTAATTCTCATTATCTCAGCAGAATTCTTTGGCAGGATAATGAAATGCAGCTATTAGTTAAGATACATGGAAAACTAAGCAGGAAATCCCAAACTGGTAACCTACATAAGCTTTTTATTCCCTCTAATAGGTGCTGTGATCTATCAGCCTAAACAATTAGTGGCCTGGGAAGACCATGCATTTCAGCCATGCAGCATGCACCAAAGCAGCACATAACACAATGCAAAAATGGCAAAGAAAACCAAGTGATGGCCATGCTAGTATTTGTCAAGGGTCTTCTTACCAAACAGTGAAATCCTATGCCTGACAAGAACTCCAAGTTTGCAGAACAGGCTGAAGACAAAAGGAAAATAAAAGAGAAGAGAAGGGAAAAGGAAAAAAAAAAAAGGGGGGGGAGAAGAAAGAAAACATAACAGCTGATATATGAGCAGGAAAAGCAACATGATGTCACGCAGAAAGAATCAATTATCTGAGCAGAATGTGGGACAGAATACTAAAGAAAGAGTTTTTAAGTGCATATTCTTAACAAACATGGTTAAATAAGCACATATTATAATTAAAGAAACAAAAAAAAATTAAAAGCAAAGCTAATTAATATAAAAGCGTCTTTTATGATAACCCACAAGGAAATAACCATCAAAGCTTTAAGAAGTAAAAAAAATGGTTTGTGTGCTATTCAGGATACCACAAACACTAAGAATTTGAAATCAGATTAATTGAAGTGTTTAATGGCAAATGTTTAACTAGCCCAAATTTGACCTTGTCATCTTGAACACAATGAGAATTTCTTTTCAAATACATCGCTTTGTAAGCATAATTAACATGAGAGATAGCCTCTTATATGGTTAAAAACAACAAAAATGGATGAGATCAATTACTTTATGTTTGAATTACTTCCTGTGCTGATGAGCAGTGTCTGATATAGAACACATCTCAATGAAGTTCTGTGCTAATTCATAGTAGCAGGAACACACTGTGTGCACCCAAACTGACCTGGCCTCCAGATTTAGGAGAGGTTAGCTCAATCTTTGTTATCTAATCCAGTCTGAGAATTTTCTCTGAGAGCAACATCAATTTTTATTGCCTTGGTTACACTGTAAAACACCTCAGCTGCTATAAATGACATGAACATTATAATGGAATGTTTAATAAGCTATTTAATTATTAAGCACAAAGGCTAGTTATCAACCTCTGATTTAAAAACAAGATACCATAAGGATGTATGCAAAGTTTATGGATGAGATTTGAACATGTTATTCCATTCACAGATAAGAGTATCCCATTTACTGGTATGGGTTTCCAAATAGAAAAAGTTATGTCCAGAATCAGAACAGCCAGGGTAATGTGGTGTTGAATCCAGCTAATTAGCCAGTGCACAGTGATCCACTAGAGCAACAGAGCAACTGCTCTGTTTTAGAAAGGAGTCTGGTTGGTGCACCTTCAGGGATCCCTCTTCACTTTTTATTCCATGAGGTAGACACATTCTACTTTACTTTATAAGGATCCTGGTTCACCTACTCCAACATCAAAAGCTGTACAGAAACATATTATCATCATATTAATATTGTGTCTGTACTAATGAAGACACTAAATAGCTCACAGTCTATCTCACTTTCCAACATACCAATGATATTCAACTGACTGTCCCATTCAGCAGATGCTACATTCTCACAAAGTCAGACTAAACCTATTATCTCCAGTGTAACAAGTTTAGGTTAAATAAATAAATGAAAATATCTAAATGGCCAGTACCTAGATTGTAGTCCAGAACTAATTTTATAAAACTGCAGTAGTACAAATACTTATTAGATGGTCTAATGGATGAGAAATGCAAAAAAGCTGAATCCTGAGGAGGTTGGTTATAAATTAAATGGAATATAATCCTGCCATATTTTAGGAAGAGGTCTGACCCATGTTTGCCCACAAAAGGGAACTGGATTTATTTGCTAAACACGGACCAGTTATTGCACTTGTTAATACTGTCACTGTATTATCAATCCCCAAAATCCCAAAAATACTTCTGCAGCCTAATGAACGGAAGCAAAAAGAAAGAAGCCAGAACTGCCCCGAGCTTGAAGCAAAAGGCAGAACATATGAGTTGTACTCAACAGGAAAACTCAACAGAAAATAAAAACTTCAGCTTTGGCAAACTCCCTGTAATGCTGTAGGGGAGGAAACAACATAAAAAAATATTTGGAATCTCTTAAAATGGCCCCAAACAACCTTTCAGGGAATAGATCACATAGTGTAGTTTATATAATCTTTGTGTCTTGATAGTTAAGAAATAAACTACTCAATAGCACTGGTTGTAGCTGTCATTCATCTAGGGTTTCTTTGCGTTTGTTTTCTTCTCTTTGGCTGACACTTCTGGACTGCAAGTAACTCAAGTTTGGCAGAAGCTCTGATCCTTTTGCAAGGCTACATGTTCAGGAAGCTCATACATATAGAGGGCAGAAGTAGTGAATATCTGTAGCATGTATACTGCTATATCCATGATTGGCATATTCCAGAATTATGGGGGTTACTGGCATGATTTAACTGTGAAAATACTGTTATTGAGAACATTACAAAAATAAAAACAAAAGCTCTTGGAGTGGAAAATTATCTAGGTGCATGCATTTTGAAAAAAGATTTTTTGAATCTTTGTACTGTGCCATTCAGACAAGCTGCCAGATCAAATTAATCCACAAGATGACACAGGGTCAAGACAGCCAGTACTTATTATGCTTAGCACTTTTGCTAGAAACTTCACTCAGTATTCACACAACCTTTCCAACCCTGTATAACCAACAGTTGGCTGTTGGCCTCAAAGAAGAACAGTTCAGTTTTGCATGGTTCAGTACTCAGAAAAAGTCAAGAAGGCAACCATGATACCTGTATATTACAGGTGTGCAGCAGATCCTGTGTGAAGCTTGTAGCCCACTTTACTAGATGGGTAATACAGGTTTTGAAATTCAATCAGAGGTAAAATTAAGTGAAAGCATATTCTTGGAGACATGGTCTAAAAATGAGTAACTTCAGAGAAAGAATCGAGTTAATTTCTGCCATATTACTACTGTTATTACTTTTTAGAGAACCAAAGAGCAACTCTCAACTTTTATGGTGGACTGGAATAGTTATAATTACTGGAACAATTAAGTTTGGCTTAAATCTACCATAAATTTTGCAGAAATAATGATTTCAGTATATAGCTATTTCCAACTGATAGACAACTGTACAGCCAGTGCCACAGACTATGCAACTGCTTGCACATAATGCTAAATTTAAGTCCCTGCATGCTAAAATCATTACCACTACCTTTAAAACAGCATATAATCATAACTCTGTACTCATCTCTTCATTTTATAAAATCAGTTTTCCTAATAAGAAAGAAAAGTGAAGTTTATTTGCACATTCATAAAAAAAATTTCCCTGCCTACCAGTTCTCATTTTTCCCACAATTATCTGCTGCATTTTAAGAACACAGATATGCATACACATTAATTAATACTGCTTAAAGTTTTACCTTGTCACCATTTCTTTCTCTTTATTAGAGGCATGACCTCCAGTGCTGAGAGGTCTACTTGCTGCAGATAAGAAATACAGGCGATGATTTTTAAAGTACTGATCAATCAAAGGCAGCACAACCTGAAATTACATCAGAAAGAAATGGTTATCTCAAAACTTTCTTTACTGTGTTCCATACTATGCTTTTTAAGTCAAAAATAAAAACAGGATATTTCAAATGTGTTTTCTGTTTTAAAATCCATATGTATATGGATATATGGATATATGGATATGACATATGTATATATATATGTATATCTATATCTATATGTATATATGTGTATATATATGTATGTGTATATATATATGTATATGATAGATATATATGTATATATACTTATATATATGATATATGTATATCCAGTCAAAATGTTGTCAGGAAAGGCAGAAGAAAAAAAAATATTACATTCTCTGTGGGACTTGATCTCTGATTTTTCTAAGGTAAAGTACAAAGCAGAAAGTATTATTTCATTTTATGTCACAATTTAAGACTTTTCCAGTACCACATACCCAGGTACAGCTATTGCTCTCCACGCCCTTTAATGCAGGTTTAAGAAAAATTCATGTGTAACTCTTAGGGCACTGAGACCACTTAATTCTAGATGTTATCTAATAAACCTCCCAAAACATCCTCTCTTATTAAGGGCTTGTCCATGGCTGTTTTCCTGTTTACTTCATGTAGTGACCATTACTCAGTGCCCACTGCAGCTGTCAGCCAGGAGGAGATGCAAAATAAACAGTCAATAAGAAAAACAAGAAATTGCTTCAGTTTTTCAGAGCATGGTTAAAAAGAACATTCAATGCTAGCTTCTGAATCAATGACCTGGGCAAATACTACCACATGGAAGTACCACAAGGCTTCAATACTACAATTTACTGCAAGGATACCAGGGTTGAAAAATCCTGCAAACTGCCTTTGCTTATTCACTCATGAATTATTCACAAACCAAAAAGGCACTTTGAATATGCAAACACCATACAGGCTTTTACATGCAGAAGGCGTAAGCAAATTTTATTAACTTATAATGCATAAAACCTTGGCACAAAAAGGAAAAATGGGGCTGAGAGGAATCTCATGACTTTCAGCAAGAGGAGCAAAGCGCTGCACACTTGGGGAGTCCATACTGAGGGCTGATCAGCTGGGAAGCAGTGGTGCAGGGAAGGAACAGGGGGGCTCACTGGATACAGCAAACTGATCATGAGCCAAGAATGCACCCTGCAAAGGCAGCCAACAGCATCCTGGGTTGTATTAAACAGAACACAGTCAGCAGGTCCAGGGAGGTAATTTTTCCTCTCTGCTCAGCAACTGGTGAGGCCATAGCTGAAGTGCTGTGCTTGGTTCTGGGCTTCACAGTGCAAGAAAAAAATGGACTGGTTGGAGGGAGAGTCCAGTGAAGGGTCACAAAGATGATGAGGGAACTAGAGGATCTTTCAAATGAGGACAGACTGAGAGAGGTGTAGGCTAGGGAAGAGAAAGCTCAGGAAGAATCTCATCAATGTATCTAAGTATCTGAAGGAAGGGTGTAAAGAGGATGGAGCCAGGTTCTTTTCATTTGGGCCCTATGACAGGACCAGAGGCATGAGTGCAGACACAGTAGGCTCCCTCTGACCAACAGGAAAAATTTTTCTACTGTGGGGATAACCAAGCACTGGCACAGGTTTTCCAGAGATTGCAGTCTCCCTCTTTGGAGATCTTCAAAAGCTGTCTGGACTTGGTACTTGGCAAACTCCTCGAGGTGACACTGCTTGAGCAGTGAAGTTGGACTAGGTGACCTCCAGGGGCCCCTGCAAACTTCAGCCATCCTCTGATTCCATGATGGACATATCAACAAGGTTTTAAAACAAGGAAAGAAATAAGGAAGGTGACACTGACAGATATGTAGCTATGTTAATTCCACTAACTATTGCTCACATTTGTCTGCCTGAAGACTGGAAAAGAAAAAAATCTTCAGAATCAGTCTAAACTAGTAAACAGAAAATTTAGGGAGGTTATGAATAACATAATATGAGTGGATGGAACACATTAATAATAAGAATATAGTGTTATTTTTCCCCATCTATACTTCATCCTACAGTAGTTTCAAGCTATTTTTATTACTACTGGCTTTAATTAATAATATAATGAATTTAACACATAAAAGTGCAACTATAACAATAATAATCATGTTCACTAACAAAAGCTTTCTCAATTCAAAGACTTGTATGTGGACAAAGAACAAGCAAAGATGTACTCTACCTTGGCAAAAAACTTGATTTCTTGCTCATATGGGAAGTGCTCTCCTTTGCCTCTGCTGCCACCATCTGCAGAGAGAAGAGAATGAAAATTTTTATAAATTTCTGCTGAACAGTTTTCATCTGATCAATGAATATGGCAATTTGGAATGAATATCCCAAAATTCATAATCTTCATTTCCTGTAGTAAAGTAGAGGAAAGCCTTCCAGTTCAAGAACATATAAATTTAAAAAAAAAAATCTAGGTGGCTTTTAATATAATATATTTTAATTGTTAATATTTAAGAAAATACACAAAGAGTACTATACCAAACTCCAGAATGTACTGATGGGCTTCATCCACATATCTTATAAGCTGCTGAAGAAAACTGTAGGCAAATCGTTTCTCAATGGAAGGTGTGTCTAATTCCAGGTCCTTAAGTCCTCTGTAAAGAAAAGTAAATTTTAAACACATGCACAAGGACTCAACAAAGTTTTGAGTCTTGGTGTAGTCTACCACCCTACTAGTAATGATTAATTTATTATTTATGCAAGATGGTTCTGTGTTTGAAGTAAACAGTACTCTAGATATTGAGTACTTTGTGAAGATACAACTCATGTTTCACAAATTGGTTACAGAAAAATGAGACAAAACAATCAGATTAATGCAGTATCATTGTAATTGCTTTCCCTTGAGAAAAGGGAAAGGAGTGATTCTTGGGTGAGGGAGCTATGAAACTGCTAAACTTTTTATTTAAAGAATCAAACCAGAAGTAAATCTGATCTCCTCTATCACAACTTTTCCCCAAAAGTCTGGTTTTAATGAAAAACCTCTTCATAGCTGTGTAGCATTTGTGAAAAATCCAGAGAGAACCAAACCAAAGTGATGGAATTGCTCTTTACCTTTTTCCAGCATGTTCCACCATAGTTTCTAGTTCTATATGAAAAGGATACCTTCTTTCAACAAATATAAATCTGTAGGGAATGGTTCCATGATGAGGGCTGATGTGTGCTAACAAGCTGGCAGTGGCATCAGCCTTGATTCTGCATGATCACAAACGTAATGATGGCATCTGAAGAAGCTATGCTAAACCAGCAAGGGAGTCACTCAGCCCACTGGCAGAGCCACCAAGCACATTAGTACTCACTTATTTTAAAAAAACATACCCACTGAATATAACTGCCTGCCCAGTGCACAATTTCACTTTTAATTAGAACATCAGTGTTAGAATTTATTTTAATTTAATTTAAATTAGAAAATCAATGCAGGGGACAAGTGTCTGCATCTTTCCTAGACCCTGTGTGCAAGAGGGTTCAACTAGACTAGATAGATTGGCCACTATCCAAACACCAAAAGAAATAAAGACAGAAATAAAGAAGGATTAGTCAAAAAGGAACATGTAATCTTGAATTCAGCCCAGGAGCCTTTTGTCATTTTGACAGGGTATGAGATAAGAAACCTTCACTGACAGACATCTTTCTTTGTACATCCTACTCCACTGAAGAGAAATAAACTGAATTATTCCAGCTACCCAGAAAGATTTCTCCTAGAATTTTTAGATTAGCTATGGAATTTTATAAACAGGCTGAATTTCATATGTGATATAAAAGAAAGGAAGTAGGCAGATTTTAAGTAGATGTTCTGTGCTCACTAATTCACAGTGATTACTTAAATTCATCTCTGTGACTCCTTTATCCACTTACTAATGCTCAAGTCATAAAATCTCAGATATGCCTTCAGCCTTTCCTAGTGACTCACATTTCCTAAGCCATGCTGTTGAGGCAGACAATCCCCAAATTAATTAAAATTTTATTCACACTTCTTATAGTAGGTTAATAAGTCATATTAAAACAGAAGGAATTACACATGGAGTTATTCTGCAAATAATTCCATGTACTGAATTATGAATGAGCTGGTGATTACAACGTTTATTCAAAATTATTACATTTATACTGTGAATTGTTTTTAAAAAACTTTTCAAAAACATCAGTTTTCACTTCAAAATATTCTAATAAAACTACAAATCAACTCAGTTGAAAGAAATGAGTCGCAGATTTTAGAAACAGAACTGTCTTATCAAATTAATTTCCAAAAAATTCCTACAGAGATGTGCAAGTCCTTGACCTTAATGAAGGTTTAATTCTATCACTCAAACAAAATCAGCAGCTTCACTAACAGTTGGATGTATGTAGACACAAAAGAAAAAAACATTCTGTAATGTTGAGAGAAGAGGTAGAAGATCCAGAGATCCTGAAGAACTCTGTGCCTTTCAAAAAACCTGCTACTAACCCTGTAATCCATTTCTTCCTTACAATGTTGTGTATGAAGGATCTCATCTTTACTCCTATGTACTGAAGTCTAAAAATGACCATAGCTTTTCCCTTTTAATATCAAAAAACAAAAAACAAAAAAACCCAACCAAAAACAAACAAACAAAAAAAGTGAATGAGAAGCATTCTAAGCCTTCAGTGACACTAACAATGAACAGAGAATTACCTTGAGACAACATATCCATTTATTTGTAGAAATTTTAGAATATCCTGTGCTTTTTCTCTGTCCTTGGCTTTTTCTTTGGCTGTGAGTGTATCATAAGGAACAAGAAGAGGATGGTTGCCTCCTCCTATTAGGGAACATCAGAAGAGTTAAAAGATAATTACCTGTTGACATGGTAAGTACCAGAATGTAAAAGCACTGTCTTAGTAAAACATAGGCCATTACACTAAAACCTAGTCTAAAAATAAAAATGCACTTTTCTGTTTCTTTCTTTACACATACCTAAAAATTATGCAGATAGAAAACTTTAGACATGGCAAATGTCACAATACAATATGATCTCAAGTATTAAGTGAATATAGAGAAGCTACTGCAAAAACTCGTAAAGAAAAAAAATTGCTTAACTTTTATGAACATGTATTATCCTTACAACTTTATTTAATGAAATTAAAAATATTTCAATAAATAACACACCATTTCATAAGAAAGCCAAGTTGTAAACAAATACAGTAACATATACAGAGTCCTGCTTTTAATCATTCAGGTGACAGTCAAAGGGGATCATGGACTTTAGCAAGATTTAGCAAGACACATTGGGATAATTGAGTTTTATTCTAGTTTCACAAACCTTATATAATTCCACCTCATTACTGAAGAAAGACAAGCAAAAGTGCATAAAGCACAAGTACATGACCTACCTATGGAAATTAAGACTCTAACAGATTCGTCCATTAAAACAAATACACTCAGTGTTCACTAAAGGGGAATGACACTTGCAGTTTTCAGTGTTTAAGACACTTATTTATCTGAAAGCCTTTAAATGAAAAATAGGAGTATTCTGTGTCTGAAGACAGTATTACTGTTCTGTTCTAGTCTTGCTGTATCCCACAATTTCCACAATTTTCCATCCTGTAGCTCCTAGTCCCGAGGAAGTTTTTTTAAAAAAAGATATAAAAGCTTTTTTATTTAGCTATACTAAAAAGAAATATAATTAAAGGTATGGAAACTCATAATGAATTCATAGGCCAAGTCTCATACAGAAAATTAGACTTGTCACTTTTCAGTAAGATAAAACCCTAGCTTCAGACATTTGTAAATGAGAATCTGCTGTTTCTCCAAACACTTTTTCTTCCATGTGCATATAATATGTGCAAATAAAAAATTAGCTTTAGCAGAAATAAAGAAATTATTTTAACACAGGGGAAAAAATAGTATTACACAACACATGAGAAAGTTTTTCATTTAGGCAAGCAGAAACCATGGAGCACATGCAGTTTTCATGTGGATTTAAGAATCTGGTCTAGGCTTATCCACTTGTCAGCTCAGCAAGTGATACTTACTGTCAGTTCTTAGTGAAAAACCTTTTAGATCTGCAGTTATTTTACCTGCACTAAAATAACTAATTCAACTTAAATCAGAGCCCACTGGGCAATAGTCTGAAAGATAAATGCTCAAAGCAGAATGTATTAATGTAGCCTAAAGGTATTTACAAATGCTGACTTCTCTTCCTTTGATATATTTCAATGAGTAAATTACTTCAACAACTCAGTACTATAAAAACTTCCAGGCCTCAAAAAAATCACAAAATATTTAATTAAGAATTGATTTTTTTTGCTTTGTTTCTTTGTCAACTTAAATGTAAAAGACTAAAAATACCTGTAGTTCATATTACCTTTTGATTCAAGCTCCAATTTCTTCTTCTTTGCCCATATGTTATGGTAGTTTTCAGCCATCATCTCTGCCATAGCCTTAGGAAAACGGAGAGCTAAGTGATAGGTATAAATGCCAAGGAGAATTATCTGGTTGATACTAAATAAAAAGCTTTTTTCTCTGGCAGATTCAGTACAAATACACAGCAATACTTCACTGAAAACAAGAGTTTTATTGGAAAATCTGATACAGAATTTGGGTAGGATGGGTTTATGTATATCAACTAGGAACCTAGTGCTGAAGAGAAAACTGTTAATACGAAACTGAAGCACAAAGAGGAATATAGTCTTGAAAGTGAACTGGGGTGCTGGACAGGCACTTGATTCCCAGAACAATGCCAGCAAGAACATTCTGAAGGGCCTGGTAAGGTAAGAAACAGAGAATAAGCCAGAGGACTGAATCAGGATTGTTCCTGTTGGCTGCACCAAACATTATAAACCCATGGATATAGCTTGGTCAGCATGGGTAGTGGTGGTAGAGTGAGCACACTATTAAAAGCACCAATCATTTTACCAACAACTCCACAGATATGGCCACAGTTTTTTATGTATCATTAAATTCTCCTCCAGTGTGCACAACAAAGATGTAAATTCTTCCTATAAAACAAATTCTGTCCAGATAGGCCAGCTAGAAACTATAGATCCCAAACTAAGCAAAAGGCAGAGAAGCCCTCCAGTCTCTATCTAGTAAGAACTACAATTTCAACATGAAACAAATTCTTAAGCTCACCTCTCCTGTCCTCCTGACTTCATACCCTCTAAATTCTACATAAATTCTACATTTAACTTTTCACTTCTTTCACAGACCTACAGAAACATTCTTCTCATCTTCAGTAAGGGTTTTGAGTAAACATTTCTGAATACCAACTTCTTTATATGGGAGAATACTCAAGACTTCAGATATCAGCTTGGAACTTTTCGGCCATATCTGGTCTGTCTAGATTAATTTGTTTCATTAACTTTTTTTCCAGTGGATACATTATTACAGGTATCTTTCCTGTATGATAGATGCTTTCTATCGTGCACATTCTGGTGCTGGTGCTTTGATAATCAGATTAGGACCTTGGAAGCATGTCTTGTCAAGGTTTTCTTTCCTTAGCAAGTAGAATGCTATGAAGATGGTCTCAGAGCATGACCTGGCTACTGCTGGAGCCAGGAGTTGAGCTGGTGACCACTTAAGACCAAAATGACAAGTATTTCCCAGGCTTACAGTTTTAGACATGGTCATGATCCCTGCTAGCACAGTATCTGCACACAACGATGTAAACATTAAACAGGACCAATCCTTATGTACTAGTTCAAAAAAAAACCAACAACCAACCATCTTTGTTCAAAACACTAACTTTTCCCAGCAAATTAAAACAGGGTTGAAGACTGTGCACTCCACTCTTAAAGATATTAAACATTCAAAAAAAAAAAAGTTACATTAAAATAAAAATTGAAGTTACATATAGTTAATTTTGAAAATTCAGATCTCATTAACACCTAGCATGTTTTGATACTTCATGAATGACAGTAGCAGGACAATTAATACCTGAAACTGCGTTTTAATTAAAGTTGCTTAGCTTTTGAATAAGAGATTTTGAAGCTGGTTTTAAAGGAGATCTCTCTTCATAATTAAGGACAAATTATTCATAAAGGCAACCACCTCTGCTTTATAGTTGAGAGCCACAAAGGAAATAAAATTAATGACAAATGTTAGAGGATATGCAATAAAGGAATAAAAAAGGGAGTAGTAGCTCTAATGCCATTTCTTCTGTAGTTTGTAAGAAGATGGATAGTTTTCTCTGGGTCTGGATTACTGAATCATAGCACTGTGATGATGTGCACATCAAGAGTTTCATAAGCATTAAAGAAAATCTGCAGTCTTTTGCCTACACTGAGTCTATATAAATATTAAATTACATACTTATAGTGAAGCTGTTCCATCAGTTTAAGGGAAGAGCATAATGACAGAGGTAGTGTTATTCAGTTATCAGTTTTATTAACCTTTTAAAAGTATCAGTAATTTACTCCACGTTTTAGTTTAGGAATGATAGCTAATTGGCAGCAAATTCTTATTATTGTAAACCTTGTCAGCAATCTCCAATGTTTGGAACATATAAAACTAGGAACTGCAAAACAGGAATGAAGGAGGAGAAATAGAGTGTGAGAACTTGATCAGAGGCACCGTATAGTCTGTGATGTTCAGGCAGCCAACTACTTCACTACTGCTGCTGTTTCACTGTGACAGAGCTCTGTATGGGCACACTTAACCCTGTGTTTCAGAGTTCTGATTTTTAGCCAGCTTTAATCACCATGTTGCCATCACTAGACTTGTACAAACACCCATGCTACCTAGTTTAAAACTATCTACGTAATATTGTTAAAATACTCATAGTAGTATTAGTACAGTACTAGACTAGTAGTACTAGTACTAGACTATACTAGTACTAGACTGTAAAAATCAACACCATATCCCTAACACCATGAAAAAACCTTAACTTTTAAAAGACAGAAATATCATTTGTTTATCAACTAAAAAATACTGTTACAAACTGTCTGTCTATGAAAATCCTACTCCAACCTCCTTCATTCTCAGTTTCCACAATATTTGTTGTAACAATGGCTCCCGATCCTTCTCTTCAGTTTAGAAGAAGAGCAATGACAAAACATTTTGGGAAGATGGTGGAGAAAATTATGATAAATAGAAAAAAGCTGATGCTTCAAGCTCTTCTAAACAGGTTTCTCTTCAATAACAACAGATGTTTGTAAGGAAAGATAGTCAATCCAAGACTAAAATGAACTTTTAAACATGAACCACACTTTTTAAAGCAACAGAGGATCAAAGAGCAATAATGAAAAAGACAAAAAGAAAAAAAAAAATCCCCAAAAAACCAAAACACCAAAATTGAAGGATGTCAAAGAAAGTAACAATAAGACCCTGAGTTAGTTTAAAACAACCTAGTGAAAAAAAAAAAACAGTGGACACATTAAAAAAAAAAAAAACCAAAAAAAAACCCCCAAAACCAACCAACCAAACAAAAAAACCCCAAACATTAAGTTTTTGACTTACATGTACATCTCTGGAGAGAGTCACATTGCTCATGTCAATTGCTCGAGGAGTATAACCATGGGCTGTATCTATAGAGATCTGAATGACAAATTTAAAATAGGTATTTTTTTTAGTTTATTTAAGATTTGATCTCATTGTAGATAATCCTGTATCAAAGTTATTAGTAAATATCAGCATTTTCTTTAGATTTTTTTTTCTCAACAGGCAGAATCTCAGACAGTCCAGTTTAAGTTGAATTCAACCCAAAGTCAAACTTTAAATTTGACTTTTCAACCCTATTTCTACATGTAGGAATAGAATCCACTAAATACAATAATAATAATAATTTAAAAATCTTAATAATAATAAATAAAATCTTTTTCCTTCTGTCCCTCCTGCTCACACTGAAAATACCACCGTTTTGTTATCGTCTAAATTCGTCACGGGTTTGCTCATTAAACTGACCCAAATAGTTGAAAAAGGATAAAAAATGAGAGAGCAGATTTCACATGACATTTTCTTTAGGAAATAAGTTTAATAAAATGACTCACTTGACTGGTTTGAGATATGCGGCGCGTCCGATTATAAACTGCCATGGAATCTCCCTCCCTGGTCCTTTCAATTCGCCATCCCCAGGCCAGCATAGTTTTTAGTGATTCTTTGATTGGCCATCTATAGATTTCTTTCTCCTATAAAAATGCATATGCAATAATGCCTTATTTATTATTTATCCATACAGAGCTTATGCTTGGTGATACCGAGATACAAATACTGTAATCAGCCCACGTGGCCCAGGGATATGGCAAAGAAGCAAATAAATCATGTAAGATATTAGAAAGCCTATTTATCATTTCAGAGGTGGGCAGAGTAGTTCAGGCACTGCAGGAACCTGATGATCACAGAGACAATCATGTTAATTGCATGCTGTGTCCAGTTCTGGGCCCCTCAGCTCAGGAAGGAGATCGAGGTCCTGGAGCAGGTCCAAAGGAGGCAACTGGCCAGGTTGGAGGGATTTGAGCACAGACCCTATGAGGAGAGGCTGAGGGAGCTGGGGGTGTTCAGGCTGGAGAAGAGGAGGCTCAGGGGAGACCTCATCACTCTCTCCAACTCCCTGAAAGGAGGTTGGAGCCAGGGGGGGGTTGGGCTCTTTTCCCAGGCAACTCTCAGCAAGACAAGAGGGCAGGGTCTCCAGTTGTGCCAGGGGAGGTTTAGGTTGGATATTAGAAAGAATTTCTTTACAGAGAGGGTGATCAGGCATTGGAATGGGCTGCCCAGGGAAGTAGTGGATTCTCCGTGTCTGGAGATATTTAAAAAGAGACTGGATGTGGCACTCAGTGCCATGGGCTGGGAACTGCAGTGGTAGTGGATCAAGGGTTGGACTTGAGGCCCCTTCCAACCCAGCCAATTCTATGATTCTATGATTTATATTTATATATAAATCACTTTATATATAAAGTGACTATCACCATATTGATAAACATTCTTTGGAACCACTCTGACTTGAGTACAGATATGAACTCAAAGGTGGAGCAGTAATTATCAGGACTAAATGCAGTGCTTTGTCTGCTACATGAAACAAGAAAATACAGTCTTAGAATTGTAAAAAAAAACCCTCTCTGTTGGAATGGATCTCTGGCCACCATCTGACTCAACTTAATGTCCTAATTGGGCTATCAACAGTTATCACCATTAATTTATCTACAGCTTAGATGGCAAGGCATTGCCATGCCATGCCTTGAATATTTGCAGTGCAGGTGATTTCACCATGAACAAATTCCTTTACCTTTTCAGACAGTAACTTATATTGTTTCATTAATGGTTGCACTTTTGCAGATTCAGAGAATGTTTCACCATATGTCCATCCATTGGCCAACTAAAAACAGATGAGATGAAGAAATAGGGAAAAGCAAAAAATTATGAAAAATCCTACTTTTATTGGTACAAAGGAACTGAAAAAGTGTTTCTGCAGGGCTGCTCTTTAAACATTTTTCTACTATTTTCTCAACATTTTCACGACCAGCATTTCTGCATAAAGAAATTAACTATGTAGCATGCAATCTTTTTGAAAACAATTATTTCAGAAAGCTAATATTTCAATACATTTTTCTTTTAAATATTTAAATACAACAGTAGTACTGTGCTACAGTTGAGGAACTATTTTTGATACTACGAGCTGTACACAGGAGTAAAAATCCTCCAGTTTTTCTGGCTAAGAAATTGAAATTTCAATTCAAGAAAACTCTTCAACAATTAGCAAGTGTGTATACTCAAAATTCAACAATAAAAATTAGGGAATTATTATATTCTATTTTGAAATATAGTGCACTTACAGAACTTTACCCTCTGCATTTCAAGAAAATATATGATTTTATCTTACTTCTGTACAAACCTGTGACATTATGGAAAATAATAATATCCAGAGTAAAATATTGTAAAGATTAAATGGATTCAAATAAAAATTCTGGTTTTGCTGTAACAGAAATGCAGATTTTACCTTTTCCATTGACCATTTGTCATGAGTGTGTTCTGCGTATTTATTAATGAAATATTCTAGCTTTTCAGGGATTGTAATGCTGAAATAGAAGAGAAAAGAAGCCATTAAATTACACATGCTAAAAAGTGAATGCTTTTGCTTTGGAGAAATTTTGACATAAACAGTAGTCCATATATCCATTGAAAGTATGTTACTGTGCTCCACTTCCTTGCACACAGTTTACTCCAAAACTCAGTGAATAATCATGTCACATATTTCTATTACTAATATGAATTTTCTTAACATTAAAAATATTTCTATGATCCATAGTTTTGGAAATCTAGTAGTAACTTATTTCACATGTCCATTATAAAATGTGTGCTTGCAGTCTTTCTAGAAATACTTCATCTATTTTATATGTTCCTATAAATTTTATTATATGCTTGAAGCATTCTAACTTATGAGAACTAAAAAGTTCTGCACTCAAAGCTTTATTTCACAATACCCAAGTGAATATGAAAAAAATTTAAAACCTTTTTAAAAATACAAAAAAAGCCACAAATAAAAACAGGAGCCATTCAACAAGAGTTTAAGACAATACTTGAGGTTTCTTAAGCAGAAAGGAAAAGCAGGTGTCATTAACTGTTAAACAAGCACTAGAGAGAGAATCTTCCAAAAGCAATTCATTACAAATTATTTTTCTGCATCAGCATTCTGAAAAATTAAAGGCAATAATTGCTTCACTTAGGAAATAGCAGAATCTTGCTTCCTAAGAATTTTGTCAGCAGAAGTGTTACAGTGCCATCTACTGCAAAGCAGAATAGCCCAGTTTTTAATCTTCAGTCATAAGGGTGGGAAAAAGCAGAAATGTAAAACAAAAATTATTTCAGAATAACAGTTTGCAAAAGCCTAAATACATGCAAAGGCCAGAAAATATTCATCCAGCATGGTCATGAGGCTTTTTTTTATTGTTTAGAAGCATGCATTTTGAGGGGAACTCTACTAATGCTACAATTGTTTGAATGGTTTCAGAAATTCAATAAACTGACAAGGAAATAAGGTCATATTATCTATAGCTTCATATAAATAGGTCTAGGACTAGTAAGCCAATGCAGGATTTGCATGTTAAAAAAATATCATGTAGTTTGGAATTGACACTGATAAATGTAGTGCTTTGCCTTGAATAATCACAGCACTGTTGAATCCTGTGGCAATGAGGTAACTGATGATTTAGGTAATGTTAAATAACATTTTCTGATATTTTAAAATATATTCTGGCTATCTACAGTTTTCCTCTGAAATGATATCAGGTGCAGTCATCTTCCATTAGTTAAATGGCAGTATAACATTCCTACTAAATTGTGGTACATCTCTATATATCCTAAACACATCCTAGCCAAGTGAATTTTAATGATCACTAGTATGATTTCTATATTCCAGTCTAGATTATGGCTTTTACCACTATATTTATATGTGCATACACATAAATGTATACAAAGGGATCAGTCTACTGACAGCATCCTGTGTTCTGGATATTAATACAGGCAGAAGTCTCACAAAGGCAACTGATACACATGTATTGCAAGTGCCATTTTTCAAGATCCAGTGCATAACTCCACTGCTGGAAAGACTGAGAATGGGGCACTGCCTAAAGTCAAAAATAAGAGCACAAAAATCTCATTCAGAGATGTGGGGTTTTTCTGGGCTAATGTACTTAAAAGAGCATGGGCAGAGTCTTGACTGACTAAGAAGAATGAAGATGCTTCCATCCAAAACTCCATAATCATAATAAAAAGAGATTATATGAATGCATGATCATCAGAATTTTCTGTAAATTCATTGTCATTCACATGCACTGGAGTTAGTATCTTGGCATCTGTTAAAAATGACAGGGATGATTTAGACTAGGTTACTTTTTTTGCTCCTGAAAACACGCTGGTTTGTTGGCAGCAAACATGCAAAGGTAATTAGACATTTCTATCTGCAGGCTGAAAATGCATCAAAAATGTTCAAGGTTGACCAAAAAATTAGTT